>NC_066585.1:170588818-170913818 GCF_024323335.1 Lathyrus oleraceus | reverse complement strand
GTATTTGTTTTTGAATTCTGGACATTTTCTGGAATTTCTGGAATTTGGTGATGAATGTTCATCATCTTCATCATGAAGAAGATGAAGATGCATGCATTGTGACGGTTTCTGGAAAAATAGCGTCGGTTTTGGAAAATAGCGTCGGTTTGAACCGTCCAAATCTACGCAGGCTTAGGGTTTTAGGGAACGGTGCCGTTTCATGCTGTGGCGCGCGTTTCATTTCAAAACGCAACATGCTTCGATCCCTGCCGAGCGCAATTATTCAAATGTTTTCTCCATTTTCACCTTTCCCTCCTATTTTCCATATATGCTTCACATGTTTGAATTTCATTTTTATTCAACTTGTAAAAATCATAACAAATTGGAAAATGCATCAAATCACTCCCAATTTTTTTCATAATGATCCTTAGAATGTCTAGTTTTTTTATGATCATAAGTTTGAAAGTTGTGCATGGCTGGATTTTTGCTGGTGTTATAATCTTTGACCATAGGTGCATTTGTGACCTTGCCTTGTTCATCTTATTATGAAATGCTTGATTTTAATCCAATGGACTTGAAATTTTACATGATGATTCTAGACATGTTAATGGATGTTTTGGGCTTGGTTTGGTATTTTTCTCATTTACCATTTATGTTTTATGCTTGTGTTAGCATGGTGTGACAATTTGTGTCACACATTTGGTTGTTCTTACTTGTGCAATTTAATTTCTATGCCAAATGATCCTAGATGCTTCTGATTTTTTGTATGATGATCATGTTGGATGTTTTGAATGCTCATGAATTTTTCCAGAATTATTTGAATCATTTCTGTTTTGTTTTGGAATTTTCATTCATGATGATCAAATATGAGCTTTGTAATTGTCTTTGACTTCTCTTGCTTGATACATGGCCTTGCTTGATGATTTTGATGTGAGCCTTTTTAGTACATGTTAATATGTGTTTGAAGTTGCATTGTGTTGAATTTCAGCTCCTGTTTTGAATTTTTTCTTCACCTTTGACCCTAGGCTTTGACCTAGTGGTTTGTACTTACATGTGAGCTTTGAATTTCAGGTTCAAGCATCCAATTTCCATGGTTGATGTTGCTTCACCATTTGAATGTTGATATTTGCTTTTGATTACTAACATTGTGTGTTTTGTAGGTTGATGATAACTCACTTGAGTTTGCCTTATGGCTTATGTGTTGTACATTGGGATTGTCTGTTTGATATTGACTGTTGTCTGTTTATCTGAAAGTTGTACTGATTTGTTTAGTTGTTTTCACAGGTACCTAAGTTGCTTTAAGTTCATTTGAACTTTGCTTTGCTTTTGCTTATGGTTGGCATACCACTTAGGTATAATCCCTAATCTTCATGTAGTCTGGAAGACCTACTGTTATTGGTAGGCACCTGTCTGAAGCCCTCCTTAAGAGGCCATGTTTTTGATTGTTTATCTTTGTGCCAAGCAGGTAAAGTCCTCTTAAGAGGCAATTGGCAGATAGAAGGGATGTGTAATCCATCCCCTGCTATTCAGTTGTGTCATTCACTTTGCTCACACCATGTGTTGATGCATTGTGAATAAGAACCCAAGATCTTATAGAGTCCATCATTTGTGGAGAAGAGTTCCTACATTCTGAACTCCCACACTTTCTATTGATTAAAGCTCTCCCAGGCCAGGGATAAGAGCTATGAGGCACACCCCTCATCTCCATTTCATCTGCTTCACCCTAACTCTCAATGTTAGGGTTAAGAGCTCAAAACACCCCATTCCAGTTGGCTTGTTTCTAAAGCCTAACCTTGCTTGAGCCCATTGATTGTGTATAGTGTGTGCTAATTGGTTGTTTGTTGTTGTTTGCCCATATGTGCATAATTGTTGGTGTGTGCCTTTGTGCATTTGTTTTCATCACCTGTATATCATTTCATGATCATTGTTCATACTTTGTGACATTTTGTTTGTCCATTGAGGAGTCAATTGTAAGTCCATTTATTGGCAGTTGTTTCCTATGATCTGGTAGGAGTTGGGACTAAGACCATTGATTGGCATCCCATTTCGTTGGAGTCGAGTGTAAGACCATTTGTTGGCAAATTGTTTCCTCTTGCTTATTGCATTTGTTATTTGTTTCTTGTGAGGAGTCAATTGTAAGTCCAGCTATTGGCAGTTGTTTCCTATGATCATTCCTTGGAGTCTAGTGTAAGTCCATTGATTGGCATCTGGTATCCATCTTTGTTTTGTGAGACTAGTGTAAGTCCATTGATTGGCATCTGGTATTCATCTTTGTTTTGTGAGATTGGTGTAAGTCCATGATTGGCATCCGGTATCCATCTTTGTTTTGTGAGTCTAGTGTAAGTCCATTGATTGGCATCTGGTTTCCAGTTATGTTGGCTTTGCCTGATATGTTGTTTATTTGCTGTGCTAGTTGCCTTTTACAAAGGAATCACTTGGATCATCTACATATGATCTCAAGAGGTGAACATCTAAGAAGTTTTACATCCCTTAACCTCTCACCTTTTTGTTCTTTAAATCTCCATTTTCATGTTAACTCAAACCAGTAAAATATTGTGCAAACATTTTATTTCTTTTCAAATTAGAAACCTAGGCTTTAGGCCTTTGATTTTTCAAACTTCATTTTCATAATACTTCTTTTGAATTGAATCTAAGCATATTTTGACCATTTTTGTGAATAATCCTAATTGGTTAATTTCACTCACTCAATTGCTTTTGTGGCCCTTGTCCACTTCTTAATCAAATTTCCATGCATTAGCCATAGATCTGAATTATCTTAGTTGTTGATGTGAATCTCACCTTTTGTCCTTAGTGATCGAACTATAAGACTTCCATACTGAAAACAGGGTTAACCCCTCTAGTATGTCGAAGCTTTTCTCACATGGTGGACTTGTGGTTGTATAGGTTGAGTTTTCTCCCGTGGATAATGAAAGACCTTAGGGCTTTTGTTTAAAATCAACCCACTCATATTTTGGAAATCTTTTAGCCGAACTACGAGGTTTTGATCCTGTAAAGGTACGTAGGCAATGGTTATCCATCCAAACACAAAAATAATAAAAATTGTATATTCTTCTCTCATCCTCCCAATCAATGTTTGCACAATAAATATTTTCATAAACAATATATTTTGCAACAATTTGTGAAAAGGGTTCCCTAGTGTAGCACCTCAAATTTGCACCTATCATTATGCATACATTTTCATATTAGGTCATAGCATATCATGGTCCATTGCATAGCATTTGCATTGTCCCTCAGTTGCCTCAAGAGCAAGCAATCAAGAATGAGGTCAAACTAATCTCCTGATCAGTCAACCAAGCAAGCAAAGGAATTTCTCATTGAATCAAGGCCTTGGGGATTGTCCAACAAGTTCACATGGTTTGAAGGTCTATTTGAAGTGTTCATGTCGAGGGTTGAAGGCTCAGAGGTCAGCAGTTCAGACATAGACAGTCAAAAACCCTAGAAAAGTCAACTGTCAGTCAAAGCAGTGGATGGTGGTCATTCTTGTGGAATTTGGGCACCATGATCAATAATCAAGAGTTCATACAACTTGGGACATCATTTGAAGTCAAGTCCTCAAGGAATTAGGGTTTTGAAGTCGTCAGTCAATGCACAATCAGACAGAAATCCTAAAAGTCAACTATTGGTCAACTGTCCATTTAATCAGTGATTTGATGATTGGAATTGGTTTGTGAGAGTTCATTCATGTCCAAATAGTCATCATATATCATGCCAAACACCATCATGGAAGAATTTGAAGCCAGATCATGAATTTCCCAAAATGGAAACTGGGCCTGTAACTGAAACTTGCCATAAATGGAAAGTTTTGATCCTCAAACTTACGTCATGATACAAGCCTCAAATGAATTTTTGCCCAACATGAAAGTTGAAGATCTTGTTCTCCCATTTCCAAAAAGTCCAAGAACTCTCAATTCCCATGTGTGGTTGGCAAGTTATGATCGAATCGATTTCAGAAAATCTTGAACTTCAGAAGGCCATATCTCTCAAACCGTTTGACCAATTTTGGTGGGGTTTTTTCCTACAAGTCACATTTGATCCCCTCTTTCCAAAAATATAAATTTCATGTGCCAAAACTTCACCAATCAAAATGGCATATTTTGACCTTTCTCATTTAAATGTAAGTTTGACCAAGAGTTGACTTTTTGATTTAAACATTTTTTCAACATTTGGCCAATTGGAACAGCTCAGAAATGTCATCTAAAATGTGTTTGCAAGCTCAATTGTGCAGTACATAAAGCCATTCTTTAACTTGCTTGAAATTTGGACAAAAGGACACTTTCACCATGCTACTCCATGCTTCCACCATACCTTGCCTTGTACTCATCAAAACAGAGTTTTTAGAGGCCATTCTCTGTCATTTTGAAACCTCATTTGCAGCCTAAAACCAACAGAAAAGGCCATTCCTTGCTTGCTTGAATTTTGGAAGAAAGTACATGTTTTCACTAAATCCATCTCACAAATCCATAAACCATGCTTTGCACTCAAAAACAGCAGACATATACCCTCATTTTCTGTCAAATGAAACTCCTAACTAGCATCCTTCAAACACATTTTGCATAGAAAAAATCCACTCATGCTAAAAAACTTCATTTTTGGGCATTTTTCAAAACTCTGTCAAAAAACTCAAAAGGGCATGAGCAAGCTTTGCCGATTCATCATCCAAACTGCATTGTAAACCTATTTCAACCACCATTTCTGAACTGTAAAGCCTCACAACACTGCTGCTACAAGAGACATCAGCCATGGCAGCATGCGTGTTCTTCCATTTCAAGCATCAGTGAGCAAAGTACTTCAAGCATCTATCATTTCAAAGCTTAAGGTTCATCTGTTTCGTGCTTAAACCGCCAAACAACAACTGTTTCACTTCTTGCTTCAAAAAAAAACAAGTAAGGATTCGAACATCTCATTTCTTGAAATAATGATAGGCTTTGTGTAGAGTTTGCCTTGCTGGTTACTCTGCTCTTTGAATCGTGATGATTGGTTGAATATTTAGAGAGTTAGGGTGAAATGAACTTTGATGTCCAAACTTGTTCTTGCTTAATATTTTTTGTTTAGCATGGTTTAATGGTTATTGATGTTGGATTATGGATGTGCATGTTTAGATGAACATTTTGGTGTTTTTGTTTTTGAATTTGGACAAAAAATTTCCAACCTGGGTTTGATGAATATGCTGCTACTGTAAATATCTTTTTTCTTCTGCTACATGATACTGGGCGTCGACGCATGCAGTCGGCGCGCGCCCCACGGGTCAGCGTGCGCTGACCCTATGGTCGACCGTTCGCGCCCCACGGGTCAGCGTGCGCTGACCCTACGGTCGACCGTTCGCGCGCAGAGTAAAAGGCCTGGGGCGAGGGGGATTCGAACCCCAGACCTTTGCCTCAAAGCTTCAAATACCAAGTGTTTTACCACTGGGGCGCAATGCCAATTCATTTATTTAAACGCCATCCATGAAATATATATTAAAAAGGAGCGCTGACCTCCCCATTTAAATGAAACGCTGAGTTTCAACACTCAGCAAGGGGCGTTTTGGTCTTTTGGCATTTCATTACATATTTATTCCAATTAAAATCATTTCATCTCAATGTTTATTTCGCTTTGTGACACCAACTTACAAAAATCATAACTTGCTCATTTTTAATCCAAATTTAATGGGATTTTTTGTGTTGTGTTCATCATGATCTCTACTTTTTTATCACATTTTTTCCAGAATTTTTGGATGGTTTGTTTTTAAATGGTACTAGGGTTTGTGACATGTGACCAAATTTTGTACACTTTTCCAAAACATTTGTGAAATGGTGATACTTTATCCAATGGCTCCCAAATTTTTTGTGCTTAAACTAGACACACTCATGGTGATTTTGGTGTAACGTTTGTGAATTTATCATTGCTGGTTTGTGAGTTATGATTTTTTGAATTAGGGTGTGACAATTTGTGTCACACCATTGATGTCCAACTTCATGATTTTCATTACCATGCTCCCTTACCTCCAATTGATCTGATTTTTTGCATGAACCTACTCTTGTATGTCTAGTTTACATGTATATTTTCTTGGAATTATTTGTGGCATTTCCTAATTGTTTGAGATTTTCTCCCCTGCCTAGTCAAATGTTGACTTTGTGTGACACATGTTCCCATTTCATTTGTGAAATTCTCATACTTTATTAGGTGGACATGAAATTTTACATGAGATAACTAGACATCCTCATCTTTGCCATGGTTTTGGTCCCATTCATTTATCATACACCATCTTTGACCTATGATTTTTCTAAGTTGATACATGTTTGGTTGACTTCATTGAGCATGTTCAAAATTGCTTTGATTTTCTGATTTTCATTGACTGCCTTCCGCTTGCCCAAATGAGATGAAATTTGACATGCTTACCATGCTATGTGTTAGGTTTGGCCTGGATTTATTTGGTGATTTTTGGAAAATGTTTAGATTGCTTTTGATTCAAGTCTTGCTGTTGACTTCTATGAGCTTCTGTTTGCCATGCTTTGACCTAATCTGTTCATGAAATGATGATGATGATTGATATGGATGTGAACCCAATTGGTTTTGTTTCCTAATTGTTTGAACATGATTTTGGATACTTGCCCTTTGCTGTTTTGACTTTCTCATTCACTTTTGACCCTAGGCTTGTCCTAGTGGTCCTGTTACTCACCTTTGAGTTTATGTTTTCAGGTTGACCATCAAATGGCCATTGAGACCAATTCCTTTGATTGAGCTTGTTTAAATACCATGACTAACTTGTTTGTTTTGTATGTGGCTTGGCTCACATGCCATAAGCCTTGTGCCTTGCACATCCATGTGCCTCTAATTGACTGTTGGTGTCTGTTTCTGTTTGTTTTGTTTGAAGTTGCATACTAACATCTGCTTGACTGTTTCAGGTGCTTTAGTTGCTTAGTTCCTTGTGAACTTTTTGCTTTGCTTTGCTTGTATAAGCAATTTGCATTGAGGTATGCCTCCTTTTCTTCATGTAGTCTGGAAGACCTGGCCTGTTACTTGGCCAGGCAACTGTCTGAAGTCCTCCTTAAGAGGCAATGTTTGTGGATGTTCAATTTTGTCCTTGCATAGAGTCGAAGACCTCCTAAGTGAAGAGGCAATTGGTGGAAGGTAGGGATATGCAATCTATCCCCCACTATTCAGTATGTCATCTGCTTTGCTCACACCACTGTGTTGACGCATTGCGGATAAAAACCCAAGATCTTGTGCAGTTGCACAGTTGAGTCAGTTTTAAATGTGTAGAAGGGTTCCCACTTTCTGAACCCACACATTCTTGTCTTGAGCTCTCCCAAGCCAGGGATAAGAGCTGTGAAGTCTTATCTTCACTCACCTTTCATCTGCTTCACCTTAGCCCCTCAATGGCAAGGTTAAGAGCAACACTCACCCCATTCCAGAGGTTTGTTTGTCGAGGTTGATATGACCCCTTGACTAAAACCTAACCCTTGTTTGAGCCCCCCTGCTTGTGTATAGTGTGTGCTATCTGTGCTTGTAGGATTGTTAGACTTGCTTCCTGTGCGAGTAGGTTTTGCTTGGCTTGCTTCCTGTGCAAGTTAAGTGTGTGTGGCTTGCTTCCTGTGTGAGCCATGCTTAGGATAGGCTGGCTCCCTGTGCCAGTTAGCTAGAAACCTTAACTTAGGGTTGATCTTGCATGATAACATCTAGGCTCGAGTCGTAGTCTCCCTAGTTGTGTCTCCCTCTGTTATCTGGTTAGGCTAATCCTTTATCCCTGCGTAGGGGAACTACATCGCCCTGATCTTCATACCAGATGAAGTATGTAGGCAGGAGATTGAGCTGATCTCTCCGGGCGCCCTTTTTCTTTTTGTGTGTGTTGTTTGACAATTGCTAGGCTCGAGTGCCTGACTCCTTAGCAATTTGTTGTCTGTTTGTTTGAATGCGAGCTTGACAGTTATAGGCTGAGTCCCCGACTCCCTATCAACCTGTTGTGTTGTTGTGTGCTTGGAAGCCGATGTAAGTCCATCGAGTGGCATTTGGGTTCCAGTGTGTGTGTGTTTTGGTTCGGATGCTGATGTAAGTCCAGCAATTGGCATTCAGGCTCCACGTTTGCCTTTTTGTGTGTGTTTTGGTTCGGATGCTGATGTAAGTCCAGCAATTGGCATTCAGGCTCCATGTTTGCCTTTGTCTAGTTTGTCTGTGTGCGTGTCAGCCGAGCTACGAATGCTCTGATTCTTCTCTCGTCCGAGAAGATACGTATGCATAGGATGCGACATCCTAGCGAGCATGTGTTGTTTCCCCAGTCCGAACTACTTTGACTCTGATGTCTATGCCTGATAGACTAAGTAGGCCCAGGATGCGACATCCTGCCGAGTCCAGTTTCAGTCAGTCTCTTTCGTTTCTTTCAGCCAGCGTGTGTGAATATTTGAGCAGCGTTTAGCAACCAATTTTCCTTTCTAGTGTGCGTGGATCCCGTAGAGTACTACGGATGCGTAGGGGTGCTAATACCTTCCCTTCGCATAACCGACTCCCGAACCCATTCTCTTTGGTCGCGAGACCATGTCTTTTCCTAGGTTTACTTCGAGCGTTTCCTTTCCCTCTTTTGGGATAAATAACGCACGGTGGCGACTCTGTTGTTCTTTCTTTTCCCGCCGGTTTTTTCGCGCGATGCGACAGCTGGCGACTCTGCTGGGGATATCCGAGAAGTTGACCTGTGCTGGTCCATCTTCCCTGAGCGAGTCTCTCCTAGCGCTCTCTAGGTTAGGGTTTGGTTGCTTTGTGCTGTGTTTATTTATTGCATTCATTTGTATATATTTGCATTTACTGTTTGCATTTATTGTTTGCATTAATGTTTGCATTTATTCATATTCATCTGCTGGTTGTGCTGTGTTTCTCTGTTTGGGGTGGGAGTTACTCGAGGTAAAAGGCCCAATACCCAGGCTATGAGTGAAATCTAGGAAACCTAGGAATAGAGTGATTCATGGGAAGCGGGTGGTATGGCGCCACTTAGCGGAACATTGATATCACGAGCAGTTCAGACCCTGGTGGGATATTATCGGTGCATACATCGGGTGTGCACAGGATGATATTCCACGAAAGGTTATTTATGCTGCGTTTCTCTCGACATTACCCTGGCCTAGATGACACCCGTGAGTGGGGAAGGGTTTGTTCATTTTAACAGGTACAGTTGGTGACTCCCGGTACTGATGGTGACTATGAATTCTGGACATATGTTTCTGGACGCCGGAGGTTTGACCCTGGTATTGATCAGAGGGTTCCGTTTATTTCGGATCCCTGGGCTGAATTTGAGGGTACTCGTTCAGATGATGATTTGGTTTCTAAGAATGGGTTCAGATGACAGTTCCTCAGATGACTTTGGGTTTCAGACGGATTGTGACTCCGAGTTCAGGCTGAAGCTTCGACCCTGTGCCTTGAGACGCACAGCCTGACCAGTCATGTTGCATCATTTGCATCATAGCATGTTTATTTTCAAAAAAAATAGTAATGCATAAAAAAGAGAAAGTTAATTCGCATACTCATATCCTTTTCAGGATCATTCATGATAAAATAGCATTCGCATCATATGCATATCATGCACATATCATCCTTGCATTGCAGACATGCTTGGGAGACACTTCTCACTTTGGGTTTTGACTGAGAGAGGATTGTTGATCATCGTCCGCACCGCTACTCAACCAAACTCAATCATCAGAGGAGTGTGGATCAGGTTCAAGCAGAATTGGCCGAAATGAGGGCAAACATGGCCCGGTTCATGACACTGATGCAAAGGATACTGACAGTTGTCATCCCTGGAGGGATCCATCACAATTGGGTCACTGTGGGCTTTCCTACAGTTGTTCATAAGTCAGAGTAATAATCACTTTGTTTAAAAACCCTGCTCCCATGCCAAAAGGAGAAGTGATGACATTGTTGGCAACATTTTGTGCAATGATATTTTCATTCAAATAAATTCATGTTAAACATTTGTTTTTCCATTTGTTTTCCCTTTTCGCTTTTTGCATGAAATTGGTGATCACAAAAAACCCTAAAAAACAAGAATAAAAGCAGTCTTTTCATCTGCATAACGATTGTCTTGTTTGATTTTCAAAAAGCTTTTCATATCAAAATCTTTATGCAGGTTGTTTCTCAAACCCATTGAACATAATGATCAGACGTCATCTCCCAATTTTGAATTCCCTGTATTCGAAGCGGACGAAGATGATGTTGAAGGGATTCCTGACGAGATTGCCCGACTTCTTGAGCAAGAAAAGAAGATCACTCAGCTGCATCTCGAGAATCAGCAGAACAGCCAACTGGGGCATCAAAAAAAAAAAAAAGAAAAAGAAAAAAGAAGAGAAAAAGAAAGAGAGGGTGCAAAATCAAAAGAAATCCAAATCAAAAGAAAGAAAAAGAAAGAAAGAAACAAAAAAAATAGCACCCTCAAAGTCCCAAGTTGGCTGATGCTGAATTCGATCGAAAGGAAGAGATCAACTGCCATGTGTCATGGACAGTCATATCAGCAGAGAGTGAAAAAGCATTCGATAAGAAGGTCAAGCCTCGTGTGTTCCGAGAAGGTGACTCATGCTCAAAAAAGTCTTGTCTTTCGTGCCCGATTCCAGGGGCAAGTGAACCCCCAAGCTATGAATGTCCACATGTTGTCACGAGAGCCTTTTCAGGCAATGTTTTGACACTTACAACAATGAAGAAGTTCACTCGTCCTGTGGATCCAGATGCAGTCAAGAAATACTTCGCCTAAAACAAAAACAAAAAGCAAAAGCTCGCTAAGTCGAACACCCCAAAGGGCGACTTAGGCAAAAAGGAGCGTCTCGGTGGATTGAAAACCCGAAAGGGCGATCCAGTCAAAAGTTAGAGACATTAAAAAAAAAAGAAGAAGAGAATTTGCATCCCGCTAGATTGAACACCTCACACTGGGGCAATCTAGGCAAAATTAGGGATTTGGCAAGTAACTGCATCTTGACAAGACTGTGTTGTACATCTGTCATCCGTCAGGGATTCTCGATTCGTCGTCGACTGAAGCTCTGAATACATCGAAAATTCAGAATGGTAGAGGAAAGGTCATTATGTTCAATGTAGCCCTCTCCAATATATATCGCCAATTTCAAACTTGTACAGATCCATGGAGTCTCGCCCTTCGCAGACTACCATTCCATCACATCAATTTGAGCTTTTATCCAATTATTTGCATTCTTATTTGTTTCAACTCAACAAACGTTTTGCATGTTTTAATTGATAAAGTATCATTGTTTTCAAAATAAACAAATTTTTCAAAATTGTTCTTAAACAAAGTGAACATTCACAATGATGGAAAGAATACTTAGGAGACCCACAGTGCTCTCCCGGGGGTGGTATGATTACCAACAGGTAAGACAATTGTTCGTATCTCGAGCATGACTGTATCTTTGTCCTGCAGAACCTCGTATGGTCTCTCCTCAGTGAAGTTGCCCGATGCAGTGTTGTTTGAAGTTGTTCATCTTCACGTTCCCGGCAGTACAGATTCTCCCTCCAAGTCCCTATTAGCCCTATCGTGGGGCATCCCCAGTATAGTGATGTTTGAGCCTTATCATGGGGCATACCTGGGGCACGTTCTTTTATCTAACAATCCCGGCAGAGCCAAATCAGGGGCAAGGGATAGTTGAACGGTGAAAAGACAGTGAAGGATTACGACAACGGTCCTGGAAAATTAATCAAGAAGACTCTTCAAAGTCTGATGATTGGAAAGTTTGTATGAATACCAGGAGTTCAATCCCCGTGGAGTACGGACGAGATTTGGAATACAAGATGATGGAGCAGAAAAGTCCAGAAGAGTCTGAGAGTTCTTAAAAGTGGAAAGTCAACACTATGGGTGGATGATGGATACCAGTGCTCGACGAGTCGACCGACACCCCCGTCAAACAGGCTGTATCTCCCCAGAGGATTGAGAGTGTGATCTCCCTGGCAGATTCAGGATCGTTGTCTCTTCAGCAAGCATGAAGGTTGTCACGTCCCCAGCCCAAGCCAGTATTGAAGCTATCAGAGTTATTTCCCCTGCAGAGATGCCTGTAGACCGTACCTTCTTTCCCCAGCAGATCCAAGGATTGCTTCTCCCCAGCAGGCCTATGCTTGCAGATTTCCCCAGTTGAGAATCCCCGCTGAGCGCCTGACCGTTATTTTCCCCGGGAGCACCCCAGTGGAGTTATCTGTAGACCGTTGGTGTGCCCCCCAACAATTGGTTTCATAATGCTATTATCTCCAGTATGGCCGTGAGCGCTTATCCTAAGCAGGATCGTTCTCCTCAGCAGAATGGTGTTGGTTTTTCCTCAGCAAGTTCCCCGAGTGGAGCGGGTCTCATGAAATACATCTCCAAGCAGTGATTCTCCTACATATGGATTGGTTGGGTCGTCCCTAATGGAGTAGCATTTATTTCTCCAGCAGAGTTCATCCTACCAGTGGATTGGACGGATTTCTGTAATAGACTGATATCTGTATCCCCAGCGGAGTTGTGACTGTTTTCCAAGTCTGAAGCTGCCTTCCCAGCAGAGGTTGTGTTGATGGTTTTTCCTCAACAAAAGTTTGTCTTTCCCCAGCAGGATGGAGGTTGACATGGTTATAGGATCCCCGGCACAGCTCCTGGAGTTTCCCGGTGTTGTCTCTGAAGGAGACGTGTGTTTATGCATTCATCATTTAGACAAGCACAGCATATCGCATCATTAGTGCATAGCATTTTCCTAATCATGGGGCATTGTGTAAAGTAAGAAAAAACTCATGCATCAACATTGCAAGCATATCCATTAGCCCTAGGCCGTGGTGACCAGCCGAGGTTGGGTTGCTGGAAAGAGTCTAACATCGCGCCATTGGATCAGCTTCAGAATTGGGTTCATCAACATGGTCGGGAGGTTGGTGTTTTCCGAACAAGTGATTCCTCGGTCGAATGGGTATCCACAGCAGTGTTACTCCCAATTGTTAGCACCTTGCCAGCTTGGGTCTTTTTTCCTTAAGTAGATATGGGTGTGTCTGATCTCTCCATGTAGAGTCTACCCCTTAAGCAGAAAGTGTCAATCTTTTCCTGCCATTTCCCCACTGAGATACATCCTCGTGGATGACGGTTGCTTCCGTTCCCTCCCTAATGGGATGGGTTTTCCCTATTGAGTTCTTTCCTCATTAGGATGAGTCTTGATTCAGTCTGCCTTTTTGGATCGATCCTAAATTGGCTTCTTGTTGACTATCTCTTGTGTTGCCCTGGGGCATAAATGAATAGTCGTTCACTAACCGGCACTCATTCATTTCATCCTCAGCGGAATTTGTGGGCCTCTACCACCAAACCGGTAGTTGTAAGTCCTATCTTGGTGGTTTTCTACCCACTAGCTGGTAGTTGTAAAATCCCATTTTCCTCCCCTTGTTGGAATTAGCCCTTTGTGCTCATCCCGATGATGACTGGTTACTTTTCCGTGGTTTTCTGCCTACGAACCGGTAGATGTAATCCCCTCTTAGTGGTATTAACGGTCTTGTCCCCTTTGGATACTTGCTTTGATCAAGCAGTATTGTCCCCATTGGGTCTTCACTTTCTTTTTGGATACTTGCTCCAAGTTAGCAACTTTATCCTCTTTTGATTGGTCATCTTTTGCATACCTAGTCTGGTACCCAGATGCCTTTCTTTTCGGTCGATTATTCATTTAACAACCTACAACCCGGTTATGGATAATCTTCCATGCGAGTGTATTATCTACGTTTTGACGGCTATAGATAATATGTACTTATGATTTTCCGGTATTCAGACCGAAGGAGTTTCCGACGATCAGGTCGATGTACTCATGGCACAAGGCCAATTTTCCGGTATTCAGACCGAAGGAGTTTCCGACGATCAGGTCGATGTACTCATGGCACAAGGCCAATTTTCCGGTATTCAGACCGAAGGAGTTTCCGACGATCAGGTCGATGTACTCATGGCACAAGGCCAATTTTCCGGTATTCAGACCGAAGGAGTTTCCGACGATCAGGTCGATGTACTCATGGCACAAGGCCAATTTTCCGGTATTCAGACCGAAGGAGTTTCCGACGATCAGGTCGATGTACTCATGGCACAAGGCCAATTTTCCGGTATTCAGACCGAAGGAGTTTCCGACGATCAGGTCGATGTACTCATGGCACAAGGCCAATTTTCCGGTATTCAGACCGAAGGAGTTTCCGACGATCAGGTCGATGTACTCATGGCACAAGGCCAATTTTCCGGTATTCAGACCGAAGGAGTTTCCGACGATCAGGTCGATGTACTCATGGCACAAGGCCAATTTTCCGGTATTCAGACCGAAGAAGTATTCTCCTCTCCGTTGGTGTCGATAAACGTCGAGTTTTTCCCAATCATCCGTTGATGATTTGGTTGTGTTCACTCTCCCCAGTAGAGTTTCCTCCTCTCCGTTGGTGTCGATAAACGTCGAGTTTTTCCTAGTCATCCGATGATGTCTAGTTGTACCTGTCCCCACGTGGATTTACCTCTCCGTTGGTCTTGGTAAACGTCGAGTTTTTCCCGATCATCCGTTGATGATTTGGTTGTGTCCTCCTTCCCAAGTGAAGTATTCTCCTCTCCGTTGGTGTCGATAAACGTCGAGTTTTTCCCAATCATCCGTTGATGATTTGGTTGTGTTCACTCTCCCCAGTAGGGTTTCCTCCTCTCCGTTGGTGTCGATAAACGTCGAGTTTTTCCTAGTCATCCTATGACGTCTAGTTGTACCTATCCCCATGTGGATTTACCTCTCCGTTGGTCTTGGTAAACGTTGAGTTTTTCCCATTTCGTCCGTTGACGTATGGTTGTATCCCTGCCATTCATTCATTAATGTCTGGTTACCTCTCCGTTGGTCTTGGTAAACGTCGAGTTTTTCCTAGTTGTCCGTTGGCATCTAGTTGTGATTTCTATTCCCATTCATCATCGTTATGATGTCTGGATGTGACCATACCCTTTGAAAACCAAAAAAACAAAACAAAATACCCAGTAATAAGTATCAAATCCCAGTGGACGTTTCCATTGTTGGACCCCTGTGTTGTGCAAATTCTACGGTTCTTGGTATTCAATCCCTGTTTACCCTGAAAGTCTGACAGCCGTTGCTCTCATCCATTCGGGTTTCCAGCTGATTGAATAGGGGCAGCTGTAGCACCTCAAATTTGCACCTATCATTATGCATACATTTTCATATTAGGTCATAGCATATCATGGTCCATTGCATAGCATTTGCATTGTCCCTCAGTTGCCTCAAGAGCAAGCAATCAAGAATGAGGTCAAACTAATCTCCTGATCAGTCAACCAAGCAAGCAAAGGAATTTCTCATTGAATCAAGGCCTTGGGGATTGTCCAACAAGTTCACATGGTTTGAAGGTCTATTTGAAGTGTTCATGTCGAGGGTTGAAGGCTCAGAGGTCAGCAGTTCAGACATAGACAGTCAAAAACCCTAGAAAAGTCAACTGTCAGTCAAAGCAGTGGATGGTGGTCATTCTTGTGGAATTTGGGCACCATGATCAATAATCAAGAGTTCATACAACTTGGGACATCATTTGAAGTCAAGTCCTCAAGGAATTAGGGTTTTGAAGTCGTCAGTCAATGCACAATCAGACAGAAATCCTAAAAGTCAACTATTGGTCAACTGTCCATTTAATCAGTGATTTGATGATTGGAATTGGTTTGTGAGAGTTCATTCATGTCCAAATAGTCATCATATATCATGCCAAACACCATCATGGAAGAATTTGAAGCCAGATCATGAATTTCCCAAAATGGAAACTGGGCCTGTAACTGAAACTTGCCATAAATGGAAAGTTTTGATCCTCAAACTTACGTCATGATACAAGCCTCAAATGAATTTTTGCCCAACATGAAAGTTGAAGATCTTGTTCTCCCATTTCCAAAAAGTCCAAGAACTCTCAATTCCCATGTGTGGTTGGCAAGTTATGATCGAATCGATTTCAGAAAATCTTGAACTTCAGAAGGCCATATCTCTCAAACCGTTTGACCAATTTTGGTGGGGTTTTTTCCTACAAGTCACATTTGATCCCCTCTTTCCAAAAATATAAATTTCATGTGCCAAAACTTCACCAATCAAAATGGCATATTTTGACCTTTCTCATTTAAATGTAAGTTTGACCAAGAGTTGACTTTTTGATTTAAACATTTTTTCAACATTTGGCCAATTGGAACAGCTCAGAAATGTCATCTAAAATGTGTTTGCAAGCTCAATTGTGCAGTACATAAAGCCATTCTTTAACTTGCTTGAAATTTGGACAAAAGGACACTTTCACCATGCTACTCCATGCTTCCACCATATCTTGCCTTGTACTCATCAAAACAGAGTTTTTAGAGGCCATTCTCTGTCATTTTGAAACCTCATTTGCAGCCTAAAACCAACAGAAAAGGCCATTCCTTGCTTGCTTGAATTTTGGAAGAAAGTACATGTTTTCACTAAATCCATCTCACAAATCCATAAACCATGCTTTGCACTCAAAAACAGCAGACATATACCCTCATTTTCTGTCAAATGAAACTCCTAACTAGCATCCTTCAAACACATTTTGCATAGAAAAAATCCACTCATGCTAAAAAACTTCATTTTTGGGCATTTTTCAAAACTCTGTCAAAAAACTCAAAAGGGCATGAGCAAGCTTTGCCGATTCATCATCCAAACTGCATTGTAAACCTATTTCAACCACCATTTCTGAACTGTAAAGCCTCACAACACTGCTGCTACAAGAGACATCAGCCATGGCAGCATGCGTGTTCTTCCATTTCAAGCATCAGTGAGCAAAGTACTTCAAGCATCTATCATTTCAAAGCTTAAGGTTCATCTGTTTCGTGCTTAAACCGCCAAACAACAACTGTTTCACTTCTTGCTTCAAAAAAAAACAAGTAAGGATTCGAACATCTCATTTCTTGAAATAATGATAGGCTTTGTGTAGAGTATGCCTTGCTGGTTACTCTGCTCTTTGAATCGTGATGATTGGTTGAATATTTAGAGAGTTAGGGTGAAATGAACTTTGATGTCCAAACTTGTTCTTGCTTAATATTTTTTGTTTAGCATGGTTTAATGGTTATTGATGTTGGATTATGGATGTGCATGTTTAGATGAACATTTTGGTGTTTTTGTTTTTGAATTTGGACAAAAAATTTCCAACCTGGGTTTGATGAATATGCTGCTACTGTAAATATCTTTTTTCTTCTGCTACATGATACTGGGCGTCGACGCATGCAGTCGGCGCGCGCCCCACGGGTCAGCGTGCGCTGACCCTATGGTCGACCGTTCGCGCCCCACGGGTCAGCGTGCGCTGACCCTACGGTCGACCGTTCGCGCGCAGAGTAAAAGGCCTGGGGCGAGGGGGATTCGAACCCCAGACCTTTGCCTCAAAGCTTCAAATACCAAGTGTTTTACCACTAGGGCGCAATGCCAATTCATTTATTTAAACGCCATCCATGAAATATATATTAAAAAGGAGCGCTGACCTCCCCATTTAAATGAAACGCTGAGTTTCAACACTCAGCAAGGGGCGTTTTGGTCTTTTGGCATTTCATTACATATTTATTCCAATTAAAATCATTTCATCTCAATGTTTATTTCGCTTTGTGACACCAACTTACAAAAATCATAACTTGCTCATTTTTAATCCAAATTTAATGGGATTTTTTGTGTTGTGTTCATCATGATCTCTACTTTTTTATCACATTTTTTCCAGAATTTTTGGATGGTTTGTTTTTAAATGGTACTAGGGTTTGTGACATGTGACCAAATTTTGTACACTTTTCCAAAACATTTGTGAAATGGTGATACTTTATCCAATGGCTCCCAAATTTTTTGTGCTTAAACTAGACACACTCATGGTGATTTTGGTGTAACGTTTGTGAATTTATCATTGCTGGTTTGTGAGTTATGATTTTTTGAATTAGGGTGTGACAATTTGTGTCACACCATTGATGTCCAACTTCATGATTTTCATTACCATGCTCCCTTACCTCCAATTGATCTGATTTTTTGCATGAACCTACTCTTGTATGTCTAGTTTACATGTATATTTTCTTGGAATTATTTGTGGCATTTCCTAATTGTTTGAGATTTTCTCCCCTGCCTAGTCAAATGTTGACTTTGTGTGACACATGTTCCCATTTCATTTGTGAAATTCTCATACTTTATTAGGTGGACATGAAATTTTACATGAGATAACTAGACATCCTCATATTTGCCATGGTTTTGGTCCCATTCATTTATCATACACCATCTTTGACCTATGATTTTTCTAAGTTGATACATGTTTGGTTGACTTCATTGAGCATGTTCAAAATTGCTTTGATTTTCTGATTTTCATTGACTGCCTTCCGCTTGCCCAAATGAGATGAAATTTGACATGCTTACCATGCTATGTGTTAGGTTTGGCCTGGATTTATTTGGTGATTTTTGGAAAATGTTTAGATTGCTTTTGATTCAAGTCTTGCTGTTGACTTCTATGAGCTTCTGTTTGCCATGCTTTGACCTAATCTGTTCATGAAATGATGATGATGATTGATATGGATGTGAACCCAATTGGTTTTGTTTCCTAATTGTTTGAACATGATTTTGGATACTTGCCCTTTGCTGTTTTGACTTTCTCATTCACTTTTGACCCTAGGCTTGTCCTAGTGGTCCTGTTACTCACCTTTGAGTTTATGTTTTCAGGTTGACCATCAAATGGCCATTGAGACCAATTCCTTTGATTGAGCTTGTTTAAATACCATGACTAACTTGTTTGTTTTGTAGGTGGCTTGGCTCACATGCCATAAGCCTTGTGCCTTGCACATCCATGTGCCTCTAATTGACTGTTGGTGTCTGTTTCTGTTTGTTTTGTTTGAAGTTGCATACTAACATCTGCTTGACTGTTTCAGGTGCTTTAGTTGCTTAGTTCCTTGTGAACTTTTTGCTTTGCTTTGCTTGTATAAGCAATTTGCATTGAGGTATGCCTCCTTTTCTTCATGTAGTCTGGAAGACCTGGCCTGTTACTTGGCCAGGCAACTGTCTGAAGTCCTCCTTAAGAGGCAATGTTTGTGGATGTTCAATTTTGTCCTTGCATAGAGTCGAAGACCTCCTAAGTGAAGAGGCAATTGGTGGAAGGTAGGGATATGCAATCTATCCCCCACTATTCAGTATGTCATCTGCTTTGCTCACACCACTGTGTTGACGCATTGCGGATAAAAACCCAAGATCTTGTGCAGTTGCACAGTTGAGTCAGTTTTAAATGTGTAGAAGGGTTCCCACTTTCTGAACCCACACATTCTTGTCTTGAGCTCTCCCAAGCCAGGGATAAGAGCTGTGAAGTCTTATCTTCACTCACCTTTCATCTGCTTCACCTTAGCCCCTCAATGGCAAGGTTAAGAGCAACACTCACCCCATTCCAGAGGTTTGTTTGTCGAGGTTGATATGACCCCTTGACTAAAACCTAACCCTTGTTTGAGCCCCCCTGCTTGTGTATAGTGTGTGCTATCTGTGCTTGTAGGATTGTTAGACTTGCTTCCTGTGCGAGTAGGTTTTGCTTGGCTTGCTTCCTGTGCAAGTTAAGTGTGTGTGGCTTGCTTCCTGTGTGAGCCATGCTTAGGATAGGCTGGCTCCCTGTGCCAGTTAGCTAGAAACCTTAACTTAGGGTTGATCTTGCATGATAACATCTAGGCTCGAGTCGTAGTCTCCCTAGTTGTGTCTCCCTCTGTTATCTGGTTAGGCTAATCCTTTATCCCTGCGTAGGGGAACTACATCGCCCTGATCTTCATACCAGATGAAGTATGTAGGCAGGAGATTGAGCTGATCTCTCCGGGCGCCCTTTTTCTTTTTGTGTGTGTTGTTTGACAATTGCTAGGCTCGAGTGCCTGACTCCTTAGCAATTTGTTGTCTGTTTGTTTGAATGCGAGCTTGACAGTTATAGGCTGAGTCCCCGACTCCCTATCAACCTGTTGTGTTGTTGTGTGCTTGGAAGCCGATGTAAGTCCATCGAGTGGCATTTGGGTTCCAGTGTGTGTGTGTTTTGGTTCGGATGCTGATGTAAGTCCAGCAATTGGCATTCAGGCTCCACGTTTGCCTTTTTGTGTGTGTTTTGGTTCGGATGCTGATGTAAGTCCAGCAATTGGCATTCAGGCTCCATGTTTGCCTTTGTCTAGTTTGTCTGTGTGCGTGTCAGCCGAGCTACGAATGCTCTGATTCTTCTCTCGTCCGAGAAGATACGTATGCATAGGATGCGACATCCTAGCGAGCATGTGTTGTTTCCCCAGTCCGAACTACTTTGACTCTGATGTCTATGCCTGATAGACTAAGTAGGCCCAGGATGCGACATCCTGCCGAGTCCAGTTTCAGTCAGTCTCTTTCGTTTCTTTCAGCCAGCGTGTGTGAATATTTGAGCAGCGTTTAGCAACCAATTTTCCTTTCTAGTGTGCGTGGATCCCGTAGAGTACTACGGATGCGTAGGGGTGCTAATACCTTCCCTTCGCATAACCGACTCCCGAACCCATTCTCTTTGGTCGCGAGACCATGTCTTTTCCTAGGTTTACTTCGAGCGTTTCCTTTCCCTCTTTTGGGATAAATAACGCACGGTGGCGACTCTGTTGTTCTTTCTTTTCCCGCCGGTTTTTTCGCGCGATGCGACACCTAGGAGTACCTAGGATGCATTGGGTGCCTAACACCTTCCCTTTGCATAATTACCCCCTTACCCAGATCTCTGTACCTTTCATTAGTTTTCTATGTGTAAAACTTCTTAGGCTTTTATTCGCTTTTTAGCTATTCCTTTGGATAAATAAAAGTGCGGTGGCGACTCTATCTTTGTATGCTTTGCTTTTGATTTAGTCAATAAATCATAAAGTGACGAATACACCGCTACAACGATAAACCTCAGAAATTCATTTGAATTTGAGGTTGAATTTCCACTGTTTTGAAATTCATATCTCCAGGAATCCATGACCTTGTAAGCTTCCAATCCTTCTTCTTCAAGCAACTGGAGTGAGATCAAGCACAAGCAAGATCAAGATCAGTTGAATCCAGACCTCCATTGAAGGTATTTTCCAGAAATTTTGAACTCTTCGATTCTCTCAAATTCTTGCTCAATTATATTAATTCTTTGGTTGTTTGAAGTTCTACCAATGTAGACAAGAAGATTGAGTTGCTTTGAGGCCAAATTGAAGCAACTCAGTTCATGTAGCTCAAATTTCAACTCCATGTATCTCTCAATATACTTGGATTTAGAGTGAATTCAGGCCAGATTCGAGCTCAGTGCCATTTTTACTTTAAAATCATGTTCTTCTTTTTAATTTTGGTGATGGTTATGACTGAACCAGTCCGGCGAGGCTCGCTGGAGAAGACAACCGGTCCTTGGACGTCGATGGTGTGCTGGATGGTTCTGAGCCATAGGATCCATTTGATTTGTTTTAATCTCGTGCATTGGTTTGTATTATCACGCGTGCTGCGCAGTTGACTAGTGACCACATGGAATGCGCGTTGGTGGCCACTTGATCTGCCACCTCAATTAATGAGGGAGATCAAGTGGTCCACGTTTTTCTGATATTTTAATTTTCATTTTAATTGCATTATTTTCAATAATTCATATTAAATTCAATATTGATCTAAAAAATATGGGACTTTCACCAAAAAAATTCAAATATTTTTCTCTTTCATATTCTGAATTAAAATTATTGTTTGGATCATTATTAATATTTTTCATGAATTAATTGATTTTGCATTTGTTTTTAATTGTTTAAACATATTTTTAAATGTCCAAAAATTATGAAATTTTTTCTCCAAGGTCCTTTGACCTTGTTTGATCTATGATAAATCTCATGGCCATTTCTTTAGTATTTTGATGAGATTTTAGGAATTGGACAAACCATATTTAATTTAAATGCACTATTTTAGTATTTTTTTAATTTGAATAAATGCCAAATAAATTTGTTGACCAATTGTGATGACTTGTTTATGTTTGACTCTTGTTGTTGGGCCTTGGTCAAGGTTGATTTGATTTTGTCAAATTAATATCATTGGATTTAGGGGATTGATGGAATGTATATTCCATCTCCCAAAATGAATGGATGATATTAATTTGGTAAAAGTCCTCCTTTGACCAATTTGTGTTTTGATCCATCCCCCCCCCCCCCCCCCCCACCCCCACTTCATCTTATTCCCTTTCTTCATTCATTCATTCCATTTGGACTATGACATCTCAAAGTCCTAATGCTAGTTGATTGAAAAATTGACATGAGTATGGATGAGATTAGGTCACACCTTTTGCATATTCTTTTTGTGTGTGGTATGTTTCATGAGCATAGTCCATTATATTATGTCTCTAACATGTATTAACACCAAAATTCTATTGCCCGACCTCAAATAGTTGTGACTTCTACATAAGTCCAATTACGATTGCTTAATATAGCACTAAATTTGTGACATAAAAGGCATAAGCATTCTAGTTAGTGAGATTATAAGTCTCCCCTCTTTCATGGTATTGTGTGGAAACTTGGCCTTCTTTCCTTCCTTTGGAAGATGTTTTGGTTCAAGGATTCATGCTTGTGATAAGTGGGTTGAGTGTTCTCCAAAGAATGTCTTGAAATGAAAAGTAAAAGCAAAACAATACTAACTTTTAACCTACTAACTACTAACTTTTAATTTCAAGCCTTTACTTTAATGCAATTTATTTCTAGCACTCTATTTCATTTGCCATTGTTCATATCATTCTAATTGTTTATGTTAATGCAATTTTCACTTTGTCCATTTGGACCATATTGTGTGATATATTTTTTGTTTGTGTATACTTTGCTTGTTTGTGTGGTCTTTGACCATTAATGTACATAATAATAACAAAAACCCTAAAAAACTTTTGAATGGACTGTTTGCTTGATCTTGGACAAATGGACTTAAAATTTAGGCAACCTTCCTATGCTAATGGACTTGGCCAATGCCAACTTGTTGAAGAACCAAGTGCTTGCAATTTGAAATTCATTTGATACATCTTTGAAGACCTCTCTAAGTTCATCTGCAACATGATCATTGTGAAGCTGTTATTTGAACCTGTGACTCGTGGAATTCATCTGTTACATGGGCTATTTTGAAGAAGATCATGGAATGGATAAGCTTGGATGTGCCCATCTTTTTTTGATGCCTTGCTCTTCAAGATAATATAATTGTGCATTTGTGTGTTGCTTGATTCTAAAAGTCCAAGGGAATTTTGGGTTTCTATTGACATTCTTGTCTATTGGATTGCTACCCACTTGGTCAGATCTTTTCAACTCTAAACTTTTAATTTTGTACATAAGATAGTCTCTTCATATTCTCCCCATTTCTCTAATTTTAAAATCTCTCCCTCCATTTTTCAAAATCTTCTTTGTGTGAACTACTTTTGTTCTAAACTTTGACCACTTTTGCAAAAAGATAGAAACTTTGGCCTTATGCCATTGCATTTTCAAACTTCTTTTCTTAAATCAAACTTTTAAATAAACTTAACTATGCTTGACTTAAACTTTCAAAAATCCAAAAAGAACTAACTCATTCAAACCATTTTTAGGCCTTTGTGCCTTTCAAACTTAATTTTTATTAAAAGCAATGCATCCATTTTGAAATTTGTATCACGAACTACGAGGTTTTGATCCCTCATTTTTATGTCTTGTCAAACACAAAAATATAATTAATGAATTATTTTCTCATCCCCCTATTCTATTTGTTTGTAAACATCACTTTGTACAAAATACATATGCACACAAAAAGGGCTCCCTATGAGTACCTATGACACTTTAGATGCTAACACATTTCCTCTGTGTAACCAACCCCCTTACCCGTGATCTCTGACTTTTTATTAGTTTTGATTTGAAAACTTCTTACTTTTGGGTTTTGTTCGTACTTTTTCTCTTTTTCCTTGGAAACAATAAAAGCGTGGTGGCGACTCTTGTTATTTGATCTCCAGCTTGTCAATAGCTTCACGATCATGAATTTCCCGCTACAGTAGAAAGAATAGGGTGTGGTGAGATAGTAGAGTAAATTAGGAACTGATTATAATAATTAGAATTTTATTTATTATTATTGATAAAATAAGAAATTGGAGAAAATATGAGTCTGGGTCAATTGTTGGATTTGAGGAGGGTTTATAGTAAGAGGAGGAAAGCTAGAGATAAATTGGGCAAAAATAATAATTAAGCAAAGTAAGGAGGTTACTATATATTTTAAAAGTTAGGAGAGAAGCTGTGTTTTTTAGGAGAATTATCAATACGTGAAATTGGAAGAAAGAGGCAAAGATGGAGAGCAAGGGCTTGAGGTTGAGGAAGAACTCTAAGGATCAAAATTGCTTTTGCTGGAAATCAGGTAAGGGTGGGAAATTGTTTCAATGGTAAGGGGTATGATGGAAGGGTAGAGTGGAGGGATTCATAACCTTCCATAAAGTTTATTTTTATTTTGATTGATGATGATACTAATATTTTTATATGCAATGATATGAATTATAATCAATGTGTATTGATGTGTTGTTGTTATGATGTGCTTAAATCAAATGAATTCATGTCGAATTTGATGGAGATTTGATGATTTAGAGATGATGAATATGATGATATTGTTATAATGTGTTGTTGATCCATGAACCCATGGAATAATAAATGAGTTTAGGGTGTGATACCAGTAGGAATTAAGATTAATATGATAAATTTTCGTAAAACAAGTTGTTGTTATATAAAGTAGTGTTTGGATGATGAAAAACTGATTTTTAGACAAAAAATTAAAGTATGTGTCAACCTATGAAGGTCATGTGTCGACATGTTGGATGCATGTGCCGACCTGTATAGGTCATGAGTCGACACATGCAGTCAGCACATCAAACATAATTCTACATGCTTTAAAAATGAGGTACATACGCTAACATGTACATGTTATACGTCGACTCATACTAGTCATGCGTCAATTCATATGAGTCATGCGTCACACCTAACTGCCAAAATGTTTGTTTTGCATTGTTCGACGATTTTGGCCATAACTTTTTATCTGTATATCCAAATGTCGTGCCATTTAAAGTGTTATAAAGTTAATGCTTAGCTTTATAATGTGGTAGTGATTGGTGAGATGTTTGAATATTATTCATGTGCCTATTGTGTCGATAAATGTATTGGTTTATATGTTTGGTTGATGAATCGTTGTATTGTTGTAATACCGTTGTGTGATAATGATGTTGTTATGATAATATTGTTGAGGTGTTGATGAGTTGCTAATGATTGTTGATCTTATTAAAGTTGTAATATGAATTGATTATTGCACATGATGAATGTTGTATGCATAAATGGTGAGATGCGTATGAGGATCCTTTTTGGTGAACCTCGTTGAGATAATGCATGTTGTTGAGAGTCATGCATCATGGCGTACAGGCTTCGGTCCGATTTTGGTGTGCTCTGGTCCGGTGTATGGATCGGGAGTGAGTAGCTAATTCTAGTGTGGAATTAGTGAAATGTTACCTATGGTGATGGTGGCGAACCTTGGTGTGCTCTGGTCCTATGGTGGGGATCGGAGGCGAGTAGTCGGTTTCAGGTGGGAATCAGTAAAGCGTTACCTATGGTGGTAGTCACAATCTGGTGAACTCTGCTCTTATGGTGGGGACCGGGAATGATATGAACTTGAGTGTTCATGAATGGTACCACATGCATATGAGTCGTTATCATTGTCATGAGTCGCATAACATGAATGAAATGTATGCGTGGAATATGACTATGTGTGATGATAATATTGTTGCGTATGATATTAATGATAATTGAGATATTATTGTGTATGATACTGATGATGATTTCGGTGTGAGAATGAGACATGTTATTATGCACGATTGTGTAGATGTAGTACTCTATCTTACATTCTATACCAATTATTATTGAAATGAATTCTCACCTCTTCTGTTTGAATCTTGCCTTTACATGGGCATCATGCAAATACTCAGGAGTAGCATTATTGAAGTAAGTGGAAGCTAACTCATGGAGTTGCTTCTTAGTTTAGCGTTTTCTTTAGTAGCGTCTTGCTCTAGTTATGCAACATCGGGTTGGGAACACTTGTTTTATTTTTATGACATGTTTATGTTTAAGTCATAAGACTATTTTTTTATTGTGAATTCTTAAGCATGTTGAGTGGATTGATTATAACTCTTATTTGTTATTAAAGTTGGAGTTTGAGACCAAATATCATTACTTACCTTACCTTTCATAATTGTTGATGATATTTTTGCTAGGATGATGCTTTAAAATGGAAGTGAGTATGTGATGACATGTTTAATGTGATTTGATGTAACCCGGGTTACGGGGAAGGATTTGTTTGTGATGTGTGTGACACCTTTGTGGTTTTTAATTAAAATATTCGATAATTGTATGTGGGGTTTACAAGGGTGTTACATGGTGTCATACCCCAAAAATCACCCTACCTTTCACAAGTTCATCTAGGTCACTAAATGTAATCATATGCATAACGTTATAGACATTTCATTTCATTTGCATAATCATGGTCCAGTACAATAGGACATGTGTCTTAAATTCTGAGCTTTGTGCATATAGTGGAAGCTAAGGTTTCTCTGCAACTACAGGTGGCTCAATCACTATCCAACCCTAATTGGAGGTAGCTCTTGATGCTTGTGCATCATGCTCATCATTGAGGATTAAATTATGACTTCTTGGTGTAGCAAACCCCAACTTTGGGGGTTCCTACTTGACGAGGGGCCCATAACCCTGGTTTCATCCGACCCACTTGCATTCCATCGATGTCGGATCCTCTTGTTGGTTAATCTTCATCCCATAACTTGGTGTTCAGGACTAATTTGGTTGGTTCCATGGTGTTGATCCCACCTGTGCGTCACACGTTTATATCTTTTGGTTTGTGCCTATGGCTATGTCACCTAGCCGCCCTCACACTTAGCCATAATCATTGCTTTGCTTAGCCTCTTTGTATCATGTCATTATTCATTTCACCTATTGTTATCCCCTGGTTTGGGGTCCATGCTTGGTCATGCTTGTCGTTGATCTTTTCAGTCATTGTTATGTATTTTGGTTTAATTCTAATGGTTCATTCATGGATCCCTGCATTGATTCCAATCCCTCACAAACTTTGGTACAATCCATTGTTAAGTCATACTCAATTCTTATCGAGTCGTTTCCATCTTTTGATTCCATTCATGCTTGATTCATGTTCATTATAAGTCATTCAGAGTATGCTTTCTTATTCGAAAAATAGCACGAGTCATTCGTTCGGTCCATGCCAATTTTATTCCATTCAAGAGTAGAAAATTCCATTACAAGTCATGAAAATATCCATTACATGAAAAAATACAAAAAAAGGGAGAGAGAATGGAACTTTGACCAAATGTTGACTTTGGTCAACGGTTGACTTTTTGGTCAACTTTGACCAAAGTTAAGCCCAAATTATCCAAACCCTAATTTCCCTATTCCTAATCCTAATTTCATCCCTAATCTCTCCATGATCCATGTTGACCCTTGAGTGATCAGTGACACATTGTTGATCATGGTTTCCGAACTTGATGCCATACTGAACCAAGCCATCACATGGATATCAACCTGCTGCAACGCGTTAAACCTGCAATTATAGCACAAAAACCAAGTCAACATGCACATACGCTAGCATAAACATGACCTGCGGCCTTGCTGCAGAAAAATCTCAAGGCTTGTAAACTTGCAGCAACATTGGGCTCACACTCCATCTGCTAAACCGCATGACCCTGCTACAAACCAACATCATGCAGTGGAAGCCGAACCTATGAACCTATTGCGTTAAGCCAAGCCGTAGTAATGAACCAACCAGAGACCCTACAAAACAAGTTGCGGCGTGAACTCAGGAGTCGGTACACACAAAACGCGGATGAATTACATTCCAAATGCTGCAGTACATGGTAGTAAAATAGGAATGAAATGCAGCAGCTTCAGTGTTTTACCCAAAAGCAACTCCAAATGGAAACGACGGGGACGAGTAACACCAAAATCGCTAGCCAAACGATGTGGTAGAAAATCGCAGAACACCCAAGCCAATTACTAATATACCTGCAAAACACAAATGAAAGTGGTAAGCCAACGATCGTCATGCAAACATACCGCAGCCGGAGCATATGATGGGCCATCATAGCAGTGATTAACATACCAATCACCATAAAGTTGACAACTGAACCTAATGCAGACAGGTTTCTAAGACCCTAATTTTAACCCTAAGATCCCTCATGGCATCATGTTATTGCACAAGTGCATTGCCTCAAGGATCATAGCATTTTTGGCTCCTTAACCCTAGGGTTGGGGTTTATTTGAGTGTTTTAAAACCACCAAGCATGCTTGTATTGTATATTATTGCTTTTCTTATTTTGATTACTAACCAAAAGCACAAAAATATGTCACTAACTCTTTTTGTTTTGAAGCTCAAGCGATCATGTGCTCACAATGCTCCTATGAGGCTCCTAAGCCCAATGCAATGGCTAGATGAAGATGAGAAAAAGCATGACAATGGTCCACAAAGCTCCTAAGCATCCTATATGTCTCCCAAGTATCTAAATTTTCCAATTTGATCAAGATAACCCAAAGGGCTTGAGGATTGTTTCCCAAGGAAACCCTAATTTCATTGTGCTTTGATTGTGCCTTTCTCATGAAGCAACCTCAACCTCTAATCAAATTTAATCAAGGGAAGTTCTTTCATTCATCATTTTATGCATATATGAGCCTATTTGAGGATCCTCAATCATTTATTCATCAAGATTGGAAGTTTGGCCTCGAAAAGTTGACCAGTCAAGTCATCTGACTAAATTGATGTCCAATGAGATATAACTTTTGATGTGTTTGTCAAATGAAGATGACCCCAAGATCTAAATTGTTTCATGTTCATAAAATATCCATTTAAAACTTGTAAGTTCATTATTCATTTCAAAACATTATAGTTCATTTTGACTGAAACCCAAATTTTGGGTCAACTTATGAAGGGCATAACTTCTTTAATATTTATGATTTTGAGGTGATACCAAATGAATTGGAAAGCTTAAGGTGTCTAATTCAAATGTTATGTTGGACAAAATTTCATAATCCAAACATAAATACATGTGATAGTACAAAACAGTATAGGTCATCTTGGACCTAATTCATTGAATTTGAAAAAGTACCCAACTTCAAATGCCCATAACTTTATCATAGAAAATCCAAATGATTCAAACTTTAAGTCTAGATTGACCATCTTGAAAAGATCTAAAACTTTGATGTTAGATATTGTTTCATTTGAAGCTCGTGTCATGAAAACAGAGGGGTTTGATTAAGCTTGTTTTTGGTGAAATTTTTTCAAAGTGACTTGAATATGTTTTGCACTTGAATTTTCCATGCCATTTTTCATCAATTTGCAAGTGCCAAATGATATTTTGCCAACATGACTTTTGTTACTTATTTCAAGGGCTTTCCAACCATTACTCACAATAGTCTTTTGGATTCACCATTTGTGGGTTTCAAAATCATCTTCATTTAGGTGCATTTTGGATATTTCATGTTATAACTTGATATGCAAGCTTGTTCAGTCCAATGTACACGTCCAATTGCTTCTCACATGAACTCAACAATCTCTTTCAGTCATCATTGGGCATTCCACATGCTTACACAGGCCCATGCACATCAAAATTCAAATTTCATGCACACGAGAGAAGTGTGTGATCAGCCACATTCAGCTATAAATAGAGGCTGCATCTCCCTCATTTCTCAACCTTTTGGAGATCCCTTATGCTGTTGCACTGAAATCCTAACCCTCACCAAAGGAATTATTCATTTTTCTTCATTACTTTCGAGCTTGAAATTCAGTATCATTAGCTGAGTTTTAAAGCCAAATTCCTTAGCCAATCACTTCCATTACACTCAAGGATCAAAGAGGAGCAAGGATCTTGAAGGATTTGTGGCCAGAAGTTCATCCATTTGAAGGTATACATTCAAACTTTTTGGATCTAGAACTCTTAATTCAATGTTGCATTCTTGTGTTTCTGTGATTTTCTAAAGTCCTCATACTTGAGGCAAGCCATTTGTGCTTTCAATTTTTCATTTCATGAACTTTCAGTTTGAACACCATGATTTTCTCCTTCACATTTCTCTCAATATAGGAAGAGTGAGGAAGATCCATTGGTATAGTGATGATCTCCATCACACGGGCTTCATTTCCATGGCCTTGTTTTTAATTTTCATTAAGTTTTATTTTCCTGCAACTGGTGGCCGGAATTTGTTGTCTGGTCGGAGAAGATGGTGGTTTCCACCACCACCACCACCACGTGTGCACGCTATGGCCATTGGACCAACTTGCCACGATCTAATCTTGATCATCCATTGTAATTACTACATTTAATGCTTTGTGTAGCGCGCTTGACTTATGTACACCGTGTTCCCTCAAACCTGAACCGTGCCAGATGCCACGTCAATTAATGAATGCGCATTTGATGGCTATGGTTTTTTTACTTATTTTCATTTAACATTTATTTTCTGTTAATTCCTTTTATTTTCAAAAATTCATTAAAAATTCATTTGAAGTCATAAAAATATGAGACCAATTCCAAAAAAATTCTTAAAAAATCTAGTTTCATATTATGATTTTTAATTATTTTTGTGACTTCATTTGATATTTTTCATGGATTATTTGATTTTTAATAATTTGAATTCATTTTAAAATACTTTATGACTTTTGAAAAATCCAAAAATATTTTCATAGCATCTATGGATCATGATAAGTCAACGAAAAATAGTCTCAACAATTTCTTGATTGTTTTGAGATTATTTGAGATTTTAATTCATATTATGCTATTTTTTAATTGTTTTTAATTGGTTTTAATTACTTTCTGATTTTCAAAATTTGTGAGAAAATTAGTCAAAGTTTATTTGACTATGTTGAACTTACGAGAATTTAATTGGACTCATTGAAGTTGTTTTGAATTGAAATTGAGGTTTGACCTTATTTGTTTATTTTATTTGTATTTTATTTTAATTCAAAAAAATACCAAAAAAATATTGTTGACCCCCTGACTTGTTATCTTCATTTCTCTTCTGTTTGGTGTCGATTGATGTTGATTTAATTCATATTTGATCAATTGGATTTGGTTGTGGTCTTCTTTTCCCCTCCCTTTCATCTTCATCACTTTCTTTCTATCAATGGCCAATGAGTTAAAGTCTTGAGGTTGGTCTTGACAAATGAGAAGTTCAACCTTCTTTGATCCAAACCAAACTCAACTTGATCCATGATCAAGTGAGTTATTTTGTGTCAAAGATAGGTTGCTTCTTGGTCACGCAAATAACCAAAAGTCAATACAAGGCTCTTCCCCTTTTGTTTGGCATGGCAAGTTTATGGAGCTTGGCTTACTAGTCATGATCTCTAACTTGTGTTCTTTGCCTATATTTTTATTGACCTGCCTCAGATAGGTGTGACTACTATATTAGTCCACTTACAATTGCTTAACATAGTGCTACATTGTCTTATGACAAGCTAACATAACCTTGCCAATTACTAACTTTAATTTGAGCATTTAATTTCTTGCCATTTACTTTTAATGTCATTTATTTCTTGCTCATTATTCATATTGATTTTCACTTTGCTCACTTGAGCACATATTTTATGTTTATGTCATTTTTCTTTTGCTCATTTGAGCCCATTATTGTATATAAATATATTACTATCTTGTTTTGTTTATGTTTGTTTTGATGTGAACCAAATGCAAAAGGAGAAAGGACTTAGAATTAGGATTTACCTATGCTTAAAGGATTTCAAGAGCAACTAGGCCTCATGCCTTTAGAATGCAAAATATGTTAAAGAGCAACTAGGCCTCATGCCTTTAGAATGCTAAAATTCAAAGTTGATCTCAAAAGACTTCTCCAACTTATTCTTTGTCCATTCCCTTTATTGTGTTGTGAACTTTTTGATGTTTGCTTTTGTGTGATAGGGATTCCATCTTAAGATTGTGAAAAGAGGACCATTGTCATGAGTAGCCAAGTTAAAAGCCAAGCCAATTGGAGATTCTAGGAGCTTGAATTCAATTATTGATTGCTTGTTTGTGTGCTAAGTCCAAAGGAAATGAGCATCTTGAGTCATCTCTATGACTTCAAGAAAAGGAACTCCAAGGGTTTATCTTTCCCCTCTTATCTTTATATGCTTTAGGAATAGCTCTTCTCTTCTTCTCCCCACTCTAACCAAGCCAAAAATCATTTTCAAACTTTGACTTTATTTCAAATTAGAAACCTAGGACTTAGGCCTTTGACTTTTCAAAACTATTTTCATAAATACTCATTGTGAATAAACATTAATCCAACTTTGACCACATTTTGTAAATAGATCTAACTTGTAACTATAACTCATTTCAAGTTGTTTTGTTGTTCAAATGGCCACCTTGTTAAAACCTTTTCAAAACATTAGCCATAGGTTTAAGTTATCATAGTGGTTGATGTAAATCTCACCTCGTCCTTAGTGATTGGATTGTAAGTGTTCCATGCTTATTATAGGGTTAACCCCTCACTAGCATGTTGAAGTCTTCCTCGCATGGTGGATTATTGGTTTATGTTGAGTTTTCTCCTTTTGATAACAAAATACCTTAAGGCTCTTGATCAAAATCAATTCACCAATCTTTGAGATTTTTACCCCGAGCTACGAGGTTTTGATCCTCCTTTGTGATGGTACGTAGGCAATGGGTTCATCCATTCAAACAACAAAATTTGTAAATATAATTTATTCTCTTCTCATCCCTCCAATCTTTTGCTCAAATCTTTTCACAAATACCAACCTATAACACATATTTGCAACAAGGGTTCCCTTAGAGTACTAAGGATGTTTTGGGTGCGTAAAACCTTCCCATTTCATAACCAACCCCCTTACCTAGATCTCTGACATTTTTATTAGTTTTTGATTTGAAAAACTTCTTACTTGGCTTTTGTTCGCTTTTTAGCCTTTCCTTTGGACAAATAAAAGTGCGGTGGCGACTCGAATTGTATGTTGACTTTTGGTTTAGTCAATAAACCTAAAGGTAACAAAAACCCGACTACAGAAAAATGGCGACTCTGCTGGGAAATTGACAAGCCCCGTGGGTTTTGAAGGAGAATGGCCATCCAAGGCGCAGCGGAATTTAAAAATTTCTTCATTTAGTGATCCTTACGAATGGGCATGATCAGTGATAGAATCGTTACCTCTCGTGGCGATTCAAACCTTTGGTGCAGATCTCTGATAATGATCAAAACCTTTGATACAAATCCACGGGGCGATCACGAACGTTGAACGATGACAACGTCTCTACTCAGTCCACACGAACGGATTCCTTCAATCGCAGTGCTAGCTGTTATGAATGAAGGCTTTGAGTGAGATAGAGATACGAAATTCCAACTCTTCAGTTGTGTTGTATTCCCATACAAAGCTTCTGCACAAGAGCTCTATTTATAGAACCACTTGTGTGGGCTTCAAGCCAAAAAGCCCACTTAAGTGCATTTTGGCCTATATCTCATAATATGCCAAAATCACTTAAGTATTTGGTACCTTACCATATTTCGTATTCTGCTTAAGTACACCGTACCTTACGATGTTCCTTAATTATTCTATCTCTCATCAATCCGTCCTTTGTGTGTGACCCTATAGGTTTTCGCAGCGTTGGCAATTATATTAAATCACGCATTTAACATAATAAACAGTGAGCGGTATCTAGCAACACATCACTGCTACCCAAGTCACGAAAATGTCATGTGATCTGACAAAACCTCTTGTGATAATAATTATGTGTATAATTACCCCTTTGCCCTTATGTCTATATTGAACATAAGGTATAGACCCTGTCACCCTTGTCCAGTTCAATATTGGGCCCATAGACATTTATCTTGTTACGCAGGATTGGCAAATTCCATCTAGGACACTCATGTCCCTCAGCATGCTTCGTGGAGTACCCATCAACTGTCTTTATGGTTATCCAGTTACGGACAACGTTGGATCAGCAATAAAGCACTCGACTCTACATCTAGGATCCATAGTGGTTTCAGGTCGAAGAGTGGTATACACTATTATCACCATGAGAATAACTTATGACACTTTGCATAACTTTCTATATAGTATTCTCATAGTGGGTCAATCCGGTATAAATATTACTCCTAATATTCATACCTATGTTTAAGACTTGATAACTCTTTATCCATGATCCATGAGATGTGATCATCAGTCTACAAACATAATAGTCTTAATGCTTTAATGTTATCCCACTTCACATTAAAGCTCGACTACGGATACTTTAAGAACAGTGCCCTTATGTTTAATGTGTTCTCATGATTAAGTCACACTTAATACATTAAACGGACTATCTATTCTAGGGACTTTATTAATCAACCATAATAAAGAAAATGCCTTTTATTATTAATAAATAAATCGATACAAGTACCAAAAGTATTGGCCTCTAGGGCTTACACCAACAATCTCCCACTAGCACTAGAGCCAATCAGGCATACCTCGTATGCCCATTGATCTAGTATGGCCATCATGCTTCTGCTGCGCAAGAGGCTTTGTCAGTGGGTCAGCTATATTGTCAAGTGTAGGTACTTTACATATTTTCACATCTCCTCTATCTATTATCTCTCGAATGAGATGATAACGCCTAAGTATGTGTTTGGATCGTTGGTGAGATCTAGGCTCCTTAGCTTGTGCGATAGTACCATTGTTATCACAATAGAGACCAATGGGATTCACAACGCTAGGGACTATGCCAAGTTCACTAATGAACTTCTTGATCCAAACAGCTTCCTTTGCTGCACTTGAGGCAGCAATATACTCGGCCTCGGTTGTAGAATCAGCAACTGTATCTTGCTTCGAACTTTTCCAACTCACAGCGCCACCGTTCAAGCAAAACACATAACCAGATTGCGATCTAAAGTCATCCTTATCTGTCTGGAAGCTAGCATCAGTGTAACCAATTACAGCCAACTCTTCCTGACCTCTATATATCAAGAATGATTCCTTAGTACTTCTCAAGTACTTAAGGATATTCTTAACAGCTACCTAATGGGCATCACCAGGATCAGATTGGTACCTACTCGTTGCACTTAAAGCATACGAGACATCTGATCAAGTACATAACATGGCATACATGATAGATCCTATTGCAGATGCATATGGAATCTTATTCATGTGTTCCCTTTCTTCCTTAGTTGAAGGGGATTGTGTTTTTGATAGACACAGGCCATGTTGCATAGGTATGAATCCTTTCTTGGAATCATGCATATTAAAGCGTCTCAGCACTTTGTCTATGTATGTACTCTGACTTAGGCCAAGCAGTTTTTGTGATCTATCTCTATAGATTTTGATTCCTAATATATAGGCTGCTTCACCTAGGTCCTTCGTAGAAAAACATTTCCCCAACCAAGTCTTTACTTGTTGCAGGGTAGGGACATCGTTTCCAATGAGTAATATGTCATCTACATATAACACCAGGAACACGATCATGCTCCCACTAACCTTCTTGTAGACACAAGGCTCATCTTCGTTCTTGATGAATCCATATTGTTTTACCGTTTCATCAAAACGAAGATTCCAGCTTCTGGAAGCTTGCTTCAATCCATAGATTGATCTTTGTAGCTTACATATCTTATGGGCTTCTTCTGGTATGTCAAATCCTTCAGGCTGTGTCATGTACACATCCTCAAGAAGATTCCCATTAAGGAAAGCAGTTTTGACATCCATCTGCCATATTTCATAATCATGATATGCAGCGATAGCAAGTAAAATCCGAACAGATTTAAGCATTGCAACTGGTGAAAAGGTTTCATCATAGTCAACACCATGAATTTGTTTATATCCTTTTGCAACCAGTCTTGCCTTATAGGTATGTACCTTACCATCCATGTCAGTCTTCTTTTTAAAGACCCACTTGCATCCTATAGGATTAACTCCTACAGGAGGCTCTACCAAGTTCCAAACTTGGTTCGTGTACATGGAATCTATTTCGGATTTCATGGCCTCTAGCCACTTCTCAGACTCGGGACCAGTTATGGCCTCTTGGTAGGTCACAGGCTCATCTTGATCCATGAGTAATACATCACCTTGATCTGTTATGAGATATCCATATCTCTCAGGTAGGTGACGTATCCTGCCTGACCTACGCTGGTCTTGTTCTACTTGAGCAGGTTGCTCTTCCACAACCATTTGTGTTTCCTGCTCTAATTCCTCCATAGGTGTATTGATGCTTTGTGATTCTTGAACTTCTTCAAGCTCTACTTTCCTCCCACTAGTTCCTTTGGAAGTAAAATCCTTTTCTAGGAAAACTCCAGTTCGAGCAACAAACACTTTGCCCTCAGAAGGATTGTAGAAGTAATATCCTCTTGTTTCTTTAGGATATCCCACAAATAAGCATTGGTCAGATTTGGGCTCAAGCTTAGTTGAACTTTGTCGTTTCACATAAACTTCGCAACCCCAAATCTTCATGTAAGACATATGTGGTCTCTTACCACTCCATATCTCATATGGTGTCTTATCAACCTTTTTGGATGGAACACGGTTAAGTGTGTAAGCTGCGGTTAACAGCGCATGTCCCCAAAAGGAGTTTGGAAGATCGGCTTGACTCATCATGGATCGGACCATGTCCAACAGGGTTCGATTTCTTCTCTCAGACACACCATTCCATTGGGGTGTTCCAGGAGGAGTGAGTTGGGATAGGATCCCACACTCTTTCAGATGGTCATCAAACTCTAGGCTTAAATATTCACCACCTCGATCTGATCGAAGAGCTTTAATATTCTTACCTAGTTGGTTTTGTACTTCATTCTTGAATTCTTTGAACTTTTCAAAGGACTCTGATTTGTGTTTCATTAAATACACATAACCATATCTACTGAAATCATCAGTGAATGTGATGAAGTACTGAAAACCTCCTCTGGCTGATATGTTCAGTGGACCACATACATCCGTATGTATGAGAGCCAAAAGATCATTAGCTCTTTCACCTTTTCCTGTGAATGGAGACTTTGTCATCTTTCCAATTAAACAAGATCTGCATGTCTCATATGATTCATAATCAAAAGAGTCCAACAGTCCATCTTTATGGAGTTTGGAAATGCGTTTCTCATTTATGTGGCCTAATCGACAATGCCAAAGGTAAGTTGGATTTAACTCATTAGGTTTCATCCTTTTAGTATTAATGTTATAAATAGGCATTTCAAGATCAATGACATATAGTCCATTGTTCATTTGTGCAGTTGCATAGAATATATCATTCAAATAAATTGAACAATAATTGTTCTTTATTATGAATGAAAAACCGAACTTGTCCAAACAAGAAACGGAATAATATTCCTGCTAATTGCTGGTACATAATAACAGTTCTCTAACTGAATTATTAAACCACTAGGTAAAGTCAATTCATAAGTTCCTACGGCTAAGGCAGCAACCTTTGCTCCATTACCAACTCGTAGGTCGACTTCACCTTTTGCCAATTTTCTACTACTTTTTAGTTCTTGCACATTTGTACAAATGTGAGAACCGCATCCAGTATCTAATACCCATGATGCAGAAGTAGATAAATTAATTTCAATAACAAAAATACCTGAAGTTGGAGTCTCTACTCCATTCTTCCTATCTTCCAGGTACTTTGGGCAGTTCCTCTTCCAGTGTGCGGTCTTACCGCAATGGAAGCAGGTGCCTTCCTCTTCTATGCTTCCACTAGGCTTCAAAGCAGCACTAGTGGGTTTGGGTTTGGCAACTTCCTTGCCTTTCCCTTTATCATGTTTGAGGACAATCCTCATGTCTCGGTACCAATCCAGAAAATTTGTCCTAGACAATTTTTCCTTGTTAAGGTTTGATCGCAATATTTTGTTAGAGGTGTTTGTTGTCATGGTAATCTACACAAGGATTAATGAAAATATAAGTATCATTGACATATTTAATTAGGCCTTTAATTAAACATGCTCCCACTATTTTATTCAAAACAAATGACCCTCATCATTTGATTCGGAAAATCCCGTTGGAAGATTTTCTAGTGGGTCGAGATCCATATTTCACTTCGTTCTAAGTCCGCGTAGGCGGATTACACAGAACTAGGTTATTTTAGGTAGAACTCCTTCCAATTGTATCTCATACAACTCTCGAAAATTTGAGTTGGGTGAATAACTCCTTATTCTAATCCATCATATGGATTATTCCCAACTCTTGCTTCTAAACATATATATAATCTTATTATAATTTGTTTAGTTAAGTTTGACCCATTGTTTTAACAGTTGGATATTACAATTATCCCATCGCACCTTACTAATATATAGATCATGCACCTCGCGTAGGCGAAACCTACATTATCCATTACTAGTCTTGATGAGTGTTAAAACTTGGAAAGCATAAACTTAATATTTATTTTGAGGGAATTGCAATTTTTCTGATCTCACCGGCTTGTTTATCATATAAACCGTCTCTCACATGCATCAACATACATTCACATGCATCAACATACAAAATGAAATAGTTATGGCCCCTAGCGCAATTGTTCTCCCAAGCCAATGAGAGAACCTAAGCTAACCTACGACGATCTAAGCTTCTCCAAGCAAGATCTTCAAGGTTGTCCTCCTTTGGCACTGACTTCTTTGCTTTCTTCATATCATTACATTACATGAAAGAAACTCATTTTACATACGAGGGAGTGAGATGAGAAAAGAAGTTACATTTGGGAGATTAAGAGAGAGGCACGACACGCAGGTCGTATTTTAAAAACCCAAAACAAAACAAAGGAAAACTAAGGCCATAACCGATCACCACAAGACAATAATAAACACTTTATTATTATTATTATTAATTCCTTTAATTAATTAAAATCAAATTAAATTTCGACGACCGATCATCACATTTTAATGAACAATTCATTTAAAATCAATGTCGCTTTTCGTATCAACACTTGACACTTTTAAAGCACTGAGTTAGCTGAACGGGTGAAAATTTCCTTGCGTTAACCGGTTAACCATATGCGTTAACTGGTTAACACTGTTTGAAATCTAAAAAAAAAAGTTTTCTGCCTTGCGTTAACCGGTTAACCAAATGCGTTAACCGGTTAACACTGTTTGAAAATGTCTTGGAAACTGTTTTCCGCCTTGCGTTAACCGGTTAACCATATGCGTTAACCGGTTAACACTGTTTGAAAACTTAAAAAAAATTAATTTCGCATTGCGTTAATCGGTTAACCATATGCGTTAATCGGTTAACACTGTTCCAAAATGTGTTTAGAAAGCACAACTCTTGTGCAGTCAAACCCCAATCGCATAACTCTCTGGCAACACAACCCTTGTGCCGTCACTAACCCTGATGCACCAATTTCAGACCGTCAAACACATCTCGATTGTTAGTTCAGTATGATTGATCAACACGTCATTGCTTCACCATACTAACATCGGATCAAGAAGCAAACGACCATTGATCGCTCAAAGGAAAACAATCATCGAGGGTTTGAATGAACGAAACGAGAACACTATATCATATATAATGTATTTTGCATCAGGATTACATATATCACATATATGTAACTTGATCGATCTCAATTTAACCTTTGATTCATTCTGTCTTTAATCATATTATTACAGAACAAAAAACAGTTATCAGATTCATGGTTTCGTAAGTGGCTCTAATACCACTGAAGGAGAATGGCCATCCAAGGCGCAGCGGAATTTAAAAATTTCTCCATTTAGTGATCCTTACGAATGGGCATGATCAGTGATAGAATCGTTACCTCTCGTGGCGATTCAAACCTTTGGTGCAGATCTCTGATAATGATCAAAACCTTTGATACAAATCCACGGGGCGATCACGAACGTTGAACGATGACAACGTCTCTACTCAGTCCACACGAACGGATTCCTTCAATCGCAGTGCTAGCTGTTATGAATGAAGGCTTTGGGTGAGAGAGAGATACGAAATTCCAACTCTTCAGTTGTGTTGTATTCCCATACAAAGCTTCTGCACAAGAGCTCTATTTATAGAACCACTTGTGTGGGCTTCAAGCCAAAAAGCCCACTTAAGTTCATTTTGACCTATATATCATAATATGCCAAAATCACTTAAGTATTTGGTACCTTACCATATTTCGTATTCTGCTTAAGTACACCGTACCTTACGATGTTCCTTAACTATTCTATCTCTCATCAATCCGTCCTTTGTGTGTGACCCTATAGGTTTTCACGGCGTTGGCAATTATATTAAATCACGCATTTAACATAATAAACAGTGAGCGGTATCTAGCAACACATCACTGCTACCCAAGTCACGAAAATGTCATGTGATCTGACAAAACCTCCTGTGATAATAATTATGTGTATAATTACCCCTTTGCCCTTATGTCTATATCGAACACAAGGTATAGACCCTGTCACCCTTGTCCAGTTCAATATTGGGCCCATAGACATTTATCCTGTTATGCAGGATTGGCAAATTCCATCTAGGACACTCATGTCCCTCAGCATGCTTCGTGGAGTACCCATCAACTGTCTTTATGGTTATCCAGTTACGGACAACGTTGGATCAACAATAAAGCACTCGACTCTACATCTAGGATCCATAGTGGTTTCAGGTCGAAGAGTGGTATACACTATTATCACCATGAGAATAACTTATGACACTTTGCATAACTTTCTATATAGTATTCTCATAGCGGGTCAATCCGGTATAAATATTACTCCTAATATTCATACCTATGTTTAAGACTTGATAACTCTTTATCCATGATCCATGAGATGTGATCATCAGTCTACAAACATAATAGTCTTAATGCTTTAATGTTATCCCACTTCACATTAAAGCTCGACTACGGATACTTTAAGAACAGTGCCCTTACGTTTAATGTGTTCTCATGATTAAGTCACACTTAATACATTAAACGGACTATCTATTCTAGGGACTTTATTAATCAACCATAATAAAGAAAATGCCTTTTATTATTAATAAATAAATCGATACAAGTACCAAAAGTATTGGCCTCTAGGGCTTACACCAACAGGTTTAGCCTACTTTTTGCTTGTATGTGTTGTATGTTTATATTTATTCGTGGCATATTTTGTGCAAATTTGGGATGAATGTATTGTTTGTAATGTATGAATTGCTTGATATATTAATTGCTTGTATGCTTTGTGGTTTCTTGTGAGATGAGTTTTATACCCGAACTTGAATGCACTTATGATAGGAGAATGGCATGGTCTTATTGACTTGTGTGGAGTTATCCCTTAACAAGTTAACTTGCAAGCCCATTCACTTGGTGGAGGTTTTTATTGGGATCACTAATGTCACACGAGTAGTCGTGGTTAGGCATTACTCTTTCGAATAGGAACCCTAGAAGCCAAGGACCTTAGATACCTATCCTAGCTTGGCCTATTTTAGGACGTATTGCGAAGTTCGTTCAAGTGTAAGACTTGAGGCGATTGTTATGCGATGTTACACTCATAAGAGTCCCTCTTGAGAATATTTTTGGAAGACGAGTAGTCGTTTTATCCGATAATATCCAAAAGATGAGATGATGATTATGGGAACCTTTTTAGAACATGATTGTCAGTTTTAACCATAGTACACTCCCATTGGGTGGTTCTTAACCGAGACTCCATGCTCGTGACTCACAACAAACCCGTGATTCGCGGTTGATCCGTTCTCGTATATCCTTAATATCAATGGAACTTGGGTGTTGATAAGGTGTAAATCATAATCCACAAAAATGGATGATTGATATTGACGATGACTTGAGCCATCCCGTGACCTTTGTGTGGTGTGACTTGCTTGATCCTTGAGTGTGTTTGTTGCATCCATGCATCCATGCATTCATTCGCATTCATGTCATCAATAATAAAGATTTTACAAGGAACTTAAGAGGTCTATTTGCAAATTTTCAGACATGGATAAGCAAAGGAGGAATACGAAGAAGTACAGTTTCAGACAACCCGACTTGAAAGAGTTAAGGCGTCTGACATTTTATGTATTAGAACCTTTGGAGTTCAAAGCGCGCCATGGGAAGCTTCTGTCTATTCTTTCTACTAAGGTGGATGAAGGTCCGATGAGTGTGTTGGTGCAGTTCTACGATCCTCTGTATCGGTGCTTCACTTTTCCGGATTTTCAGCTTTTGCCTACCTTAGAGGAGTATGCTTATCATGTGGGGTATACCTATTCTTGACCAGTTGCTGTTCAGAGGTTTGGAGAAGATTCCGTCTTCTCAAGAGATTGCTGACATGCTTCATGTGGAGGTATCTGACATTGTTGCTAATATGACTACCAAAGGTGGAATTCAAGGTCTCCCATTTGATTTTCTGATTGCCAAAGCTACTTTGTTTGGGAAGGCCATGAGTAAGGAAGCTTTTGAAGCCATATATGTACTCTTCATCTATGGGCTAGTGTTTTTTCCCAACATCGACAACTTCGTGGATGTGAATGCTATTAGGATTTTCTCTTCTCTTAATCTCGTTCCGACTCTGTTGGGTGACACTTATTTCTCTTGCATATGAGGAATGCAAAGGGTTGTGGTTCCATTGTATGTTGTCTGCCTCTGTTGTACAAGTGGTTTATTTCGCACTTGCCTCAGACGCTTGCCTTCAAGGAGAACAAGGGATGTCTACGGTGGTCCACGAGACTTATGTCTCTCACTAATGATGATATCTTTTGGTATAATCGTGTTTATGATGGCGTTTAGATTATTGGTTCTTGTGGTGAGTTCTCCAATGTACCTCTTCTTGGCACATGTGGTGGAATTAACTACAACCCTGCTTTGGCTCGCCGTCAGCTTGGGTTCCCCTTAAAGGATAAACCTAACAACATTTTGTTAGAAGGCTCATTCTTTCAAGAGGGTAAAGATCCCCAAAACTTGAAGGATAATATGGTTCGTGCATGGCACAAGGTTCGTAGGAAAGGGAGCAATGAGCTTGGTCCGAAGAATTGTGTTGCTTTGGAACCTTACACCTCTTGGGTAAGGAAGAGAGCTCTTGAGTACCGCATACCGTACGAGTATCCGAGACCTACCCCTATGATTATGGTTGGGCCTTCAACCCTCCTTAATCAAGGAGTAGAGGAGTTGAGAGACGAAGACCGTTCGCGTCCTTGGGTTCGTGAGCGTGAGGAGCTTCTTTAACAGCTCAAAGATAAGGATGCAGTGATAGAGTTTCTAGAGTGTCAGGTTATTGATGAGCCTGATGATGTGGTTACTTCTCTCCTATCTCACTCGTCCAGGTTTTGGAAGAAAACATATGATCGGCTCGCCAAGGAGAAGGTCGACATGGAAGCAGCTTACGAGAGAGAGGTGAAGAGGCTTCGTGCGACGTATCTTCCGATCTCGAAGGCTTTAGACGACTGCTTCTAGGACTCCATAGGATGTTTATTCTCCTTTTCTCTTGTATTGTATTTGGTTACCGAAACTGTACTACTTCTTTGGTGTAAAAAGTTTCCAAATATTATATTGCGATGAGTATTCCATATATGTCTTAAAAAGTTCAATATTTTCAAAACATTTGCAAATAGATCTTTATAAAGTTCCTCCGATTAAAAAAACAAATCATATGCACAAAAATTGCATGCATCATATGCATAAGCAGGTTTTGATTCCGAGATCTTGATATAGTGGTCTAACTTTTTGCTCTTCATTTATTTTGAAGACAAGCTGACGCACCAGTACAACACCCGAGCAAATCATCAGAAGATCATGGAACAACTCGAACAAGAGAACAAAGATCTGAAAGAGGAGATTTCCAGGATGACTGCCATGATGGAGTCAATTCTCACTGCAGAGATAAGCTTCTCCAACTCCTGCAACTCCTCCCGTGAGGACGGTCATTTCCGAAGTGGTTACCTCGACTGTGCCTGCCGCCACCGCCCACTTCGCTCCTAATATGCCTGCTGGGTTCCCTTGGGGAATGCCATCTAACTTTATACCAGAGGGTTTCTCTCCCACTTTTGCTTCTATGCCGGCATCTAGCTCGGTCTTGTCTGTGCCACCTCGCGTTGTGCATACTTTGTTGCGTGTCAAAGACACCATCTATCATTCCGAGCCATCTGAGGGCCTGGACGTTTATGAGAAGATGGATGAGATGAAGGACCAATTCCTCGAGCTGCACAAGGAACTGAAGACGCTGAGAGGCAAAGATCTGTTTGGCAAGAGTGCCGCTGATTTGTGCTTAGTACCCAACGTAAAGATCCCAGTTAAATTCAAAGTGCCTGACTTTGAGAAGTACAAGAGAAACACGTGCCCACTCATCCATCTTGTGATGTATGCTCGCAAGATGTCAACCTAAACAGATAATGATCAACTGTTGATTCACTATTTTCAGGACAGCCTGACAGGTGCTGCACTCCGTTGGTATATGGGGCTAGAGAGTGCAAGCATCCGCACTTTCAATGGTCTTGGAGAGGCCTTTGTGAAACAGTATAAATACAACGTGGATATGGCTCCGGACAGAGATCAGTTGAGGGAGATGTCCCAAAAATACAAAGAAACCTTCAAGGAATATGCCCAGAGGTGGCGAGAATTGGCAGCTCAGATAGTGCCACCCTTGGAGGAGAAGGAAATGACAAAGATCTTTTTGAAGACTTTGAGCTCTTTCTACTATGAGCGCATGATTGCTAGTACTCCCTAAGATTTTACCGAAATGGTAAATATGGGGATGAGGCTAGACGAGGGAGTCCGCGAAGGACGGCTGTCCCGTGATGATAATTCGACAAAGAAATATGGAGGATTTTCCAGGAAGAAAGAAGGGGAGACTCATGTTGTTTATTCCCATATTAAGAGAAGACCCTCTGTGAGGAGGAAAGAAGTCCAACCAACTATTAACCAACACCATGTGGCTCATATAGCACCTGCCTTCAGAGAAGCTCAACAACCACAACAACAACAACATAGTCAACAACAATAGGCTTACCAGCCTCGCAATAATAACAACACCAACATCATCAACTATGAGAGGAAGATGGTGACTTTTGACCTGATTCCTATGACCTATGCTGAATTGTATCCTTCCTTAATTGATAGGAAGTTGATAACTCCGTGAGATCCTCCTGTTGTGCCAGTCAATCCTCAATGGTGGTACAAGCCCGAACTTCACTATGTGTATCATTCCGGTGCTCCCGGACATGACGTGGAGAATTGTTTCCCTTTGAAGACCAAGGTGAAAGACCTTGTGAGGAGTGGGATACTATTCTTTGAGGATGTAGGCCCAAATGTGAATAAGAACCCATTGCCCGAGCATGGGAAGGCAACTGTCAATATGGTTCAGGGATGCCCTGATAAATACAAAGTCCTTTATGTGAATGACATAAGGCAATCCTTGGTAGAGATGCATAAGCTGTTGTGTGAACACAGTCATTATGAGCATAAGGAAATTCTTCCGGTGTTTCCAATGATCTTGGGCTATTTCAGAGTGGAGGTTTTATCCACACCGTTGAAGATCAGGAAGCTGCTGCCATCGTTGAAGAAGATGAAGAGGAAGACCTTGGCAACTTTGTCATACCTGGAGGAATCTGCAATAATTGGGTCGCTGTTGATGTTCCAACAGTTATCCATAAGTCAACGTAATGTGTTCATTTTGTTTAAAAACTCTTCTCCCATGCCAAAAGGAGAAGTGAAAACATTGTTGGCATAATTGATTAATACAATGATATTCATTCAATAATCGCATGTCAAATGTTTGTTTTCCAAATTATTTTTCATTTTTTGCTTTTCGCATTAAATTGGTGATCACCATAAAACCCTAAAAATAAAATAAAATCAATCTTTTCATCTACATAATGATTTGCCTTGTTTGAATTCTGAAATCTCTTTTATACTCAAAATCATTATGCAGGTTAATCAAACCCATTGAACATAATGATCCAACACCATCTCCCAACTTTGAGTTCCCTGTATTTGAGGCAGAAGAAGATGATGTTGAAGAGATTCCTGATGAGATTACCCGTCTGCTTGAGCACGAGGAGAAGATCATTCAGCCACATCTTGAGAATCTAGAAACTGTCAACTTGGGGTCTGAAGACTGCATTCGTGAAGTGAAGATTGGGGCACTCCTTGAAGAGTCTGTTAAGAAGGGGTTGATTGAGTTACTACGAGAATATGTTGACGTCTGCCTGGTCTATATACTGATATCGTACAACATTTCTTGCCGTTGAAGCCTGAGTGTGTGCCTGTGAAGCAAAAGCTCAAAAGAACTCATCCTGATATGGCAGTGAAGATTAAAGAAGAAGTTCAGAAGCAAATTGATGTGGGGTTTCTGGTGACTTCTACATATCCTCAATGGGTGGCCAATATTGTACTTGTGCCTAAGAAAGATGGAAAAGTCCGAATGTGTGTGGATTATCATGACTTGAATAAAGCTAGTCCAAAAGATGATTTCCCTCTACCACACATTGATATGTTGGTAGACAATACGGCTAAATTCAATGTCTTTTCCTTTATGGACGGATTTTCCTGTTACAATCAGATTAAAATGGCACCCGAGGATATGGAGAAGACAACATTCATCACACCTTGGGGAACATTCTGTTATCGAGTGATGCCCTTCGGTTTAAAGAACGTCAGAGCCACATATCAACGTGTTATGACTACCTTGTTTCATGACATGATGCACAAGGAGATTGAGGTGTATGTCGACGATATGATTGCAAAGTCGAGAACGGAAGTTGAACATGTAGAACACTTGTTGAAGCTTTTCCAACATTTGAGGAAGTACAAACTCCGCTTGAATCCGAACAAGTGTACATTTGGAGTCCGTTCCGGCAAGTTATTGGGCTTTATTGTCAGCGAGAGAGGTATTGAAGTTGATCCTGCCAAGGTCAAAGCAATACAAGAGATGCATGCGCCCAAAACTGAGAAGCAAGTCCGAGGTTTTCTTGGCCGCTTGAATTACATTTCGAGATTCATATCCCACATGACTGCCACATGTGCGCCTATATTCAAGCTCCTCCAGAAAGATAAGCATCTTGATTGGACCAAGGATTGCCAAAAGGCCTTTGACAGTATCAAAGAGTATCTGTCCGAGCCTCTGATTCTGTCTCCGCCTATTGAAGGGAGATCATTGATTATGTACTTGACTGTGCTTGATGACTCCATGGGTTGTGTCCTTGGTCAGCAAGATGAATCAGGAAAGAAAGAATATGCAATATACTACTTGAGTAAGAAGTTCACCGACTGTGAGTCTCGGTACTCAATTCTTGAGAAGACATGTTATGCCTTGGCTTGGGCCGCTAAGAGTTTACGCCAATATATGTTGAATCATACAACTTGGTTGATATCCAAAATGAATCTGATCAAGTATATCCTTGAGAAGCCTGCTCTAACCGGGAGAATTTACCGTTGGCAGATGTTGTTATCTGAGTATCATATTGAGTATCGAGCTTAAAAAGCTGTTAAAGGTAGTATCTTGGCTGACCATTTGGCGCATCAACCAATTGAAGATTATCAGTTTGTGCAATATGACTTCCCTGATAAGGAGATTCTATATTTAAAGATGAAAGATTGTGATTAGCTTACGCTCGATGAAGGGCCAGAGCCTGGTTCCCATTGGGGTATGGTGTTCGATGGTGATGTCAATTAGTATGGAAATGGTATTGGGACAGTGATTATTACTCCTCAAGGCACACATTTTCCTTTTACAACAAGGCTAACTTTCAAATGCAGAAATAATATGGCAGAGCATGAGGCTTGTATTTTGGGTTTGGAAGAATGTATTGATCTTAGGATCAAACATCTTGATGCTTATGGTGATTCGGCCCTTCTTGTTAATCAGATTAAGGGTGAATGGGAGACGAGTCAACCTGGCCTCATCCCATATAGAGATTATGCGAGGAGGATTTCAACTTTCTTTACTAAGGTTGACTTCCATCATATTCCTCGAGATGAGAATCGGATGGCGGATGCTCTCGCAACGCTTGCTTCAATGATTACTGTCAATTATTGGAATGAAGTCCCCAATATTACTATGATACGCTTGGATAGACCAGCTCACGTGTTTGCAGTTGAGGAGGTGGAAGATGATAAGCCGTGGTACTATGATATCAAGTGTTTTCTCCAAAGTTAGACTTACCCGCCTGGGGCATTTGTTAAAGATAAGAAGACTTTGAGGAGATTATTTGGAAGTTTCTACCTTAATGATGATGTGCTTTACAATAGGAATTTTGACATGGTTCTGCTCAAATGCGTGGATAGACACGAAACAGACATGTTGATGACTGAAGTCCATGAAGGTTCATTTGGTGCTCATTCCAATGGACATGGCATGGCAAAGAAGATGTTGAGAGTAGGCTACAATTGGCTGACAATGGAGTCTGACTGCTGCAAGTTTGTGAAGAGATGCCACAAGTGTCAGATTTATGCGGACAAGAATCATACTCCCCCGACACTTCTGAATGTTATTTCCTCACCATGGCCTTTCTCCATGTGGGGAATTGACATGATTAGCATGATTGAACCTAAGGAGTCAAACGGTCACCGTTTTATTCTCGTAGTCATTGATTACTTCACCAAGTGGGTTGAAGCGGCATCTTATGCAAATGTGACCAGGCAGGTGGTTGTGAGGTTTATCAAGAACCAACTCATATGCCGATATGGTGTGCCAGACAAGATCATTACTGATAATGGATCTAACTTGAACAATAAGATGATGAAAGAGCTGTGTAGCGAGTTCAAGATTGCACATCATAATTCTTCTCCCTATAGACCCAAGATGAATGGGGCTATTGAAGTTGCTAATAAGAACATCAAGAAGATTATTCAGAAGATGGTTGTTACGTACAAGGATTGGCATGAGATGCTTCCATTTTCTTTGCATGGTTATCGTACATCCGTCTGCACTTCAACAGGGGCAACCCCTTTCTCTCTTGTATATGGCATGGAGGTTGTGCTCCCCGTAGAGGTCGAGATCCCATCAATGAGAGTCTTGATGGAAGCCAAGTTGACTGAGGCTGAATGGGTTCAGAGTCATTATGACCAACTGAATTTGATTGAAGAGAAGAGATTAACTGCCATGTGCCATGGTCAGTTATATCAACAGAGGATGAAGAAAGCCTTTGATAAGAAGGTCAAGCCTCGTGTGTTCCGAGAAGGTGACCTCGTGCTCAAGAAAGTCTTGTCTTTCGTGCTCGATTCCAGGGGCAAGTGGACTCCAAACTATGAAGGTCCATACGTTGTTAAGAGAGCCTTTTCAGGTGGTGCTTTGTTGCTTGCAACTATGGATGGGGAGGATTTCACTCGTCCTGTGAATTCAGATGCAGTCAAGAAATACTTCGCCTAAAAATAAAAACAGAATAGCTCGCTAAGTTGAAAACCCGAAAGGGTGGCTTAGGCAAAAATGAGCATCTCGGTGGATTGAAAACCCGAAAGGGCGATCCAGGCAAAAGTTAGAGACATGAAAAATTTATATATATCCCGCTAGATTGAGTACCTCACCCTGGGGCAATCTAGGCAAAAATTAGGGATTTGGCAAGTAACTGCAATCCTGGCAAGACTTTGTTCTACAACTGTCATCTGTCAAACATTCCGCTCAGTCGTCGTCAACTGAAGTTTCGAATATAGTGGATTCAGAGTTGGTGGAGAAATGGTCATTATGTTCAATGTAACCCTTTTCCATGTATATCACCAATTTCAAATTTGTAAAGATCCATGGAGTCTCGCCATTTGCGGACTACCATTCTCTTAAATAAATTTGAGCCTTTATCCAATTCTTTGCACTCTTATCTGTTTCTGTTTAACAAATGTTTGCATGTTTTAATTGATGAATGCCATTGTTTTAAACAAATAAAGTTTCATGAATAAACTGTTTTAAACAAAATGAACATTCACAATGACTGAAAGGATAAGTGGGATGTCCTCAGTGCTTTCCCAAGGATAGTATGATCATCAAAGGGTAAGACATTTGTTCATATTTTGGCATTCTTGTATCCTCTTCATCGGTGTTCAAGTTGTCTCCCCAGCGAGCGCAGAAAGAATGATACATTCGCAGCTTCCCAGAGAGTCTGGCGCTAGCATTTATGTTTTATCAATTATATGGTTGTCATCCCTTGAGTGGACTGACCTAAAATCCCTTATATATTGATAAAAGTTGACATGCTTTGAGTGGAGAGCATTCCTTATCTCATTATGCTGACTATCTACTCACGAGGAAGGTTGCCTTTCCCCAGCTTGAGTAAGAATCTCCAGTGGAGTGAGCATGTGATAATTGTTTCCCCAGGGAAGTCGCCAGTTGATGGAGGGCTTATCTCCCTTTTCATTATTTTGAAAAATGGTATTCCCAGTATGTCGCTTGTTGATGAAGGATTCATTTCCAATTTCTCCAGCCAGGGTAACTCCCTCAAGAACATTTGCAGCTTGTCCCCAGTAGGGTTGCTATATCAAAGTTTGATGTTTGTATCTCCTCTGAGGCTGAAAATTTCTTCTAGCATTAGAAGCTGGTGGTGAAGATGTTTATTTCCTTTCCCAGTGGAGCAAAATGCTATTATTTCCCCTTTACAGAGTTTCCTCTCCGACAGATAAAAGGGAGTGTTTTGATTGATGTATATCTGATTGGTGGTTGTTCCCCACAGAGTTTTACATCATTTATTGAGAAGCTTCCCCAGTAGAGTTTCTTCTCTGGCGGATCCTATTGTTATTTAACCACCTGTCCCCGAGAGAGTTGATGGAAACTCCCTGGCAAATTTTCTGCATCTTCCTTATGTCAGGATTGTTTGCTCCTAAAAGACTTCTCCAGTGTAAAGTGTCACCTCTTGCAGTCGGAAGCTTCGACTTTGCCTGTTCCCAGCTGTGGCTAAAGTCTTCCCTTGTTCACTCTTATCCTAGAGATGATCCTCACCAGAGTTAAGTTCTCTGATTCCTCTTCTTTCGCTGCTCCTGAATACATTTTCTTTGTATCCTCAGTGAGTGTAGCTTTGGGATAGGGTTTGATACCTTTGATGATTTATTTTCATCCTGCTCGGGTTGTTCCCAAGCTGAGTTCTCCAGTAGGCTTCGCCCTTCTTGTCGAGACGTTTGCCGAGTGTCTACTTGTGATTCTTGGGCTTGTTTGTGTTAGATATGTCTGTTTGTCAGCATTAATCATACACAAATCATGCATATACATGCATAATCATAACATTCAGATATTCATGTCACATTCTTTGCCATATAACTTTGCTTTTTATCTCCTGCTATGGGTGAAACGTTCTTCCCCAAGCAGATGTTTATGTTTGATCTCTCCATATAGAGTCAGTCCTGTAGGCAGAAAGCGTCTATCTTTTCTTCCTTCTTCCCCACTGAGTTATGTCCTCGTGGATGATTTTTGTTTCAGTTTCCTCCCCAGATGTGTACCGAGATGGAATTACTCCCCTGAATATCCTCATCGGGTTGAGTCTTGTTTGATTGCGTCCTTCTAGTTTGTTCCTAGATTGACTTCCTTTCTTGTTATCCCCTGCAGTTTCCCTGTAGTTGTCCAATTGCTCAGTAACTAGTAATTGTTCATTCCTTCCCCAGCGGATTTTCTATGGCCTTCTACCCAGTAACCGGTAGTTGTAAGTCCTATTTCTGTGGTTTTCTACCCAGTAACCAGTAGATATAATCCCCTCTTTGTTGGTTATCTTTACCCAGTAATCGGTATTGATATTCCTTCGTTTTTTAGTATACCACCCAGTAACCGGTGATATATCTCTTGGATGATTGCTTTTGTCAGGCAATTTATCCCTGGAGAGTCATCTTTCATTTACCCTTGTTTGGTAATGATTGTTTCTCCATTCTGATTGGTCATCATCTTATACCCAGTAACCGGTATCCCGATGTCCTTTCTTTTCGGTCGATTTATCCTTTATTAATCTAGTAACCGGTTGTGGATAATCTTCCATGCGAGTATGTTATCTACGTTTTTACCCATATAACGGTAGTAGATAATATATCTCATGCGCTCTTCAGTCGAAGTCTTTTTCTTCCCCAGTTGAGTAAGATTCGTATTTCCTTGTGGAATCGAATGTCCAACCTGTAAGTCGAGTTTGCTTTTTCAGCCCTCCTTTCGGATGATGAGTGTCTTGGATATGTTCCCAATTCACTGGTTGGTCACCGATTATTTGCCTAGTAACCAGTATCCCTGGTGTTCCTTCCTTCTGCTCCCTATTATGACTTTTTGTTCCCTGTGGAGTCAGATTTTCCTGAGTTAAGATATGCCTTTTGGGTCCTCCTCAAATGTTTCGGACGATTGATATCTTTCACCCTTATACCGGTCTTAGATATTCTCTCCCTGGGCGTGTTGTTCTCTCACCCAGTAACCAGTGTTTCAATAACATGTCTCTCTTTGAGTTTATTACCCAGTAATCGGTAATATCTCCTCTTGTCTTCCTTAACTGAGTCCTTTGTGGGCGTCCCCGTCTGAGTCTGGATTTTGTTATCTGATGTATCCTTTGTGGATAGTGGTGCGGTATTGGCATATTCCCCAATACATGCATCTTTGCGTCAGTTCGAGTCTTTCCATCGATTTATTTTCGCGGAATCCCTTCGTGTCTCCCAGCAAGTTTTCAAGTCGTGACCTGCTCACACATTTTTACCCTTATTTCCCCCCAGAGTCTTTGTCTCCCTATTGAGTGTATTACTCCTATGGATCTTCAGTTTCTTCCGATTTCTTTTCCTTCGTGGCAATTATTCACCATGAAGATTTTATTTTTTGCATGCATACATCTGCATCATGAGGTCTCTTAGGGACCAAAATTCATCTCTTTGTTATTATTTAAGCTCATTCTATCTCGTCGAGATGAAGATTTTAACCTTCATATCTCCGGCTAGAACGATCTTAAATAGGGGCATCTATAAGACCCTAATTTTGACCCTAAGATCCCTCATGGCATCATGTTATTGCACAAGTGCATTGCCTCAAGGATCATAGCATGTTTGGCTCCTTAACCCTAGGGTTGGGGTTTGTTTGAGGGTTTTGAAACCACCAAGCATGCTTGTATTGTATATTATTGCTTTTATTATTTTGATTATTAACCAAAAGCACAAAAATATGTCACTAACTCTTTTTGTTTTGAAGCTCAAGTGATCATGTGCTCACAATGCTCATAGGAGGCTCTTAAGCCCAATGCAATGGCTAGATGAAGATGAGAAAAAGCATGAAAATGGTCCACAAAGCTCCTAATCATCCTATATTTATCCCAAGTATCTCAATTTGTCAATTTGATCAAGATAACCCAAAGGGCTTGAGGATTGTTTCCCAAGGAAACCCTAATTTCATTGTGCTTTGACTGTGCCTTTCTCATGAAGAAACCTCAACCTCTAATCAAATTTAATCAAGGGAAGTTTTTTCATTCATCATTTTATGCATATATGAGCCTATTTGAGGATCCTAAATCATTTATTCATCAATATTGGAAGTTTGGCCTTGAAAAGTTGACTAGTTAAGTCATCTGACTAAACTGAGGTCCAATGAGATATAACTTTTGATTTCTTTGTCAAATGAAGATGACCCCAAGATAAAAAATGTTCCTAAGAACCATATGAACAACTTTAATGTTCATAAAAAATCCATTTTAAACTTGAAAGGTCATCATTCATTTCAAAACATTATAGGTCATTTTGACTGAAACCCTAATTTTTGGTCAACTTACCAAGGGCATAACTTCTTTAATATTTATGATTTTGAGGTGATACCAAATGAATTGGAAAGCTTAAGGTGTCTAATTCAAATTTTATGTTGGACAAAATTTCATAATCCAAACATAAATACATGTGATAGTACAAAACAGTATAGGTCATCTTGGACCTAATTCATTGAATTTGAAAAAGTACCCAACTTCAAATGCCCATAACTTTATCATAGAAAATGCAAATGATTCAAACTTTAAGTCTAGATTGACCATCTTGAAAAGATCTAAAACTTTGATGTTAGATATTGTTTCATTTGAAGCTTGCGTCATGAAAACAGAGGGGTTTGATTAAGCTTCCTTTTGGTGAAATTTTTTCAAAGTGACTTGAATATGTTTTGCACTTGAATTTTCCATGCCATTTTCATCAATTTGCAAGTGCCAGATGATTTTTTGCCCAACATGACTTTTGTTCCTTATTTAAAGGGATTTCCAACCATTACTTACAATAGTCTTTTGGATTCACCATTTGTGAGTTACGAAATCATCTTCATTTAGGTGCATTTTGGATATTTCATGTTATAACTTGATATGCAAGCTTGTTCAGTCCAATGTACACGTCCAATTGATTCTCACATGAACTCAGCAATATCTTTCAGCCATCATTGGGCCTTCCACATGCTTACACAGGCCCATGCACATCAAAATTCAAATTCCATGCACACGAGAGAAGTGTGTGATCAGCCACATTCAGGTATAAATAGAGGTTGCATCTCCCTCATTTCTCAACCTTTTGGAGATCCCTTATGCTGCTGCACTGAAATCCTAACCCTCACCAAAGGAATTATTCATTTTTCTTCATTACTTTCGAGCTTGAAATTCAGTATCATTAGCTGAGTTTTAAAGTCAAATTCCTTAGCCAATCACTTCCATTACACTCAAGGATCAAAGAGGAGCAAGGATCTTGAAGGATTCGTAGCCAGAAGTTCATCCATTTGAAGGTATACATTCAAACTTTTTGGATCTAGAACTCTTAATTCAATGTAGCATTCTTGTGTTTCTGTGGTTTTCTGAAGTCCTCATACTTGAGGCAAGCCATTTGTGCTTTCAATTTTTCATTTCATGAACTTTCAGTTTGAACACCATGAATTTCTCCTTCACATTTCTCTCAATATAGGAAGAGTGAGGAAGATCCATTGGTATAGTGATGATCTCCATCACACGGGCTTCATTTCCATGGCCTTGTTTTTAATTTTCATTAAGTTTTATTTTCCTTCAACTGGTGGCCGGAATTTGTTGTCGGGGCGGAGAAGATGGTGGTTTCCACCACCACCACCACCACATGTGCACGCTATGGCCATTGGATCACCTTGCCACGATCTAATCGTGATCATCCATTGTAATTACTTCATTTAATGCTTTGTGTAGCGCGTTTGACTTGTGTACACCGTGTTCCCTCAAATCTGAACCGTGCCAGATGCCACGTCAATTAATGAATGCGCATCTAATGGTTGTGGTTTTTTTACTTATTTTCATTTTCCATTTATTTTTTGTTAATTCCTTTTATTTTCAAAAATTCATTAAAAATTCATTTGAAGTCATAAAAATATGAGACCAGTTCCAAAAATCTTCTTGAAAAATCTAGTTTCATATTATGATTTTTAATTATTTTTGTGACTTCATTTGATATTTTTCATGGATTATTTGATTTTTAATGGTTTTAATTCATTTTAAAATACTTTCTGACTTTTGAAAAGTCCAAAAATATTTTAATAGCGTCTATGGATCATGATAAGTCAATGAAAAATAGTCTCAACAATTTCTTGATTATTTTGAGATTATTTGAGATTTTAATTCATATTATGCTATTTTTTAATTGTTTTTAATTGGTTTTAATTACTTTCTGATTTTCAAAATTTGTGAGAAAATTAGTCAAAGCTTGTTTGACTATGTTGAATCTATGAGAATTTAATTGGACTCATTGGAGTTGTTTTGAATTGAATTTGAGGTTTGACCTTATTTCTTTTTTTTATTTGTATTTTATTTTAATTCAAAAAAATACCAAAAAAATATTGTTGACCCCTTGACTTGTTATCTTCATTTCTCTTCTGTTTGGTGTGGATTGAAGTTGATTTAATTCACATTTGATCAATTGGATTTGGTTATGGTCTTCTTTTCCCCTCCCTTTCATCTTCATCCCTTTCTTTCTATCAATGGCCAATGAGTTAAAGTCTTGGGGTTGGTCTTGACAAATGAGAAGTTTAACCTTCTTTGATCCAAACCAAACTCAACTTGATCCATGATCAAGTGAGTTATTTTGTGTCAAAGATAGGTTGCTTCTTGGTCAAGCAAATAACCAAAAGTCAATACAAGGTCCTTCCCCTTTTGTTTGGCATGGCAAGTTTATGGAGCTTGGCTTACTAGTCATGATCTCTAACTTATGTTATTTGCCTATATTTTTATTGACCGACCTCAGATAGGTGCGACTACTACATTAGTCCACTTACGATTGCTTAACATAGCGCTTCATTGTCTTATGACAAGCTAACATAACCTTACTAATTACTAACTTTAATTTGAGCATTTAATTTCTTGCCATTTACTTTTAATGTCATTTATTTCTTGCTCATTATTCATATTGATTTTCATTTTGCTCACTTGAGCACATATTTTATGTTTATGTCATTTTTCTTTTGCTCGTTTGAGCCCATTATTGTATATAAATATATTGCTATCTTGTCTTGTTTGTGTTTGTTTTGATGTGAACCAAATGCAAAAGGAGAAAGGACTTAGAATTATGATTTACCTATGCTTAAAGGAGTTCAAGAGCAACTAGGCCTCATGCCTTTAGAATGCAAAATATGTTGAAGAGCAACTAGGCCTCATGCCTTTAGAATGCTAAAATTCAAAGTTGATCTTAAAAGACTTCTCCAACTTATTCTTTGTCCATTCCCTTTATTGTGTTGTGAACTTTTTTATGTTTGCTTTTGTGTGATAGGGATCCCATCTTAAGATTGTGAAAAGAGGACCATTGTCATGAGTAGCCAAGTTAAAAGCCAAGCCAATTGGAGATTCTAGGAGCTTGAATTCAATTATTGATTGCTTGTTTGTGTGCTAAGTCCAAAGGAAAGGAGCATCTTGAGTCATCTCTATAACTTCAAGAAAAGGAACTCCAAGGGTTTACCTTTCCCATCTTATCTTTGTATGCTTTAGGAATAGCCCTTCTCTTCTTCTCCCCACTCTAACGAAGCAAAAAATCATTTTCAAACTTTGACTTTATTTCAAATTAGAAACCTAGGCCTTAGGCCTTTGACTTTTCAAAACTATTTTCATAAATACTCATTGTGAATAAACATTAATCCAACTTTGACCACATTTTGTAAATAGATCTAACTTGTAAATATATCTCATTTCAAGTTGTTTTGTGGTTCAAATGGCCACCTTGTTAAAACCTTTTCAAAACATTAGCCATATGTTTGAGTTATCATAGTGGTTGATGTAAATCTCACCTTGTCCTTAGTGATTGGATTATAAGTCTTCCATGCTTATTATAGGGTTAACCCCTCACTAGCATGTTGAAGCCTTCCTTGCATGGTGGACTGTTGGTTTATGTTGAGTTTTCTCCTTTTGATAACAAAAGTCCTTAAGGCTCTTGATTAAAATCAATTCACCAATCTTTGAGATTTTTACCCCGAACTACGAGGTTTTGATCCTCCTTTGTGATGGTACGTAGGCAATGGGTTCATCCATTCAAACAACAAAATTTGTAAATATAATCTATTCTCTTCTCATCCCTCCAATCTTTTGCTCAAATCTTTTCATAAATACCAACCTACAACACATATTTGCAAAAAGGGTTCCCTTAGAGTACTAAGGATGTTTTGGGTGCGTAAAACCTTCCTATTTCATAACCAACCCCCTTACCTAGATCTCTGACATTTTTATTAGTTTTTGATTTGAAAAACTTCTTACTTAGCTTTTGTTCGCTTTTTAGCCTTTCCTTTGGACAAATAAAAGTGTGGTGGCGACTCGAATTGTATGTTGACTTTTGGTTTAGTCAATAAACCTAAAGGTAACGAAAACCCCACTACAAGGTTACACATCATGTCCATGACAATCATCAAACAATACTCTAGATAACTCCATGGGAAAATAGCAAAGTAGTTCAAAGTAAGGTCGTGAAACATAATAACTAATGCAACAATCAAGCAATGAGGCCATACCAAGCCCAAACTTACAAGAACAACATTTTCCTGCACTCGCCTCGAGAATTTGAGGTCAAGGGCAAATCGCGCATTAGTGTAACTGAGAGAAAGAGAGCTAAGGAAATCAAGTCGGTATACTCAATCGACAGAGGACAGAAGAGATGGAAACAAAGAGTCATAACAACTTAGTGATTCATTCTTAAGTGAGAATGAAGCTGAAGATGTAGCAGAAACGGTGGCTGCCAATGACAGGCCTCGCAAATAATGTTTGTTGGTGGTAGCTAATAGGTTGCATGTTTCTGCTCTTAGGGCTGGTGTGAATGTGCCTGATGAAGTTGGGCAGAAAGCTTTGACTAAAGCTTTAGCTGAAATGCAATGTATTCCGGTGTTTCTTGATGAGGATATAGTTAATGAATACTATAATGGTTATTGCAACAACATCTTATGGCCGTCATTTCATTACCTTGAACTTCCACAAGAGGATAGACTTGCTACCACCCGTAGTTTCCAAACTCAATTTGATGCGTATAAGAAGGAAAACCAAATGTCTGCTGATGTAGTGAATAATCATTATTAGGATGGAGATGTTGTTTGGTGTCGTGATTATCACCTAATGTTTCTTCCAAGATGTTTGAAAGAATACAATAACAAAAAGAAAGTTGGATGGTTTCTCCATACACCTTTTCCTTCCTCCAAAATACATAGGACTCTACCATCTAGATCATATCTTTTGAGACCTGTACTTGCTGCTGATTTGGTGGGATCCAATACTTATGATTATGCTAGGCATTTTGTAAGTGCTTGTACTTGAATTCTTGGGATAAAAGGTACGCCTGAAGGAGTAGAAGATCAAGGAAAGCTAACCCGTGTGGTTGCGTTTCCTATTGGAATTGACTCTGAAAGATTTATTAGAGCCCTTACGCTTCCTGAAGTCCAGAATCACTTGAAAGAATTGAAAGAAAGATTTGCAGGCCGAAAGGTAATGTTGGGCGTTGATCGTCTTGACATGATAAAAGGAATTCCTCAGAAAATCTTGGCTTTTGAGAAGTTCCTAGAAGAGAATGCACATTGGCGTGATAAAGTTGTCTTGCTGCAAATTGTTGTGCCTACTAGGACATATGTCTCTGAATATCAAAAGCTTACAAGCCATGTGCATGAAATTGTTGGACGCATCAATGGAAGATTTGGAACACTTACTTCTGTCCCGATACACCATCTGGATCAGTCAGTTGACTTTCATGCGTTATGTGCACTCTATGCAGTTACTGTAGCACTTATTGCATCATTAAGGTGCAGCACAATCTCTTGGTGCTGGTGCTATCTTGGTAAATCATTGGAGAAAGAAAAAGTACATAATAGTGATGGTAAGGTTGGTGTTGGGCCTAGAAACACAAAAGCTCCTGGCACTGGCAATGGCCATGGCAAAACTCATGATTCATATGCCAAGAGTATAAAAGGTCATAGAAAACCTAGTCAAAGTTTTATTGATGTGATTGAACTGCTGCTTGAATCTATATGAACTTTTATTCCTCCCTTGAAGGATGACAATGCCTCAAACGTACTTCCTGGCACCACAACATCAAGTGACATGGACATTGATGTTTCTATCAATAAAGGAAAAGGAAAAGCAGTTGCAACCATGTCTGACAGTAACGAAACCAATAGTCAAGAGGCTTCTGGATCACTTGCAAAGACTATCTTTATTTTCAAGCTTTTGACAGAGATATTATTGATGTATTCATCATCAGTTCATGTTCTACTTCAACGAGATGCTAAATTAAGCAGCAGGAGGGTCACTTATTAGAAGAGTCCTGTTGGTTTAAGCATGGGTGGAATATTCTACCATATTCTTCATAATTTTCTTCCATATTCTCGAAACTCCAAAAGGGACAAGAAAGTTGATGGTGATTGGAGGCAGAAATTGGCAACCAGGGCTAACCAATTTATGGTGGCTGCTTGTGTCCGTTACACAGAGGCAAGGAAAAAGGTTTTTAGCGAGATTAGTTCTACCGTCAATGAATATGTTGATTCAAGTCATGGTGTTAAGCCTCCGGGCAATGAAATTTTGGTTTTTATTGATCTGATTAATGATGTTTTGGCTGCTCACACACCTGCTGGCGCATGCATCTCAGTTGAGGCCTCTGCCACATCTATTGATGCTGGCTTGGTTAAATCATTTACTCGTACCCTCCAAATTTTGGACTTGGATCATATTGATTCATTTAAAGTTGCAACTGGTATTATTAAAGCTCTTAAGTTGGTTAGCAAGGAGCATGTCCATTATGCTGATTCCAATGGAGGGAAAGCAAAACCTTTTGATCTAAAACAACCCGGAAGAATAGATAATATTAGTGATATGTATTAGTCCATAGATATGTCTTCTCAAGCCAATCACGGTTCTCGTCAAGCTGGCCAAGTGGGGCCTTACACAAGTCAGACATATGGTGGGTTTGAAGCTGTTACAGATGATATGGAACACAATCAAGATCTTAATGGGAACTTTCCTCCTGCCAATGAGGATGATTACATGCATGAAAATTCTGAGGATGCAAGAGATGTTGAAAATGGAATGGAAAATGTGGGTCTGCAATTGGAAATCCAGCCTCATGGCCAAGAAAATCTTGATGAAGATGACGAGAGAAGATCAGGAAGCTGATGAGTTCGATATGGAGAAATCTTGTTGAACAACTGATGCAATTATAGATGACCAAAATGATATTCCTTTGTTTGAAGCCAGTGAGGATGATCATCCTATTCTAGAAATTACTACAGAGAATACTGCAATCAAGGAGGCATCTCATGAAGCGGAACAACTAGACATGCCAGTGGAATTATTCTCCTCTCTTGACATTGTGTCAGACAAGCATTCAAACTCTGATAAAGGCATATGATTCCATTCATGAGTTGTCAACCAAAGCTTCTGCCAGATTCTTTGATCTCTCTCCTATTTCTGATGTGAGCTCGGTTGATCTTTTGCAAATAGACAAATTGATAAGAAGGCTTAATCAAGAAGAGTATCGGTTTCTGCTCAAGGCTAGAGAACCATTTTTGATGAAAATCCATTAACTAGAAGTTCAGCTTTGCCAAACCATGAATTTTTAGAAGTGCTTCAGAGAATAAAAGACGAATCGTTTCTTGCTCATGTGACACCAAACATATTCAGTGTGCAGCTAGCTGAACAAATGGACCTCCAATCGTAATTTGATTGGTGAACTACCGTAGCTCCATGATTCACCCAATGAAGGTAACCAGAACAATCAACGGCTAAACGAAGAACTTGCTAACCGCCGTGGCATAACGAAGAACTTGCTAACTGCCTTACAGAACTACGGAATGGTTCTAGCAAGATTGTAGAACTACATAACAAATTTGATACCATAATGACGAGGATCGAATCTCTTCCTGTCGGGTTAGTTGAGTTGCATATTAAACTTGGAGTGTCTCGGAAAAATTCTTCGGATCTATCCATAGAGTTGGCCGACTCCGGACGAATGCAACGACTCCAAGGAGATGTGTGGGTGTAATGTTGCTTACGGTAACGACAGAGATGTACGTGGTACCAGCTTGCGTGAAATCAAAGCCTGTTAGAAGAAGCAACATCAACCCTGTGTAAACCACAAACATTGCCTTGTTGTAGGCCAAAGCGTTCAGTAGAACTTTCCGGCGACTATAACACAAACCTGCAATGGGACAAAAGCACACCAAATCAGTCCTTCGAACATTCCCCCGCACTTTCGATTAACACCAAATAATTTGAAGACCATGATAATAGAAATGTAATACAGAGAATGAAAAAAACATTTTACAGAAATTACTAACTCGATTGCCATTGCATTTTCACTTAACTCGACTTCCCGTTTTAATATAGCTAACATTCGAGTTTCCACCAACTAGTTTTTGCCACTAACTAACCTTTTTTCAAACAACTCATTAACCAAATTCAATCTAATTGAGGAGCTAACAGAGTTAACTGTTTAGCCACTTTCCTCTCCAAATTCACTAACGGTAACCACTACCTTAACAGTGCTACCCGAGCTGTCCAATTCTGTTACACCCTTCTCTCTCTATAAATTCATATCCCATCCTCATTCACAGGGGCATATTTTTCATTTTTTCATTCTCTCGTCTTCGTCACTCTCAGTCACACGTGATTCCCTCTGCTCCACCCCAATTCCTCACTATACGCTCTCAATTCCCGTAACTGTTAGAGCTTCAACATCAGAAGCTCTAACCAGTTGAGCTTCAACCTTCCACGCACCCCCGATTGCAACGGATCGCAGACGTATCTCAAGAAGAATCCATTCCTATAAACTAGAGATTGGAGAAGAAGAAGACCGCTTTGTATTCATAAAGAAGAAGGAAACATAGAGTCACTACCTAGAAGTAGAGATTTCGCCACCGTAATCATCGTCTCCGACAAGGTGAGTCTCGAATACTTTTTTCTTTCAGTTTGTTGTTGCCGTGACAGAGAGAAGATGTAAGCAGATCGGAGCTCTGATCCCTCGGGTTCCGATTCTAGGAGAATGGTGGCGGACGTAGGTTTTTCGGTTAGGATTCCTAAATAGCTACTTCCAGTTCGAGACCTTCTGAAGGGATTATGAGACCTCGACGCCTTGAGTCGATTCTCACGCCATTAAGTTTAATCCGCCTTCACCGCCGAGGACCGCCTCCGGTCCGGCGGAGCGTGTAACCTGAGGCGAACGAACTGAGTTCACGGTGGCACCTGGGGCCGCGTATATTCTTCGGTGTCCATTATCAGTATTAAGTTTCATTGGTTGCTCATGACGTCTAACATGAAGTTGACGTCACCGCCATGCTTCGAGAATCCACGTCACCATTGCCATGTACTGCTACTTACAGTAACATTCATAGCCAATTCCATCTTCACCCCTTGGTTACCATGCTGGATTTCGATTGGGCCTAGGGATTGAGCTTTAGGTTATGCTTGCTGAAACATCACCATGTCCCTCCAGTTAAACCCCCTGTTAATTAGGCCCATGTTCATAACTTTCTTCCTAATTGTTAGTTAATCCATAATTAAAGTTTCTTAATCTTGTTCTTTTTCTTTGATTAATTTTGGCACTGTTTGTTAATCTCAATAGAAATATCAGAATTATTTTTTTAGTTTTTATTAAGATTTAACATAATCTTGGAGATAACTAGCTTAATGTATGTTTAATTAGGTAATTGGTTAGAAACTAGGCTTGATCACTTTTACATATTAGATTTCATTTCTTAATTTTCCAGAATTAATTTTCATGTGATTAACCATGCTATATTTAGAATTTCATTTGATTTGTCATGTTAAGTTCCATGTACATGATTAATCTCATTTTAACTTGGTTATATTTTGTTTGTGGTTAATGGCTAAATTGAAAATTCCATTTCAATTTAATTTGGTATATGTTTTTTTCACCATGATCACTATACCATATCATTCCATCATTATACCATTTTATTCACTTGAATTAGAATTTTAGTTCCATTTTATTAAGGCATACTAACCACATGTTTTTTTTGTGACATATGAATGAGAGATCCAAACATCCTCCAAGTTATCCCTTTTATTTGTATTCAATAGTTTGTAAAGTGTAGTTTCCTTTCATGGCTTTACGTTGTATTGTGTGGGTTCCCCCCATTGTGGGTTAAATGTTCCCCCTCCTTTAACCATGTAATATCCTAGATTTATTGATTTCTAGTTAGTTTAATATGCATGTTAATAATCAAAGATAAAACACAAAACGATAAACAAAGCATTTCAAAAGAAACAAAAGGTACTTGATTCAACGTCAAGTTGTTTTTCCAAATAAAACTCACACCATTGCAACACGAATACTCGATCCAATATCAAGTATTCTCCATCCACCTCATGATCCTTTATTCACATCTTCTCGATTCCTCTCACAAACCCATTCTATCTTCTCTTCTCTATTCTCCTCCCAACCTTATTCTATCTTTCCCCTCCATTCTTTGCTCACTATTTTCATAATAAATTCAAATGCTTGATCCAACGTCAAGTACCTTTTTCAAAACCATTTTCATAATAAATTGGAATGCCAAATGGGGTGTACGTGTTTGTACACAACATTCAAGTAATTGGGTTGTTGGTCGTACCTAGCCTGAGGACCCGACGCTTGACTTTCCCCCCTAAAACATCTAATGATTCAAACAAGTTAGATCTATGCGCTATGAGGAAGAAAAAGAATAGTTAGGACTCCATTGTCCTCTCGATTCCCAAGTACTTTGATTGTTGATTGTACTTAATCAAGGGTTAGAGACTTGTCTCCCTCTAAGTTCCAACGATTAGACTTGCCAAACTTATTTCACAATTCAAATCTTTTTTGGATGAAAAAGAGTGGTTAGGATAACTTGTCCTCTCAAGTCCCGAGTTATTAGACCGTTGACTGTATTTAGCCAAGGGTTTAATGCTTGTCTCCATGCATAAAATCAACCCTAAAAAATCAAATCCTCTTTTGCCTTAGGGATTTATTTTCAAAATCTTTCAATAAGGACATGTTACTTTCGTTCTACCGTGAATGACACTTAAGCCTCCATGTGCGAGTGAGTAATGTTTAACTGCTAGAGTGCGAACCAAGCGTATCCACTTTACCGCAAACACGCAAATACTTTCCGCTCCCATGACAGAGTACATAAGCAAGTGAACAGTAGCGCGTGAACGTCAATACTGTTCAATAAAAACAACCAAACAAATACGTCATTTTGAGCCGAATTACGAAGCTCTGACTTCCCTATTGCACGTATGGGGATACGTAGGCACGAGGGCCCAAATCCTTGGCGAGCATACTAACTTAAAACTTATTTTCTCCCCCATCTCATTTCCGATAGCAAGCAACTTACAGATAAATAAACATCCATACGCATTTGATACGAGCAAGTGGTTCTCATAGAGTACCATGGATGTGAGGGGTCTTAATACCTTCCCTTTGCATAATCGACTTTCGAATCCGCTCTTGGTTGCGAGACCGCTTCTCTCATTTGGGGTTTTATCGCTATTTTTCCCTTTCTTTTGGAATAAATAAAATCCGGTGGCGACTCTGTATTTTTCGCGGCGCTTCACATGGTCAAAGTGTGACTTCTGTTTTGGTGTATTTGATGAAATTAATTAATTAATTAATTAATTAAGGTGAATTATTATGATATTGAAATAATAATTGAATTAATTCGCATAATTATAAGTGATGAATTATGATTATGTTTATGAGTTGTGATATTGCGAATATAATTATGTGATGTGAATGTAATTATATGTGTTATATTGAGGAGTGTAGTTTAGAAGTGAGAACTAATGTGAATGTTGTATTGCATGTTGTTTATGGTTAGAAGTGGAACCATAATTGTTGTTGTTGCATTATTTTGTATGTTATTTATTGTGTCAGTGTGTTGAAAGAGGCAAGTCACGTGTTTAGTAGTGAGGATCAGTGATCGCCTGGGGTTCAAAAGTCGGGACCTGGTTCGAATGATGAACAATTGTTGAGTGGTCGAGATCAGTAGCAAACCTCTGATGTCCAAATTGGTACCATATGCATAGAGTCGACTTTTAAGTCGCATTGCATACATAAAGGTTATCTAAGTTGATTGGTGTATTATTATGTAAATTGAATGTGTGTTGTTGATTTGGTAAATTAAACTACCATTGTATTCTTTTACACCGTTAATATATTTGAGTGTATTGTCACCCCTTTCTTATTTTGTTTTGTGTTGCTATATACATTGTTCACTACAACAAATAAGACATTTCACGACAAATATTTCACCTCGAACATTTAATAACGAAGGGAATATATCCTAGGAGCTCCATGTTCTAATTTTAAAAATAAATATACAACATATTCCCTTGGTTTTCCTTAAAAAATGAGTAAATATAGCTACAAGGGAGCTCGCTTCGAATATCAGTTACTACATTTTATATTTTTTTCAATGGTTTAATATTTTTTTTTCAGTTGGTGCATTTCCAGCTTCCATTTTTTTCTTTGTTAATCTTTTTTTTTCTTAATTTTAGTATTAACCTCGATTACATGGTCCAATTGAGAGGTAATATATTTTACATTAATTTTTTCAAAAACCCTTTTTTATTTTTTTATTTTATATATTCAAACCCTTTGTTTTTTTCTAAAAAACCGACGTGATAGATATTTTAAATGTATTTCCAGAATATGGCGCTATGATACTTTTTATATATATTTTTTAATTAAAACATACACATCATTTTTTTGGAAAACCGACGTGATTTCTCTTTTGCATGAAATACTTCAGAGAACTAGACTCTAATTTTTCATTACCTATCAATGCTCTAACTTCATATCGTCATTCTCTTGGCAAAAACCTAGGCGATTTTCATCATAACTCATCAAAACTCTTCCAACAGTTGGCACTCATCAACACTCGGACATAAAAATCATCACGTTTGAGGCACTTTTGTTCTTCTTCTAACAGTAGATTTATATCATTGAAATGCCTTTAGTTTCTCTTGATAATTTGTTTTTCCATTTTGATCACTGAAATGGTTCATATCACTGAAATGTCTTTAGTAATACTGAAATGTCTTTAGATTCTCTTGATCATTTATTTTTCCATTTTGATCATTGAAATTATGTTTTTACATGTTGTTTCTACGTGTTAGTTAGTATGTTTCTACGTGTTGTTTATCACTAAAATGATGTTAGTTAGTATGTTTCTACGCGTTGTTTCTTTATTTAGATAGTCATGGCTGATTCGATAAACACTTCCCATACAAAATCTGCTACAACCTCTATTAATACAAAATGTAAAAGAAAAACTAGACGTGCCACGATATATACCAAGGTGAAAAAAAACCATGAAAAGGGTATTCGCTACCCGATTATAGTTGATGTTGCAACCGACATGGCTTGTGGTGAAAATGCCGAGGACTTTATGGGTTATATTGTGTTACAAGGCAGAAGTAAAATGAGTATTGTAATAGATAGTTGGAACGACGTTGACGATGATTTGAAAAACAACATATGAATCGATATTACAGTATTTATTTTAAACTTTATGATTTATTTTACAAGTATATATGATCATTTATTTTTTGTTTAATACTAATAACAATTGTATTGTGTAAACATGTGATGTGTTTGATATTAGGCCAAATGATAATATGGTGAAAACAAAATTACTTACATATGTTGGTAAGCATTAGAAGGGCTTTAAGACACATCTCACCCGTGATTATATTACTCATCCAAGAGATGAAGATAAGCCTCCATACTTTATGTATTCGTTTATTGATCAGGATGTTTGGGAGAAATTTGTAAAGTCACGCACCACTTCTGAATTCTTGGCTAAGAGACAAAAAGGAAAGCATAATAAATCTAGAAATACATATCCACATAGGTTGTCTCGTGGGGGATATGAAAAACTTAAAAAGAAGACGGTTAAAGAAAAAATAAAATAAAGGGAATTGGAGATGAGAGATTCTATAAGCCTTGATCGTACTTCATCTCCACCATCACGCCATGAGAAATGGAAGAGGGTACATAAAAAAATGCGGCGAGTTCACATCAGAGACTATACGCAAAGTGAATGAAAAGATTGTAAGTAGACACGTTTTTCAATAATATTTATTTTAGTTAAACAAATTTGGTTAAGATGAGATTTTATGTGTTATAGGATGTACTGGTTAAACAATCCAAAGTCGGTCTCTTCATTCCACAAGATCTTCATGATATCTTGGTAGAAGCGATTGGAATCAAGGAGCATCATGGGCGTGTCAGTGGTCTTGGAAGAGGCATTGACTTCAAATCACATTTTGGACCATCTAAATCATATAGACATGTAAACCGTATGAAAGAGTTTGAAAAGATAGTTGCAGTAAAGGTTGGAGAGGTAAGGGAGAAGTGGATTTAGGAGGAGAGGGAGAGTTTATTGTAGCAGGTGCGAGAGACTATTCAGAAAAAGCAAGATAAGTGAGAGAGGTTGGCTGAGGAGGAGCAAAAAAAGTCGAATGAGGAATGAGCAATTTTATACATATTATTAACAATTATGAATGTTTATACAATAATCATTGACAACTAATAATTATATGTTCGAATCAAAATGTTGTAGTTATATTTTGGTCGTTGCACAGAGAACTTTAAGAAGTTATGATTAACGCTTTGAGTGAGTAAGTGATATTATTTTTAATACTCAAATTTTATCTTTAGTTTTGAATAGTTTTTATTCATGTTTAATTTTAAGCGACATGTGTAAAGCGGTGGAGAGATACAATGCAACCAAATGTAATGCACTTGGTAGAAAACCAAGGTTCTATTACTCAAAAGTACGTATATTACTTGTGTATTTTGACATTATTTTATTTGTGTGTATTAATGATATAAATATATGAAAATTATTTGTAGTCGCGAAAACAACCCGACAAATATTCTTGTGGATACTATGTTATGAAAAAAATGTTTGATATTATCTTCGGAGGCATTACAAATGGATGGACTAAGCATACGGTTTGTGTTCTTTACATAATCTCTTGTCTTTGTTCATGATACATTATTTTCTTTATCTAGCATTTGTTATTTGTCTTATAAGACCTCTCGTGCTTAGACAAATCTCTTGAGCTCTTTTTCCTTGTAAACCCTCCCGTGTGTTGGAAAATTATCTCCTATTCATTGTTCGCCTTCTAAGACCTTTCGTGCTTAGGCGAATCCTTTGAGCTCTTTTGCCTTGTAAACCCTCTCTTGTGTTGGCAATTTATCTTCTACTCATTGTTCTCCTTCTAAGATCTCCCGTGCTTAGGAGAACCCTTTGAGCTTTTTTGCCTTGTAAATCCTCTCGTGTACTGGAAAACCATCTCTCATTCATTGCTCGTGCTTAGACGAAACTCTCTTGCTCTGTAAATCCTCTTGTGTGTAGGCCAATCATATCTCATTTGTCACTATGGTTGATTACCATCATTGGTTAATGACACACTCTTACTTTTTAAGCAATTTTCTTTTCCCCTTGGCAATCCAATCAATATATCCTTTCTTTGTTTTCGTAGCGGGCCGAACTACGAAGCTCTGACTTTCTCATTGAACGATGAGAATACATATGCACGAGGATTTAGATTCTCCGTGAGCTACCCTATTTATTAATTCTTCATCAATCAATACCATTATTTTGAAATCAAATACATTTTTCCTTAGATTCCATACCCATCCTTTTAGGACATTTGTCCATCTTGTGAACCAAGAGATGTTTGCCTTGATGCCAAACACTTAATTCCTTATTTTTTGGTTATGACAATACAATGGGGATGCCTATGTTCCTCCACATCTTAGTTTGTACATCCTTTACTCTTTGGTTCAAAGCATTTACCTTTACAGTTTCCCATGCTACCATTGTAGTTTGGTACAAGTTATACTTTTCATCACTTTAATCTCTCTTTTCTTTGTTTTTCGTAGTTCCACGAACTACGGAGCTCTGACTTTCTCCTTGCATGATAATAATACGTAGGCACGAGGGTTTGAATCATCCGCGAGCATATTTATCCATATTTATCATTATTTCTTCTTCTGCCTTAGAGCACCATCCACTCCATGATTCAGTCATTCAATACCTACTACTTTCATTCATTTCATGTGATATACTGTTATCTTTGAGCCAAATACACTACCTCTTTGAGCTCCATCCAGTGTCTGCTTGTGAACCAAGAGATGTCTGTCCTGATACCAAACACTTAACTCTATTTGTTTTCGGCCGTACCATATAGGGGCGAATGCTCCGGCTACCCACATATTAGTTAATGCCAGTTTTACTCTTGGGTTCAGATTTCATCCCTTTTTGGAGTCAAACAATATAATCCTTTGGTTCAGACCATACTTATTATCACTATTCTTTTCACCTTCCACCACTAGTTCTATGAACTACAAAGCTCTGAATTCCTTATTGCACTATAAGGATACGTAGGCTTGAGGGCCATAATTCTCTCCGAGCACTTTATCTATTCTTTTCCTTTCCCCTTTTATCTTTTCGTGAGTAAACCTTAGATATAACATCCATTCAAGCAAAGAACAATCAAAATGGTTTCCGTTGAGTACAACAGATGTAAGGGGTGTTAATACCTCCCCCTTGCATAACCGACTTCCTTACCCATATTCCTCTTTCCCCGGGTTTTATCGATGTTTTCCCTTTCCTTCGGGAATAAATAAAGTTCGATGATGATTTTGTTCTATGTTCGAGTGTGCGATGAGTTCGAGTATATTTCCGCTAGCTTCAATAAGTATTACAAAACAAATGAATTTAAATGGGTATTTTGCATTTTGACATAACAAAATCAAACATGATGATGAATGTATGATGTGAAAAGTGGTACGCACAAACTTTACCATACAATGTACCTACTGAAAAAGAAGCAAAAGATAAAGTCCTAAATTTTGCATTTGGCCCTTGAGCCACTTAAATGGTAAATAAACATCTAATCATATCCTATACACCAAATTATCATTTTCAACCTGTTGACTTGTCCTTGACCAAATCCATTGTTTATGAAAAAAATGAATGAATAATATGAGATGGAATAATAATAGCCTTCAAGACCAAAGGTTGACCTTGAACTTGGCTTTGACTTTACTCATGATAATACCATGCATGAATGACCATAAAACTGTGTAAAGATGTGATGAAAAGTTGCATGAATAAGACATAATAACTTCTTGAATCAAATGAAAGTTGAATGCTAAAAACTAGATGATATGAAAAGGGGATGAACACAATTAGGGTATGACAGAACAATAAAGATTTTGTTTAGATTGCAGTTGTCTCCGATGAGGATAGTCATGAGAGTGCTGATGTATTAGTGGTGTCAAGTTTGGATACTGAAGATGGTTGGATCGTGAACTGAGGTTTCTCTTATCACATTTGTCCAAGAAAAGCATACTTTTAGACTTTCAAACTGAAGCAATGCGAAGTTGATCTCCTTTGTGACAATAAGACTTGCAAGGTTTATGGTATTGACACAACCAAACTTAAAATGTTCGATGATCTTGAGCTTTTTCTTCATAACTTGAGGTATATTCCAGATTTCGGGCAATTTTTTTTATCCATAAACATGTTTAATGATCTAGGTTATTGCACTAGAGTAGAATATGTGGTGTTGAAGATCTCATATGGTGAAGTGATCATAACCAAAGGGTCTAAAATATGTGGTTTATATATTTTAGAAGATTTCAATATTGTTGTTCATTCATCACCAACTAATATATATGGGTTTTGAAGTCAAGGCATGGTGGATGCCTGAAGGTTGTTTCAGATCACTTTAATGTTTTTTCTTCAGAAGATAAACGACACAAATGTATGTGACTGTTGAATTCTCATTGATTTTCTAGGGTAAGGCTGATGCTAAAGTAGCTTACCTAGTTGGCAAGTGTTCATTTACAATAAAAACTTCCAAATACTATGGAGGTTTTGAGTAGGGAGACTGTAACCTAATATGTTTGGAAGGTTGTGAAAACATCGCTTATTGATTAAAATCAAGATAATTCAACTTGATGGTAAAATTGTGGATTGTGTCTTCAATGATTATCCAAGAGGTAGTAAAGGTTATGAGTTATTAGGAGTGAAACCTAGAGGATCGAAGTTCATCAATTGCAAATGTATTACTTTCATGGAGGTTCGTCATGGGAAGAAGAATTAAGACATGAGAATAAAGCTTTCAAAAGCTATGACGGAGAAGACTCAATTTGAGATGGAAGTTCTTACTATCGATACTAGTAGCAGTGAGGGAACGACTACATATGCCTATAATTATCATTTGACTCGTGATAAGATAAGAAAGTATATTATACCATCTAAAAGGAACAATTATGTATACCTTGAGTGTTATGCTTTGAATGTGCCTTAAGAGTTAAAAAAACTCAAAAACAAGAATCTTTAGAAAGGTATTCAAAAGCAAATGGAGTCAAAAATGGTTGAAGAACCATACTTGCGAGCTTATTAGACTACTGAAGCAAAAAAAAAAAAAAGACTGAAAGCAAGTGGATTCAAGTAGCACGAACAAGGTTCAAGAGAGACTTGAACTTGATAAAAATGTTTCAATAGATATTGAATTGACATAGAACATCAAGGTGATTAATGAGTAAATTAGAATCACCCTAGTTCAAGTCAAAGAGGAGATTGGTGAAATATATCTTAAAACCTTAAAAGTGTTTTTTGAATGAGATAATTGTAAATTTTTAAGAAATTTAAAATTCTAAACAATTCAAATTCAATTGAAGTTGATTTATTTTTAAATTCTTTTGTTTGGATAGAGTATTAAGATAAATCATTCTTAGATTTGAGGGTCGTTTTTATAAATTTTAAAGCTTTGGCAAAATTTTAAATTTTAAAATAGGGACTAATTTATAATTTTTAAAATTAAAGAGACCAAATTGTTTAATTTTAAAATTATTAAAGACTAGTCTATAATTTTAAAAAAATTTTAAGGGTTAATTTAAAAAATTAAAAAAAATATGAGGATAAATTTAGAAAATTTGAAATAATAACATTAAACAATCTGACATTAAAATTTTATAAAATATGAGAGATTTTTTTTAAAATTTCATATATTGTTTTAAAATTATAAAATTTAATTTGAATAAAATAATTTCATAGATTCTCATTATTTTAACAATTTTTCATATTTTTTTTATGTGTACTAATTTTTGTTCAAATTATTTTGAATTATTTTAAAATATTAAATTTTCTCATTAAAATATTTGATCTAAACATATTATAAATGATGAAATTGGATAGGAGTCATATTCTTTGGTCTTTAATCTTAAATCAAGGTGAAAAAATAAATGGTGAAATTGAATAAGAGTCATACTCTTTTGTCTTTATTCTTAAATCAAGGTGATAAAAAGTCTAATCCAATCAAGGTGAAAAAATTAACACTAGTGTTAATTGGACTAGACTTTTTAATGCGATCTTTAAAATAAAGTCGATGTTGCTCACTCTTTTGCCGATGGTTCGTCCAACATGCAAATGTGTCCTTAAAGATCACAATTGTATTTATGAAAGATTTTTCTTAAAAAATTTATTCAAATACTTCGATCTTTGCTGAAATTTAAACTCTCTAAATGAAATAATGAATGTATTTATTTGACACGTATGTCAAGGACATTTTTTGAAATATTCACTCTTTATCTATAATATTCTACACCTCGATGATATTTTTGATGGTTGATTGCATTTCTCTTTATTTAATGAATTTGATTAACTTATGCTCTTAGAATACAAATTAAAATTACTATTGTTAAAAAATTTACGTGGAATAAAATAAAATTTTAAATTTAAAAAAATCAGATACTACCGATCTTTGAGTAAATATAATTTGGATTTCTTTTATAATGTAAATAATTATTTTTTAGTACTCTAACTTTTACAAATTATATTTTTTAATTATACTTTTTGTTGGACTAAAGTAATTTATTTATAGGTTATTTTACATTTTAGATTAATGATAAAACAACTTTAAAAAGAGTGTCCGTCGAAAGGAGAATTGTTGGAGAAGTGAAGGGATTGAAACCGCAGGTGACGACGGCGTACCCTTCTGTGACGGATACATGGAAAACGATGACGTTGATATGGTCGGCGCCGACAACAACGAAGCCGTATGTAATATTTTCCGTTTATCTCATTGTCGCTACCACAATTTCCCTTTCATTTTGACGGCGTTCAGTCCCAAAAACCCTAATTATGATTCACGCATCAATGTTGATTATGATGACAGCAGGATTTGGATGACATGAAGAAACGGTTGAAGGAAATGGAAGACGAAGCTGCTGCTTTGCGAGAGATGCAGGCCAAGGTCGCGAAAGAGATGGGATCCGTGCAAGGTGACTCCTGTTTCTCCTCATTTTGGTTGAGGCTGCTTAGTTCTATGCTATTTTGTGCTTCATTTCTATTCTACAAACATAAAAAAGAAAATTTTGAAGATTTTTTGTTAATGAATTTGTCAAAATTTGTTGATGAAAAATTTGAAGATTTTATTAACTGGATTTTGGTCTTCATGAGAAGGAAGCTGTAGGATTAAATTGCCTATGCTTGTATTTACTCTTATAACCTAGAAAATCAAGATTTAAGTTTGTTTCCTGCTTTGGTAATGCTTTTGCATTGTGCCATTGATTGTTTGTGGACTAATTTGGCTATCTATCTATGATAAGATATTTCATTGCACTTCATTTAGATTTTTGTGCAGTGTAATAATGCACGCCAAAAATTGCCAACCTTTTTTTTTCTTGGTTGATACCAAACTCGCGATATCGGTAGATATTTACCATTGCCGCGAGCCAAAAAACCCTATGTATATCCGGCCATGGCGCCGCTATTTGATAACACTGGTTTATACTTGAGTGCCATGGTGATCAGGGCCTCGTAGCATTATTGAGCATTCCCTAGCATAATCCTTTTATTAGACATGTTTTTTTCTTTAGGAAAAACCATAGAACAAGTAGTGCATTTTGTTTTTATTTATCTCTGCCCTTTTACTTCTAGTTTTTCTTTCTCATTCACTACTTGCACTTGCACATGGTGTGATCACTATACTTTTTTACCGTGCAATATATTTCATTTCTTTATATTATTGAATCTCTATTAATGATTGTTATCTCCAAACAGATCCCGCTAATGCTTCTGCAAGTCAGGTTAATAGGGAGGAAGTTGATTCTCGATCAATCTTCGTGGGCAATGTGAGCTGTCTATTCCCCTGTTTATCTTAAAATTTTCTATTCTGTTTATTAAGTTGTCTTGTTGTCATGTTTCATGATATGGGATGTATATATGGATGCAATTAGCTTATATGTTTAGTCCCAAGTGATTGGTTCAGTTATATGAGCCAGTGCCAGTGTATATATTTGTATATGCTGCTTTTGGGAAGAAATTGAAGATTTTGTTAAGCCCGGAGCTTATGCCTCTATATTTTGTTTACATTAATTGCAGAGCAGGTTTGGGTTTAATCTTGGTTGTCTCTAGCACCACATCATTGTACATAATTTGGAGATCATTAAAACCATAATCTCGTGTAAAACATTTTGTGCTTTTGAAACAATGCAGTGCACATGGTTACCTGTGTATGCATGTTTGGAAATGCTTTCGTTAGAATATGGTAGGACTCCCAAATCATTAACTATTCACAATTTTTCTCACCATAAATTTTCAATAGCAAGATCAGGAAAATCTGCAACTTAACTCAGATTAAATAGCAAGGGGCACTGCTATATATATTTTTGTTACATGCTGTTGTATACTGCTTTATACAGTTTCCCTGTTGTTTAATAGGTTTGTTATAAAATACGGTGAGCGCCTTTGTTGTTCATGTGTAGCATTGTTTATTAGTGTAAATGTTACATTTCTGATATCCAGGGCTCCATAATATGCAGAATTGAAAGTGTAGCACAATACAGAGTATAGCATAGAGTAGATTGTAGGGGAATTACTTGTAGATGAGATATTGTGAAACGAAGAAGATTGTTTTCTCTGTTTATAACATATATCCCCCCAAAAAAGAATCTTAGATGTTAGTATTTGTAATTAAGTAACACAAGTAGAATTTTAAGGACCGCTTTGTTGCAAATATTTTCCATTTAAGTTAGACAATAAGAATCTTAGATGTTAGTATTTGTAATTAAGTAACACAAGTAGAATTTTAAGGACCGCTTTGTTGCAAACATTTTCCATTTAAGTTAGACAATAATTTATATTTATATTAGTTTAATAGCTTAAATACCAGTTTGCAGAACACAGGGCGCCAAGTTTGTGTAGGATGAGTAGATTTTTCATGACTAAAAAAATCATACATAGAAATATATAATTGGAGTTGAATATGGCATGAGATAGATCAAATGAGCTCTCCCTCAAGGCCAAGTCATACATGCATGCGTAAGTTGTATCAGTGTTATCAAATAGCGGCACCATGACCGCTATGGTGGATATACATGGCGGTTTTTGGGCTTGCTGCAGTGGTAAATATTGGCCGATATCGTGGGTTTTTCCGCCATAATCTGCTATAACGGCACCACAATGCGGCTGGTATGGCGGGATTTTGGCTCTCCGCCATGGACCGCCATCCGCCATCTGTTTTACCTGGTTTTGTAGGAGTTGTTACTGTTTGATCCCCCACTCAAAGCCACTCCCACCGGAGACGCCTAAGCTTCTCCAAGCTTTCATTGTCTTCCTATTTCTAAGGCTCGCCTACCTGAAACCCCAATTTTCTCGCCTCTGGTACACCCCTCTACAAAACTCCTTCAATTTTACCAGCTGTGTTGGATGGATGAACCTTAATCTCCCTCAATTGTGTATTCAACCTTGGTAAAGTTTTTTCAGGAAGTCTTACATGTCAATGTTGCTTGTGTTGCGTCAATGTCTCTTCCTTTCCAAAATATTCAGTGAGTAACTTTTTCTATATTTTATTACATTCTTTCATAGGTTGTCAAGATCCCAATCAAGATCGTAAATCATACGATTCTGCAATGTCACTCCCAATGATCTGAATCGTTTTCAGAATCATGCATTGGCGATAGATCGCTGCAAAACCGTAGTCAGATCCTTAAATCGCATGTTTATGTCTGTTCCTGGCCATATTTGCTTGGGTCATGTCAGACCTGTGGGTAGCAATCCGGGTGGTTCTATCAAAGCGAAAAAGGTCCTATTTTTAAATATTTTCTCATCGGTTTGAATCGTCTCCCTCCCTCACAATCAACTCTGCCTCTTGCGCTCCCTTGTGACCTTCTCTTTCTCTTCAGAGACGTGCGACAGCCGATGGTGCTTTTGTTCTTACCCTGACTCTCAGTCGCGCGCAAAAGGCTTGTCTTCCTCTTCGATCTTACTTTGTTTTTGTTTTCTGAATCATGTTGCTTTCTCTGTTTTTTTCTGTATTTGGTATGTTCTTTGTCTCTTGTGTTGTGAATCGCCTCCCTCTGCTTTTTTTGGGGGAATTTATGGAGAAGATGGTGAGATTAATGAAGATGAAAGAGTCGATATTATGGGGGATGATACAACCAATTGGTGCATTTGTGATTTGATCTAGCCTCTAGGCTATTTTATTTTGTGGATTTGGTTGTTTTATATTTAAGAGATAAACTTATGCACTGTAACACATAAAACTATGGTAGGATCTTCCGACTTTGTTTACGATCTTACTACCCCCTCCCAATCTGCAAGATCTTGATCCTGACAACCTTTGCAAAAACTCATGATTATCACGATGGTGATGATGATGATAGCTTTCTTGAGGCCGTTCATAGTTATTCACTTGCTCCTTCCAATGTTTCCTCATGAACTCAGTCTGATTTGATTTTGATTTCACCCTAGTGGTTTTCCGCTCTGTTTGTCATCAAATTGTTGTTGACTGTCTTTTTATATGCATGACTAAATTCATGTAACAGACATTTTTCTAGTATACCTAAGCCATAGTTCTCCATATTTGTTGCGGTGTATTTTCATCACCCTGACCATTAATTCAATGGTAAATGCATTAGCCATTTAACCTTCATTGGATTTATTTGGCTTCTATAAATTGAGCTCTAACTTCCGAGGGTAAAGTAAAACATCTCAACTACTGATAGCAAAAATCAATGTTAATATTTGAAAACATTTATGACTTGGTATTTGTGTATGGAATATCAATCTTTGATTTTTTATCAATGGTTGATTTTTCTTATTCTACCCTCTAAGGTTTGTAAGTTCACTATAAAGGTGTCGAATCCGTCTTCAGTTCACTATACTCTATCCTGGAAAGTTTGAAATCTGTAAAGAGAATTTATTTGTTTGATGTTGAATATATAGAAATATGATTGTGCTTTCTACTATTGGCATTGTGCTTTGACATAATGTTTGCCTACAATTGCAGGTTATGCTTCCATCTATAAGTTTCCGCTCTAGTCATGCTGCAGTTGGAAGTATATGATATAAATATAAAACATATAGCTGGTTAAAAAATAGAAGTATCAAATTTATGAAATTAAAAAAAAAAGAGTGGAAAAACAAAAGATGTAACACTAACAAAAATATTTAGAGGGATAGAAAAGGGGATAAGAAAGTTTAACTGTTAGATATTGAGATGAAGAAAGTTATGTTTAATCGTTTGGAGAACATATGGATTTCGATACTGAAAAATATATGGGGGAAAGATCAAAATAGCATAATTATTATTTAGGGCAGTAAAGAGAGGAATTTAGGATGGAGAGTTTTATCTACTATACTGTGATTTTGTGGCCGGATGGATGGACAGAGGAAGGGATAATATTGCAGATCGGGAATTTGGAATTCTATTGGTGAAAGAGGACACCCTATTTAGGTGGAGGACTGTGCATTGGTATCTGCAGTTTTGATTGCAAAGGCCGAGGACACTATTGATGATGCTTAGTGCTCAAGAAATTTATAGGCATTATTTTCTCACGGTGGGTTTTTGACATTCCTTCCTTTTTATCCATGGGATCAAGAGGAAATTTTGAATCATTTTTCTTTCTTATTGCCTTTTATAATTCACCAATATATCAACTGTTTTCATGGACAAGCAGTTCGGAATTGATATACTTGGGCAAAATATCCTTTGAAAGACCAAGTGCAAAGTGCACTTCAGAAAGCAAATTTTATGCTGGATTGCTGTTAACGAAGAAAATAATGATATATTTTTTATTAACAGAGTACAATCCTCTAAATAATAATTATGAAATTCCACTTCCTTGATTTTACATATGCCAACTATTGGCCCTTTGATTATTTGTAGCTTGCTTTGAATTCTTACAGTTTTTTCATGCTATATCATGCCCATGTTTCAAATTATCATTTTGTTGAGAAGCTAATGAAAGTTGTTCTTCCCTAGTCTGAAATTACAGGCAATATAAAACTATTTGGTTGGTGAAATTAACATTGTTTCCCCTAAGTTGTTTTCTTTTGTTAAGGCTGTAGCGATTGTCAATCAATTTTCGCTTTGCAGTCAGTTGATCTCTTGACCTTGATATTTCCTACAGGTGGACTATGCATGTACTCCCGAAGAAGTGCAGCAGCATTTCCAGTCGTGTGGAACAGTAAACAGAGTCACCATTCGCACTGATAAGTTTGGCCAACCCAAGGGTTATGCTTATGTAGAATTTGTTGAAGTAGAAGCTGTTCAAGAGGCTCTTTCCCTGAATGAATCTGAACTGCATGGACGGCAATTGAAGGTTATTACAGCAAGAGGCTTCATCTGCTTTTAAAAAATTGTCTGTTTCCCTCTCCGCAGCTATCTATACTTATTTGGACTTTTTTGCAGGTTACTGCTAAGAGGACCAATGTACCTGGGATGAAACAATTTCGTCCCCGCCGGCCTAGTAATCCTTACATGGGATTTCGAGGCAGAACTCCATATGCACCTCCTTTTGCCTATGCCCCGGCTCCTTATGGATATGGGTACGTTGTAGCTACTTCTTTCCTTTCCAATATATATTTTTTCTGCGACAGTGTAGACTAAGATCATTTTTTGGTTGATTGTAGAAAGGTTCCAAGGTTCAGAATGGGGATGCGCTACAGCCCATACTATTGAATGCCCAATTCTACATGGATTTATTGATTACTGGATGGACAGACATAATCCTCTACTCCTTCACCCTAACATGTTATCATGGCTGATGTTTTGGCCTATAATGAGAGTAGTATCATCTTACCTGGTAACCTAGACTGAGCTTGTTTGTTCCGAGAGGATTGAACATATTTAAGAGTAAACCTTGTAAACTTGTGGTGTTTTCTTCTGCTTTTGCTTTAGTGTTTATATTTATATATAATATTCAAATGTTCTTTGTAAAATTATCCATCCTAAAATTGGCTCAATATATGGGGTTTTCATTTTAACAAGCAATCAAATATGTCTTGTGACAAAATTGGTAAACACACGTCATAGGGATACCAGTTGCTTTCATTTCGGAATAGGACTGTGTTTGTCCATCTCTATATGACTTGAAATGTTTAACTTCAATGATTTCACGATTCCATACTCAATTATGATCCAAAGCTTGCTTATCAATAAACATGCAAATGGAAATCCAAAATTACATACTGGTTAGAATTATTAGAAACAGAAAGAGACGTGGCATGTAGCTTCACTCATAAAATGTTATGGTCTATTCTTTGAAAACTAGACAAGGTACTATCAATTTTTACTTATTTCACGGAAATTGTACTAGAATTTTCAACTTTGGTTGAATAGGTAAAATAATGAGGAAAGCTACTTCACCCAATCCTGACATATACTATTAACGGTGTACACTGTATATATAGAAGAGCTTATCCGAAGCATGATTGCACAGGAAGAGGACCCAGTTAAAGAAAAAAAAACAAGGACATCATGTGTCCTTTTATGCCGAATCAGATTTACTCACCTCACCATTGTCATCATCACTGCCACATCGTCATAATGGTCTCCCAGGCCCCAAGCACCACAAAAGAAACCACCACTCCATTATAGCATTATTTTACCTTTTTTTTTCGCCCTACGGCCATCAAGGTTATATAGTTCATGTATCCTTTCTCATTCATTCCTCAACAACCTTACTTTAGTCTAAAAACACACATGTAAAATACAAAAGAAACACCACTCACTATAAGGAATGAAAAGAAATGTCACTTTGAACATATAATGCATATTATATTAATGATATGCCTCTCTTTTTCTTCTCGTCGTTTTTCAGATTTATAACAAGTTGATATAGTAATAAACATTCGTTCCACTTTAGGTTTTAGAAACAGAATTTACACGTCACACTAAACGACAAAAGCTGCATAAAAAATACACTCCTCCCACCAGCCAGAGCATCATTCACCTGCCCCATATTTATCAACCCACCATATATATCTACACCACATCATGCCACGTGTCCTTTCACCGGTCCCATCCTCAGACGAGAGTCCTGCATGCCGACGTTTGCGGGTCCCACATCGCAGGAAGAAGGTACCTTCTCCCGTTAGCACCGTGCGCATTATAGCTCGAACCAGTAGTTCCATCAACAAGAACACGGCCAGCATAACCCGGGTAGGCTCCACTACCGAAAACCCCCGTACAAGCCGTAACAGCTTCAAGCGGCGCCGTCGCCGGCCCCTGGAAATACCCGTTGTTAAAGGGATTCGTGACAGTCCCGGCCAAAAGCGTGGCTAAGTTGATGATCATTCCGTCAACACCAACGTCACCGTTAGGCGCCACGAGCGGCGACGTCTGTGGTCCGTAAATAGGCTGGTGGAAAGGCCACGCGCATTGTCCGGGACACAGTGTCTCAGCGTTTCCAACCCATATGTAAGGAGTTCTCGCACCACCGTTGCTACGTTGAACAGAACCATGGGTCCCGCAGCGACTCATACAGAAACCGTCAACGTTAACATCTTTAGCGGTAAGCACAACGGTTATGGAAGAGAGTTCGTTAAACTTAGTAGCTAAAGCGAGAAGATCCTTTCCTTTTAGATTCTTCCCAAGAGTATAAGCAGGGTGCAGAAACTGTTTCCCCACGACGAGCGTAGACGATCCAACCTTGTATTTCTCTGTGGTCTTCCACCACGCGGCGGCGGAAGGGAGAGGAGCACCGGGGGTGCTTACAGAGTTTATGAAATCAGCGATTATTGATCGTTGGATTGGAGTGAATGTTCCGTACCATATGAGATTAACGGTGATGCGTCCTTTCAAGAGTTGGCCGTTATGGTATTTGAGAACTAGAGGTTGCTCTTGTACAAGCTCTCCCACTGTAAGTGTAGGTAACAGTACAAAGAGGGTTAACACTACAGAAAAAGTGATGGCAAGTTTGTAATTAAAACCCATGTTAAAGGTGGAATAAATTTGTGTTAAGATTTTGAGGATTAGAACGAGAGAAAGAAAGAGTGAGAGAGAAGAATTTGAATGTGAGACACGATGACAATAGCAAAATGGGAGGGGTATTTATATACCCGGAATGAGGAGACAGCTGTGAGAAAAAAAGGATGATGAAATTTCCGCGTGGGAGTTTTTGATTTGGTGTCTTGTTTGCCAGCCTGTGAGAGTTTGAACCCGCGTGACGTGGCAGTCTACAAGTACTACGGATGACTAAGACGTAGAGGAGGTGAGATTACTGATTTAACCTTAGTTCGATTTTGAGTTCATGATCCCGAGGAATATAATGGTTGCTTGCTTTGCTAAGCGTTTCAGGGGCACAGTTTGAATCTGACTGAGTGGGTCCATTTGGGGAATTTGGATGGGAATATTGGCCTTAGGATTAGAAATGAAGGGTGAGATGGGAGGTGTATAATTGGAATAGATTTGCGTCTGGGGCCTGAGTTTATGATCTTGACGTATTATGCAGAGTTTCCAGGAAGAGTGTTTCAGTAAAGATGATGCTGAATTCATCACCTTTCATTTCTAAAAAGAATAATGACAAATTTTATTACCAGTTATCCTTATAAATATTACTCCCTTCTCTCTAAAATTTTACTTAAATAACAAATTTTTTTAATTTTAATATTAAACTATTCCCTCCGCCTCACAATAAATGAGTTGATTATTTTATATAAATTAAAATAAATAAATAAATAAAAGAGAAAGAATGATATTTTTACTAAAGTGTCATTTTTAAATATTAATATTGAGAATTATTAAAATGATATTAATTAAATGATAGAATTGAAAATAATATATTAAAAATAATTTTAGAATAATTCTTTATTTTAAATGAGTCACACGAAAGAATTAATCTTTGACTAATGCTAACATGTGCCCCAAAGACACATGTTAATGATATACTTATAGAAATACTTATTATCTTGGAGCGTGTGCATTTGATTTTTTGAAATTTAAAATTTTGTTTTATTTCACACAAACTTTTTAATAGTAGGAATCTTAACTTGTGTCCCAAGGGCACAAGTTAGCAAGACCCTTAATCTTTTTATATACTCCCTCCGTTTCTTTATAAGTGTCACTTTCTTGCAAAAAATTTGTTTCTTTTTAATTGTCACTTGCAAAGTTCAAGGTAGTATTAATTGCTATTTTGTCAAAATTACCCCTATATAATGATTGCAGAGAGAGAGAAAGTAAAGTGAATGTAATAAATAATTAAGGGTATTATAGGTAAAAGAGGAATTATTGTTTGAAAAGTAACAATAATGATTAGCTTCCTTGGTATGTGTAAAAAGTAAAAAAGTGACACTTAAAAAGAAACGGAGGGAGTAATTATGTTTAGAAAAAATGAATTAAAGAGGCGCCAATTCGTGCCTCTTTGAATTTTTTTTTTTTTTTTCAGTTTTCTATAAAAAAAAAATGTTTTATGGATTTAATATTACCTATGAATTTTTTCTATGAAGTTTAAATAATACTAATTGCATTGAATATGATGTAAGAACGAGTCTTATCAAGATTACTATTAATAGCATGGTATGCAATAACTATTGCGCAAAAGCACATAAACATTTAAGAAGGATAAGTTGGTTGAATGTTGGGGAGGGATTCTTTCCCGTTTTTTCCTCTAAATTTTTTTCCAGTATAATCTTACCCATTCATTGAAGATAAATAAAAAGAATAAAATGTTAAAAATAAAAAAAAATAAAATGTTGATGGGATTTTAAATTTCTCTGCATACTCTCCCGTATAAATACACACTAAAGACAATCCTAATCCATTGAATGTTTGACTAACTATCTCTTTAAGAAATATATTTTTTTCTTGGGTAATCCTAATTTGTGTTCTAGGGGCACAAGTTAAGAACTAAAGAAAATAATGTTATGTTGGAAATTGTGGTTTGATTTTAATAAAAATATAAAATTAATTTTTTAATTATTTTTTCCAATACAAATTTTTTATAACTAGGTTTTTTAACTTCTGTCCCAAGGACAAAAGATAACATTACCCTTTTGTTTTTACAATTTTATATTACAGTGGAGTTTGTGGAGCATAATATGTGTTCAATGACATATTTATTATAAATATTTGAAAATTTTATTTTGAAATTTATTTCAATGTTCACTTCCAAGAATAAATACAATGTTAATATTTTTTCATTTTGAATAATATTACCTAATTTTGGAAAGACAATGAAAACGTATTTTCTTGAAAAATCAGTAAAAGAGTTCGTGTATCTTAGATTCTCTTAATGTGGGAGGATTAGTAACTTGGATGCGTAAACATATTTATAATTGTTCAAGATTGTTCAACAACTTGCTTAAAAGTACATGTTCTGCACCGGTCAAAGGTCCAATTAACTAAGGCTTAATACATCACAAATCCACTATAGACGACCTAAAGTATAAAAAAATTCACATACTAAGAGCAATGTACAATATCTGATCACCACTTTCAATATATTCATCTTGAATCTTGAACTGATTTGCGTGTAGGAGTGCTAACCATGCAATCCATTTCGCACCACCGTAAAGGAGATTGAAGCCATTGTTCAAGATCACCATTTATCATCACTAGGACTCTCTACTAAATTTGCAAGTTCATCTCCTACATTGACCATTGCTAAAGAAAGAATAAGAAGCGACGCTAGTAAACAATATGAAGAGAAATGGTTCATAGAGGACATTGAAAGTTTGAAAAAAAGGCTATGATGAAAGGTCCCTATAAAGCAGAAGTATCTAAGGAAGTTCCAAAACCCAAAAGGAAAAAGAATATACTAATAAATATCTCCTTAAAATCCAAGGAGAAATAATTGGAGTTGGTAAGAGAAAAGAGGATATAGAGAGTTTGTGAAAAAGAGGAAATACAACTTGAAAAGAGAAATGACCCTTATATAGTAAAGCAAGGTAGATAAATCGACGACCCAAAATGAAGGAAGATAGGTAAAAGAAAATCAACAATCTGATTCACCTCAAGATCATATCGGTACTCTAGAGCATTTGATCACCCTAAAGGGGAATGTATCACCATATCCTATGGGCATATGGCCACGTGTAAGAACAACCTGCGATGAAGTTTCAATGATAAAATTGATATTTAATGCACTAAAATCTCAAGGTCATTACTCCGACTCCTCAAATCTTTTACACTCATATAGGTATGGAACTTGGCACAAAGACCATAATATAATATAGGGCAACGTTAACACAATGTTTTTAAACTTCCCATTGACGCACTTTGGCAAACTTTATGAGCAATTGTTCTAGGTTGACCATTGGTCCAATGACGTGTAGGTCAATGTATGTCTAAAACGTATCCATAAAAGGGTTAAGGATTTAGTGCACCTGCATTCCATAAACTACTGACTATCCATTGTTAGATATGATCTAACGAACTTCATTGTTCCATGCCAAGAAATGTGGGACGGTTCTAACCGTCTTCCATATACAAAATATTCAATGACAAATCTGCAGATACATTTTAATTATAATTTGTTTAATTACATGAATTTATTGACTCACTTAGACATTGAAGTGACAATCTTCAAGATATATCATAAGTTGGTTCAACTACATTGGAGAACATTCTCCACCACAATCCTATGATAATAGCTATAAGTTTATTTTCTATATGCTAAATTGTTTGATAAACACTAAATTTTATCAAATAGAGTTTTAATAAGAATAAACGAAATTATTAAAACAAAATCAAAATTAAATAATAAAAAATAAAAAATGATAATATTAAATAGAGTAGATTTGAGCTCATTTTCATTTTTAAAGATTAAATTCACCCTCCGATCAGTTTAAGTTCTATATTTGTAATAAACTAATTATTTATTTATTTTTATGTCAAATTAATATTTTATGCGTAATCGATTTTAACATAAAATATATTTCCCTTTTTCAATTATCCTCTTTTCTTTGCTTCAACGTTTGAAATATTGAAGAACATGCTGGGAAGGCGCCTGCTCAAATGTTCACCCACGCATTTCACATGGAATTTCAAAAGCGTTGTGGACTGTGGATATATTGTGAAAAGAAAAAGTGTTATGGTGGCTTGTTGTTAGAATTCAAAGAAACAAACAAAATAAAAATACATTACTAATAATACTAGTATGTGTTTACAATGGAGGATAAACATTTAAGAATCTTTTTACGCTAATACCTATTTTTTCTAACATATACTTTCAAAATAACCAACTTTTCATTTGAAATAAAAGTATGTGACTCAATAATTTATACTTTAAATAAACTTGATTGTGCAGTGTACTATTGACCACCTTTACGTGAAGTAATTGAAGTCGGTTTGTTTGATTGGCATGGTTTTTAGAAAAGAAAGATTCAAATTTAGTAAAAGCAGAAAAGCACAAAAGTTTAGGAGGTTAATACGGTATGGACATAGGAGTATCACATTAGTTGAAAATAATAATTCATGTACCACTCTCAAAAAGTCATTTCGTTGAAAAAATGAGAGAAGAAAGCGATTTGAATTGATTTAACACGAAGCTTAGTTTCCACTTTATACTTAAGCTACTCTCTTTCACATTCATGATCTCATAACATAAGTTTAATATATATATATATATATATATATATATATATATATATATATATATATATATATATATATATATATATATATATATATATATATATATATATATATATATATTAAGAGTAACTTGATTTTGTTCAACTCTGTGTAACTGAAGGTTAATATAAGGGATAACTTTAGTATTTTGACTCAAACTTATCGTTTGTTCAGGGGGGAAAGGAACTCCCTCTCCTCTAACATTTTTCCAAGGTCTTTGTAAAACAAGGATTTCTTCTTGTTTTTTACTTATGAAATAGTTAACAAACCATTTCACAAAAGAAATGAAATCCTACGCAAGGTTCATTTGAGTGTGTTACCACAAGAAATCTATAAGGCAGGTTAAAGGCGTAATCAATGAAAGTGCCTTATGAATGTAAAGTTTATACCCTACCAATGGGTGATTTGAAAGAAAGATGTGCCTAAGATAAGTAAGAGAGAAAAACATAAGTCACCAGGAGATGAAACCGACAGAAGAATCATGTGTGGTCGAAACCCTTTCTGTCGACTGAAATAAAGACTGGGACTTAAGGAATTGCTGGTTGCGTCAAACACATGGGAGACAGGGTCGACCTAAATACCTAGACGGGAGAAGTTTGAAATTTAAAGTGACTAGCGGTTACCAGGAGAATAAGCGCCAGAATATGGAGCAGTTTGTAAAACGTGTATGGAGTAGTTGTAGGTCGTGTGGCATGACGCCTGCTATTTTTTAGAAGTTTTTGGCTTGTAGGAAGTTTCTTTAGTTTAGTATAAATAGGATGTCCCACGAGGGGCTCGGGGTGTTCACCTTGTACTAAAATCACTTGTAAAAAACTTCTCATTCCCAGTGCGAGGAGGCAAGAGTTTTTAAGAGTGCTATGGACGTGAATCACCATATTTATTTCAATGCAACTTCCTTATTTTTCAATTGTTCCCGTTGAACACTTTATTTTAATTTCATTTACCTTTGAGTTATCACTTTACGTTGTCGTCTACGCTATCGACACTGATTCTATTACGATAATAGAGTTCACCAAAAGCGTGTTCGTTGTGTACGTCTTTTGAATATTGTAGTGCTGTCGGTCACGAGTCACCTATAGGCTATAGCATCATTAAACCTTTCGTGTGGAAAAAACCTGCGCTTGTTCAATACTTTGTCAGGAGCCGTTCCTCACAAAGCTGATTATCTGTCGAATTGAATAAGCCACACTCGCACTAGCACATGTCTTAGGATCAACTGGTTGATCCTGCAAGTAACCCTCAGTTGTAAGGCCTAGGGAGGACCAGCGGTTGTTTACCAATTTCCACAGTAAACAAAATGGCACGCCCAGTGGGACGGTGCTAGTGCAGTTACGAAATTGCATGAAACTTAGAAGTGGAAAACTATATAGTAAGCCACAAGAAACTTTGAAAATGTCAAACTCCAATACGGATGAAGTGCCATAAGGGACTTTATCCACTACGGAAACAGTAAACTCGCAGGTTGCAACTTTGCCGCTGATGACAAGTGCAACCTCAACGATGTCGACTACGGGTGCGGTTGGAGCATCAATTCCTTTACCTCCACCAGGAGGTTCAGGATCAACGATAACGACGTTCAAACCTTATGTGCCTCGCTTTGGCACCACATATCCTCTTTATGGAATGCTGTATTCCTTAATGCCAGGATATCAGTCGACATCAAGTGCAACACTGTTTTCAGACAACGCTCAAAATACTAATCCCTCCTTGCAAGGATCAGCGCAAGGGGGTAATGTTCAGAACAAGAATAATACTCAGAATAGAACCATGCCGCTGTCGAACACTTCAATAGTGGTGTTGAGGCAGCAAATGGATGATAGTAACCATGAGTTGGTTAATATGTTAACTAATCAAATGGGTACAGTTTTTAATCCTGTGATACAGGAATCTGCTAAAACAAATAGGCAGGTGGCAAATCAATTGACGCACTTGTGTAATTTTCTAGGGGCACTGGCTCGACAGATGGCACAAGTGGTAAGACAAACCGTTCCTGTTCAGATGGAGATAGGGGCAGCAGGAGATGAGACAATCCACGAGGGACAAATCCCTAGACCCCAGCAAAATCAAGGCGTTGAATCAGGAGTAGCAAGACGTAACCAAATGGTGTTGGTTAACCGACACCAAGATGCTGATCAAATTGTCGATCAACATCGACAAGAAGACTTAGCAGTAGAAAATAATTTGACAACTATTGTCGAAAGGATTATGGCTAGGAATGGTATGAGTGCTACATTACAAAGGCCACTATATGCTTCCCCGTTGGCTGAATTTATTCTCCAAACCGAGGCATCTAGAGGAATGAAAGTGCCTAAGTAAACTAAGTTTGGGGGAGAATCTAGTGAGTCGACAATAGAGCATATTGACAGATACCTAATAGAGTCAGGAGACTTAGCTCATAATGAGTGTTTGAGAGAAAAACTTTCCTTCCTCTCTGACTAAGGTTGCCTTCACATGGTTCACTTCTTTGGCCCCAAGTTCGATTGATTCGTGGGCCAAGTTAGAAAAGAGGTTCCATGAACAGTTTTACGAAGGACACTCCAAAATTAGTTTGGCAGAATTGTCTAGTATTAAGAGAAGGTTTGCTGAGAGCATCGACGATTATCTGAATAGATTCAGATCGTTAAAGGCCAGGTGCTTCACGCAAGTACCAGAACATGAACTTGTTCAGATGGCTGCTGGGGGGTTAGATTATTCCATTAGGAAGAAAATAGACCAAACTTTTGTGAAGAGTATGTCACAATTGGCTGATAGAGTTCGACATCTCGAACGGCTAAGGTTAAAAAAGGTTAGACACAATAAGGCTAAGAAAGAAAAAGTAGGGTTTGTCGACTATGACGCGACGGATCCAATATATGAGGCTGATTATACCTCATCGACCGAATTAGAAATTGACGTGGCTGAGTTAAAGCCAGGATCTGCCTATGAGTGTCGATCATTACTTCCTGCACAAGGAAAAAATCCTGTCGAAAACAATCCAAAATTCCCTTCGAAAACTTATACTTTTGATGTGACAAAGTGTGAGGAAATTTTTTATTTGTTAGTTAAGGATGGCCAAATGGTGGTGCCACCTGGTACTAAAATACCACCTTTAGAACAAAGACAGAAAAGAGGATTTTGTAAGTATCACAATTATCTTGGTCATAATACCTCTAATTGTTACCTTTTCAGGGATCTGGTTCAGAACGTGATTCAAGAAGGCAGGCTGAAATTTGCTGGCCGCAGAATGAAGATCGACGCTGACCCTCTCCACCAGCAGGAAGCTCTATTCGTGGAGCCAATCGAGGTCAACATGGTCGAAATCACCGAATACAATGAGGCTGACATGCTGGAACAAACTGGTGAAAGCCCAGATGTCGACATAGCTGAAGTCTACCCAAGGGCTGATGAAGATCTGGTAGATTTCTTGTACCACTGCAAGAATAAGGGTTCATAAGTTTGCTTGTGCCCTAGATATGGTGTTGTCACCGACAAAATAGCTGTTGAAAATTTCCAGAAGCTACAATTGGGTAAAAGCAAAAGAAATGGGCTAAACATAAAGCGCCAAAATGAAAGAGTCCCAAAGAAGGCTGTGGAAAGTGCTCAGGCGAGGCTTAGGAGCTTCGTACCGTCGACAAGTGTTCCTAGAGGCACCTAGGTCAAGCCTCAGGGGAAACAAGAAACCCCACAAGGGGTCGCTACTCCTAGAGGAGGTCTAGTAATTAACTACATGCGTGAGTTCAAATCTGAGAAAAGGACTCATGTCTCTGAAAATTATTTGGGGAAGAACCCCATGTCGAGGACTCAATGGCGACACTTTCAGAGGCGTAAGTAGGCCGAAAGAGAGGCTGCTAGAGAAATAGCTGGAAAAGGTAGGACCGGTGGGGCGAATGTTGGAAAGAAAGTTGTTGTGAAGATCGACACAACAACAAAAGAACAGATCAGGGAGTATGTCCATCGTCCAACTGAGAAATGTTCTGATGAAGTTACTAATGATTTCAATTCAGAATCTGAAGCAAGTCTGGACATCTTAGTCAACGTGGTGTCAATTCTACCACAAGAATATAATTGCGTGACTGAGGTGGATGAGTCGGTAGATGATGCCGACGCTGAAGAAATGGCTTTACATCAGCCAAGATGCTACTTTGTGTTGAATGATGGCTCTGCTGAGAGCCAAGAAGCAGTTTTTGAAAGACCCACGATGACTATGAAAAATCATTTAAAACCATTGTTGATTAGGGTCAAAGTGGAAGGTGTGACTATCAACAAAGTGTTGGTAGATTGTGGCGCCACTGTCAACATCATGCCACACCATATTCTAAGGAAGATTGGCAAATATAATACTGATATTATATCCAACAACGTGGTCTTGTCTGACTACGGGGGAAAACGAAAAGCACCATGGGTGTGATCATGGTGAATATCACCATTGGTTCAATAACTAGACCGACATTGTTTATGGTGATAGATGCCAAGCCAAGCTACAACTTACTATTTGGCAGAGAATGGCTCCATGGTGTCGGAGTCATACCATCTTCAGCATACCAAAGATTGGTGATTTAGAGAGAAGATGGAGTGGTCGAAAATATCGAAGCTGACCAAGGGTACTTCATGGCTGACGTGAACAATGTCGGCAAGAAGGAATTCGAGAGAAAACTGGCCAACATTTCTCCTTGTTTTCCAGCTGAGGATGTGTACGCTAATCTGAGTGAAGCTTTTGTTTCTCTAACTCTGCACGAGACTCATAACTTCATTTGGTATGTGGAACGTTTAGATGATCCACCCTATACAGGTATCCGGCCGACAGGCTGGGGAGATGTCACTGATGATGACTGAGCTAGAAGCTCTAAAGAGGATTTTGGCATACATTGCCGAGAACAAAATAAAACCAGCTCTAGAGGCTGAAGAAAACATGGCTGTCGAAGCCTATGTGTTAAAGAAAGAAGGTCATTTGGCTATTGAGCCAGAACCTCCAGATAAGCCAGTTTTGGCTAAAGGAAACGCCAACATGCAGCGTTTGTACTGCATTTATGACGATGAACCTTTAGGGTTTGAAAAAGACCCAAAGGCGCCAGAAAAGATGCGACCAAAAGACCCCTTAGAAGAAGTTGACCTTGGCGAAAATGGCGACAAAAGGCCAACATACATCAACGCTAACATCGATAAAGAGTTAAAATCTGAGGTAATATCTTTACTTAAAGAATTTAAGGATTGGTTTGCATGGGATTATAACGAAATGCCTGGTTTAAGTAGGGATTTGGTCGAACTAAAACTGCCAATAAAAACGGGAAGAAAGCCAGTAAAGCAGACGCCTAGACGTTTCGCACCAGAGATCATGGCAAAGATAAAAGCTGAGGTAGAAAGGCTCCTTAAAAGCAAGTTATATAAACTACAAGGTATGTCGAATGGTTGACCAATATTGTGCCAGTAATTAAGAAAAATGGGTCTTTAAGAGTATGTATTGGCTTTAGAGATCTAAATGCTGCTACCCCTAAAGATGAGTATGCCATGCCCATAGCAGAAATGATGGTCGATTTTGCCGCTGGTTTTGAATATTTAAGTATGTTAGATGGTTATTTTGGATATAACCAAATTTTTATTGCAGAAGAAGATGTGCCGAAGACGGCGTTTCGATGCCCAGGAGCCTTAGGTACATACGAGTAGGTTGTCATGCCATTCGACTTGAAAAATGCCGGAGCGACATATCAGAGGGTAATGAACTCAATGTTCCATGATTTTATTGAAGATTTCATGCAAGTATACATTGATGATATTGTGATAAAATCAAATGGTCGACTTACTCACGTCGAACATCTCCGAAACGCCTTTTTAAGGATGAGGAAATGTGGATTGAAAATGAATCCATTAAAGTGTGCTTTTTGTGTGCAAGCGGGTGATTTCCTTGGCTTTGTGGTGCATAAAAAAGGTATTGAAGTAAACCAAAGCAAAACAAAAGCCATTATGGACGTCAAACCTCCGTCGACCAAAAAGGAACTGCAATCTTTGTTGGGCAAAATAAATTTTCTTAGAAGATTTATATCAAATTTAAGTGGCAAGACTAAATCATTTTCACCACTCCTTCGACTGAAGAATGAGGACTTTAAGTGGCAAGAAGAGCACCAAGAGGCTTTCGACAAAATCAAAGAATATTTGACTAAGCCTCCAGTACTGGCCCCTCCTGTTAGGAATAGGCCAATGAGGTTGTATATTGCAGCTTCAAAGTCGACTATAGGAAGTATGTTAGTCCAAGAGGATGAAAAATGTGTCGAAAGACCCGTGTATTACCTTAGTCGAATGCTTAATGATCCTGAAACTAGGTATAGTGATATAGAAAAACTATGTTTGTGCCTGTATTTTTCTTGTATGAAACTAAAGCAATATATTAAGCCTGTTGATGTGTATGTATCTTCTCACTTTGATATTATTAAGCACATGTTATCTAAACCAATTTTGCATAGTCGAATTGGTAAATGGGCTTTAGCGTTAACGGAGTATTCACTGACGTACGTGCCTTTAAAAGCGATGAAAGGACAAGTGGTGGCGGATTTCCTTGTCGACCATTCAATGGGCGAAATGGCGCAAAATTACGTAGACATAGCGCCATGGAGACTATACTTCGACGGTTCAAGGCATAAGAACGGATCTGGGATAGGGGGAGTCATAATTTCTCCAGATGGAATTCCAGCAGAGTTCAAATACAGAATTGAAGGAGTATGCACAAACAATGAAGCAGAATATGAATCGTTGATTACAGGACTTGAACTTCTGCTAGAATTAGGGGCAATGAATGTCGAAATTATGGGAGACTCTGAGTTAGTAATAAAGCAGGTATCAAAAGAATACAGGTGTGTTAAAGAAAATTTAATCATGTATTTTGTGGTTACCATCAGATTACTCAAGAGGTTTGAGCAAGTAAACCTCCAGCATATATCACGGAAAGAGAACCAGAGAGCAAACGATTTGGCGCAGGAAGCTTCAGGGTACAAAGCGTCAAAAGAACAGGATGAAGAAGAGGTCCAAGTAAGAGAGAAGGTACGAGCGACATTGTTATCACCATCAGATTTGTCGATTATAAAGTTGGGAGCTGTAGATAAATACCATTTTGAAATTCTGACCGTCGACGACAAGGGGGAAGGTGATTGGCATAAACCACTAGTAGATTATTTACGTAATCCTATAGGGTCGACGGAGTGAAAGGTGAAATATAGGGCTCTTAGCTACGTCTTGGTGAATGATGAATTGTTCAAGAAGACAGCTGAAGGAGTTTTACTAAAATGCCTAGGAGAAAGTGAGGCATATGTGACTGTGTCTAGTGTACATAGTGGAGCGTGTGGGGCACATCAAGCGGGACTGAAGATGAAATGGCTTTTGATGCGCTCAGGAGTTTATTGGCCTTCAATGTTGAAAGATTGCATTGAATTTTCTAAAAGCTGTCAGAAATGCCAATTGCATGGGGGCATACAACATGTGTCTGCAAGCGAGTTGCATACGATTGTAAAGCCCTGGCCTTTCTGAGGATGGGCATTGGATGTGATTGGAGAAATAAAACCAGCTTCGTAGAAACAATAAAGGTATGTTTTGGTCGGTATCGACTATTTCACAAAATGGGTTGAAGCCGTAGCATTTACAAACGTAGATCAAGAGGCCGTGATAGACTTTGTCCAAAGTCACATCATCTGCAGATTTGGTATCCCAGAAACAATCACAACCGACCAAGGGTCAGTCTTTACTGGTCGAAAAGTGCAAGATTTTACAAACGAAATGGGAATCAAATTATTGACTTCCACCCCATATTACGCACAGGCAAATGGCCAAGTCGAAGCGGCCAATAAGATGATCATTAGACTAATAAAGAAACATATAGGCAAGAAGCCAAGAAATTGGCATAATACGTTAGATCAAGCTTTGTAGGCATGTCGAACGTCACCAAAAGAAGCAACCAGAACAACTTCATTTCAACTGGTATATGGGCACGATGCAGTGTTACCAGTAGAGATTGAGGTTCAGGCAATCAGAACCCAAAGGCAATATGAAATACCTTCTGAAGATTATTGGAGCATGATGGCCGACGAACTGGTCGATTTAGATAAGGAGAGGATGTTAGCCTTGGATTCACTACAAAGGCAGAAAGAAAAAGTCGTCAGAGCCTACAATAAGAAGGTGAAAGGAAAAATGTTCGCTGTCGACGATTTAGTTTGGAGGGTGATCTTGCATATGGATAGAAATGATAGAGTTTTGGGTAAATTGTCCCCAAATTGGGAAGGACCGTTTAAGGTTTTGCAGGTTTTCTCTAATAACGCCTACGAGGTCGAAGAGTTTGCACCAGATAGGCGAATCTTGAGGGTAAATGGAAAATACTTAAAAAAGTATAGGCCTCTCCTTCAAGAGGTTAAGATTTTGACAGACTAAATGGTTGTCGAATAAACTAGGTTGGAGAAAACTATGTTTGAAACCAGCTATAAAGGCACAGAAAATTAAATATACACAGTGCTAAAAAATAAAATGATGACATAAAAACTGGCAAAAAAGCCATTGTTCAAATGTTACACAAATAATCGGTCAAAGTTGGCCGAATCTAGATCGGAAGGACTGAAGCTCAAAGTTGTAGTGGAGGGACGTAGGTTCCAAGGTGTCGGCCTGGACTTTAAGCTGTTCAAGCTTCTTTTTAACGGTGGAAAGTTCTTCAGCTACCTCCAAGGCATCGCTGGTGGTCTGCTCCACAGTATCTTGGATAGGCTTTATGGCCTTGTCGACAATGCACTCCTCCTCCTTAGTAATTGACTCCAACTCACTATCCAAAACAACAATTTGACGCCGAAGGTCATCAATTTGCTGGCGTATCTCAACATCCTGTGTTTGTTTGGAGGCCAGTTCCTTTTTCTTCTCCTCAATCGTCCCCAGCAATTTGGTGACCTCTGCGTCAGCGTTCATCACCAACTCCCATTTTTCCTTCACAAAGGCCTCAGTAGTTACGATCTGTCGCTCATTTTCCCTAACGCTGTCGAGATGGCGCAACATGGGAACCATAAGTTTTTCGAAAGCGGCCATCTCACACTTAGCATAATCTGAAAGTTGAAGCTCTTTGAGTTGGGCAAGCACATGCAAGATTTCTGGGCCGACAGCAGGTTCACTCATAAGCACATGGGGGAGATCTGGATTCAAGGCGTGAAAACGAACCTTGTCCATTAGAGCTTTGATTTTCGTCGCCTCAGAACCCATCTTCCCATAATGATGAAGCTGCTCAGAATCAGAAGAAACATCACGTGATCTTACTAGGCTACGAAGTCTATCAATTGCTTCTAGAGCAGAAGGCTTTATTGCCAGCCCATGGGAAGATGAAGGAGAAGTAGTTGATAGAGGAGTAGTCTGAGAAGGTTGGTCTTTTTTGGTGCCGACATCCCCCGGTCCCCTTGAATCCTGCTAAGGCAAGGAAGTTGAAGAAAGACTAGAGTCAGAACTAGTCGAACTGGAATCCGTGTGCGTTGCAGGGCTAGTGACTAAATCAGAGTCACTATCACTAATCTGGATAGGGAAGCCAATGAACTCACCAGCAGTGTCGACAGAGGGTGTTTGGTGAGTTGGAGAAGAAGCCGGCGACGAGGGAGTATAGTCGGTGACAGGGTGAGATGGCTCACCAGAAGCATCAACCTGTTGTAAGAGAAAAGATGTTTGTAAGAAAAGTCCAGTAATTCAAGGAAAAAGATAGTAAAACAAGTGATTACCTGTGTCGGTGTAGAGGAAACGACATCTGGATTTTCTTCCCCCAAGACAGTCGCAACGGGGGTGCTGGTCGACTATGAAGCCCTCATAACCGGATCAGAGACTTTATTAAGGAGGAACGTGTCGACCACAATAGTGTCGGCATCTAGAGAAGGAGCCTCTAGAGTGAGCACTTTGTGGTGTTTCTTCTTCTTGGCTTCATGATAACATGAAATAATATCACATTTTTGGACTTGATTTAATTAAATTATATTGTTATTTGATTCGATTTATTTTATATTATTCGATATTACTCGGTATTTTCTTTTTATTTATTTCAGGTGTCATTATTTAAAGCATGGGTGAAAAAGAAAGAAGAGGGGTGCAAAAAGAAGACTTTGTAGGTAAGCATCTCACTAAAGCCCAGCCCACGCCAACTACAAGGAAAATGGCTGTGACGACTGCCACAGGCGTGTGACGAGCGTCACGCCCCTCTACTTAGTGTTACGACCGTAACACAAGGTGTGACGGACGTCACACACCCCACTCCTATTTTTTTGCTTTGACGTGCGTAACAGAAGGAGGTTCTCCCCTATTTTTCCTCTTGACTCGTTGACGCTTTAGAAACCCTACTGAAGATACTTTTGAGAAAACGGTTACTTTATGGATGAATATAAATAGACCTTAAGGGATCCAATTGATAGACTCTAGACTCTACGCCGTACAATATTTTTTTCTGCTTTCTAATTTTCGAGCATTCTATTTTCTTAGCATTTTATTTTCTTTTCTTTGTTAGCTTAATTTACTAAGCATTTAATTTATTTTCTCACAATAGTTTCTACACCGGAAACTATTGTGTAATTTTTACTGGATCTAACCTTACGTTAGATCATAGTATTTTATTTCCTTGTTTTTATTTGCCTGTCTGATCAAGAATTGTGAAGAACAAATCCAACTGACTTGTGGTGGAGTGTTCGAGCATCGAAGCTAGGAACAAAACCAAGATTTCTAGTAATTTACCAGGTTCATTAATTAATTGATTTATTGTTTTAATTTGCATATGCTCTGTGCTGCTGTTTATATATATTGTCTGTTTGATATGGCCGTATTTATGCATAATTATTGTTTAGGCATGTTAAGCATGTCCGACTAATTAATCTAGATATCGGTATGTAAAGTAAGCGGAATAAAGAAATCAAAACTAAGTTGGTTTAAATTTATTTAAAAATATAGTCACTCTTTTTCTGGTCTCAATTTACAGAGTTAATACCAAATTTTTTGTACGAGAGTAAAAGACATAAAGAAGTTAAAATCAATAGAACGACGGTTTGAGCTTTTAACTGGACAGTGTAAATTGGATATTAACTTTAAATCAGGGCGAGAGCAATTTTTAAGGTTAATTAAATTCTAATCATTTTCAAAAATTATTTTTAAAAGTTAAATGTGAGGACGAGAGTTAAGCATTTAAGTTTAATCATATTATCTAAGTCAACAAAGCGAGAGTTTGAGACGAGGGTGTTTAAACGGTTAGTATTTTCTCAAAAAGAGTTTCTATAGATTCTATTGCTTTCAAAAAGTGATTTTAGATTTAACTAAATAGTGAGAGCGTACATTAATATAAAGTCATAGTCTGATTCAACAGAACGAGAGTTTGAGGAAAAGACTTTTAATTGATAGTGTCTACTGAAAGGACTTATTTTAAAATTAAGAAAAAGACCAACGAAGATTTGATTCCCTAATTACGACGAACTACATACCGATATCCGTGTTATTTGATATTTAATCTAGATCCAATTTTAGTTTTACCTTTCCCCCTAATCATCAAAGTATCATCCGCCTTAGCTTTACGCAGTAACCTTAGAAAAACGGTATATCGATTCATTAAGTCCCTGTGGGATCGATATCTTTTAAAACTACGCGATTAGACTATGCACTTGCAGTTAATACCCCAATAGACTCATAAAGTCGCGATCAAGTTTTTGGCGCCGTTGCCGGGGACTTTTATTTAGTCGATATCGTAACTCTTCTGTTACGCTGTAGAGACTAAGGCAATTTTTATTTTTTCCCTTGTTTTTCGTTGATTTGTATGCCACACACTCGCTCACAAGGCGAACCGTACTACTTACGAATCAACGATGTTGAACGATATCTCCGATTATTACGACGAATTCGGGAGTATCGTGCTACAAACAATCTCCCTCCAATCGAAATTCCTGATCTTAAAAATCTTCTTCCTTCGACGATACCAGAGATGGCAGAACCAGCTCGTGCTCTTCGAGATTACGCTGCTCCATTGCAAGATGAGCCGCATTTGAGTATTGCTCCACCCGCAATCGAAGCAAACAACTTCGAACTTAAACCTTCGCTGTTGCAGGCAGTGCAACAAAACCAATTTTCTGGAAATCCTACCGAGGATCCAAACCTTCATTTATCCGTATTTGTCCAATACGTTGATACCGTTAAAGCTAATGGTGTCACTTCAGAGGCAATTCGACTTCGTCTCTTTCCTTTCTCGTTAAGAGATAAAGCTAGAAGATGGCTTCAGTCTCTTCCTTCCAACTCAGTCACCACATGGAATGAGTTGAAGAAAGTCTTTCTTGCCCGATATTTTCCTCCAAGCAAAACAGCTATGTTGAGAGCCCAGATAAATGGATTTAAGTAAAAAGACAACGAGTCTCTTTTCGAAGCATGGGAAAGATACAAAGACATGATGAGACTCTGTCCACACCATGGTTTAGAGGACTGGTTAGTAATTCATACCTTCTATAATGGTCTCTTGTACAACACAAGGTTAACAATAGACGTCGCCGCCGGTGGTGCGCTTATGGATAAACCTCACGCTGACGCTTATCAACTTATCGAGAGTATGGCTCAAAACCATTATCAGTGGGGAAGCGACCGAACAATGGTAGAAAAACCTCAAACAAAAGGGGGCATGTACGAGATAAGTAGCCTTGATCATGTTAATGCAAAAGTGGATGCTCTTTCCCAGAAAATTGAAAGTTTAAATGTATCACCTCCAACCACCGTGGTTGCCGTAACTCAAAATTGCGAAGTCTGTGGAATTCAAGGTCACACGCCTACAGATTGTCAACTCCTAACAGGAATCCAAGCAGAGCAGGTGAACTATGCTCAAGGAAATCCCTACTCGCATACCTATAACTCAAACTGGAAGAACCATCCTAACTTTTCATATAAAAGTAACAACGCTTTATACGCACCAGGACAAGCTCCCAGTCAAGCCCCAGCTGTACCACCTGGATATCAAAAGCCGACCCCATCTACACCTAACAATAACGTTCCTAGGAAATCCAATTTGGAAATCATGATGGAGAACTTCATAGCTTCTCAACAGGAAACCAATAAAGAGTTCTTAAACCAGAATGTACACACTAACGAACAAATTAAACAACTAGCAAGTAAAGTAGATGCCCTGGCTACCCATAACAAAATGCTGGAAACACAAATCTCGCAAGTAGCTCAACAACAAGCGCCTACTGCTGCCCCAACTGGTACATTTCCTGGACAGCCCCAACCTAATCCGAAAGGCCACGCTCATGCAATTATATTAAGAAGTGGAACAGAGGTAGAAGGACCGTCTGACCCAAGGATTGAGAATCAAAACTCTAAAAAGTCAACTGAGGAAGAAGGTAGACCTAAGGAAAAGGAAGAATGTAATAAGGAAACCGTAGAAAACAAAGAACCTTATGTACCTCCGTCGCCTTACAAACCACCTATCCCTTATCCCCAAAGGCTTATTAAAACCAAAGACGCGAGCCAATTTAAAAAATTTGTTGACCTACTGAAACAATTAAACGTCACCATTCCTTTTACATAAGCTATTGCACAGATGCCCTCATATGCTAAGTTCTTAAAAGAAATTTTATCTAATAAAAGGAAACTTGAAGATAGCGAAACCGTTACACTCACTGCTGAGTGTAGCGCAATAATCCAGAATATGCCTCCCAAACTTAAAGATCCTGGTAGTTTCTCTATACTCTGTCACATAGGAAAATTTGTCATAGACAAAGCTTTATGCGATTTAGGAGCCGGTATCAGTGTTATGCCATTGTCCATATGCAAGAAACTTGAAATGGGAGAATTAAGACCAATTAAAATGTCTGTGCAATTAGCAGATCGTTCCGTTAGATATCCCGTAGGAATTCTTGAAAACGTTCCCGTGCGCATAGGTCAATTCTACATTCCCACTGATTTTATAATTATGGACATAAGAGAAGATGAATTACCCCCATTATATTGGGAAGACCCTTCTTAGCAACCGCCGGTGCTATCATAGACGTAAAACGAGGACGACTCACTTTCGAAGTAGGAGAAGAGAAAATTGAGTTTATTTTTTCCAAATTTTTAAAAGCACCTGCAATAGAAGACACATGTTACTTCATGGATATCATCGATGAATGCATAAAAGAAACAGAATTAGAAAATGACAATTTGTCTGACTATCGTGTAGAAGACAAACTGAACCAATGTTTAGCAATAACATCGGATCCTACGCAATGCCTTAAGAAACCAACCCTCGACCTGAAAACACTTCCCAAAAATCCGAGATGTGAATTCCTAGACTTAGAACTTGAACGACCAGTGATAGTCAATGCAGACCTAGGAAAACTTGAAACCGAAAAACTCCTACATATCTTAAGAAAATATCCAACCGCACTAGGATACAACATCACCGATCTTAAAGGGATAAGTCCTTCTATTTGTATGCACTGCATCATGCTAGAAGAAGACTGTAAGACTTCTAGGGAACATCAGAGGAGACTAAACCCGATCCTGAGTGAGGTAGTGAAGAAGGAAGTAATGAAGTTATTAGAGGCAGGTATCATATATCATATATCCGATAACAAATGGGTTAGTCCTGTACACGTAGTACCAAAGAAAGGAGGTATAACCGTGATCGAAAATGAAAAAGGAGAAACTATAACCAAACAAATTGAATCGGGATGGAGAATGTGCATTGACTATAGGAAGCTAAACAAAGCAACCCGAAAAGATCATTTTCCTTTACCATTCATTGCCCAGATGTTAGAGCGACTAGCCAAGCATTCTCATTTCTGCTATCTAGACGGTGTCGCATCACGCGAAAAACCGGCGGGAAAAGAAAGAACAACAGAGCCGCCACCGTGCGTTATTTATCCCAAAAGAGGGAAAGGAAACGCTCAGAGTAAACCTGGAAAGAACATGGTCTCGCGACCAAAGAGAATGGGTTCGGGAGTCGGTTATGCGAAGGGAAGGTATTAGCACCCCTACGCATCCGTCGTACTCGACGGGATCCACGCACAATAGAAAGGAAAATGGTTGCTAAACACTGCTCAAATACTCACACACACTGGCTGAAAGAGACACAAGAGACTGACTGAAACTGACTCGGCAGGATATCGCATCCTGGGCCTACTTAGTCTATCAGGCATAGACATCAGGGTCGAAGTAGTTCGGACTGGGGAAACGACACATGCTCGCTAGGATATCGCATCCTATGCATACGTATCTTCTCGGACGAGAGAAGAATCAGAGCATTCGTAGCTCGGCTGACACGCACACAAACAAACACAGGCAAAGGCAAACGTGGAGCCCGACTGCCAATCACTGGACTTATGTCAGCATCCGAACCAGGAAACGCACACAGGAAACCAACTGCCAATCGCTGGACTTATGTCGGACTCCAACCAGAACACACACACACTGGAACCCAAATGCCACTCGATGGACTTACATCGGCTTCCAAGCACACAACAACACAACAAGTTAATAGGGAGTCGGGGACTCGAGCCTATAACTGTCAAGCACACACTCAAACAGACAGACAACAAATTGCTAAGGAGTCAGGCACTCGAGCCTAGCAAATGTCAGACAACACACACAAAAGAAAAAGGGCGCCCGGAGAGATCAGCTCAATCTCCTGCCTACATACTTCATCTGGTGTGAAGATCAGGGCGATGTAGTTCCCCTACGCAGGGATAAAGGACTAGCCTAACCAGATAACAGAGGGAGACACAACTCTAGGGAGACTACGACTCGAGCCTAGATGTTGTCATGCAAAATCAACCCTAAGTTAAGGTTTCTAGCTAAATGGCACAGGGAGCCAGCCTATCCTAGTCATGACTTGCACAGGAAGCAAGCCACACACGCACTTAACTTGCACAGGAAGCAAGCCAAGCAAAACCTAACTTGCACAGGAAGCAAGTCTAAACTAAACCTAACTTGCACAGGAAGCAAGTCAAACAATCCTAACTTGCACAGGAAGCAAGTCAAACAAACCTAACTTGCACAGGAAGCAAGTCAAACAATTCTACAAGCACAGATAGCACACGCTATACACAAACAAGTGGCTCAAACAAGGGTTAGGTTTTAGTCAAGGGGTCATATCAACCTCAACAAACAAACCTCTGGAATGGGGTGAGTGTTGCTCTTAACCTTGCCATTGAGGGGCTAAGGTGAAGCAGATGAATAGGAGATGAGGGGTGTGCCTCATTGCTTCTATCCCTGATCAGGGAGAGCATGTAAGAAAGTGTGGGAGCTCAGAAAGATGGAGCTCTTTCCACATTATTGACTCGATAGATCTTGGGCTTTTATCTTAGTGCTTCAACCATGTAATGGGAGCAATGAGATGACTCACTGAATAGTGGGGGATAGATTGCTTATCCCTACCTTCCACCAATTACCTTACTTGAAGGTCTTTTCCTGCTTGGGACTATTTTAAACAAACACAGGCATTGCCTCTTAAGGAGGACTTCAGACAGTTTGCCCGGTCAAATAACAGACCGGGTCTCCAGACTACATGTAGTAAAAGAGATTATACCTCAAAGCAAATGCTAAATATCAAAGCAAGCAAGTTCAGAGAACTTAAGCAACTAAAGTACCTGAAAAATTCAAACCAATCAGTAAACAGTTCAACAGTTAAAACCAAAGGAAATGGATAAACAGTCAACCACAGAAGGTCAACTGTGCAAAGCAAGACTCAAGTTACATGAGTCAAACCTACAAAACAAAAGTTAGTACATGATATGTAATCAAAACCAATCACATTTGTATGATCTCAATGGCAATGGTGCTCAACCTGAAACATGAACTCAATAGTAAGCACAGAAGACCACTAGGACTAGCCTAGGGTCAAGGATGGAAGAAAAAGTCAAGGCAGCAAGGAAAAGTCAACTCAAAGTCAAAGTCAACCAATTAGAAAGCAATCACAATTGGGCCCACATTCAAATCATGCATTATGATCATTTCATGAACATTTGAAGTCAAAGTAAGGCAAAGAAAGCATACAAAAGTCAACAGAAAAGACTTCATTCAAAAGTCAACTCAAACATTTTCAAAAATTATGAAATAAATCACACTCAATCCTAACATCTAACATGGTATACATGCAAAATTTCATGGCATTTGGATGAGAGGAAGGCAGTCAACAAAAAATCATGAAGTCAAATCAAATTCAAGTAAGCATGGTGAAAGTCAACAAGCATGGGTCAACTTCAAAAAATCATATCAATTTGAAAACAGAAGAGAAATGAATGAGATTAACACCAATGCAAAGCTTGAGATGTCTAGTTATCACATATGAAATTTCATGATCATACAATAAGATTTGAGAATTTCACAAAAGATTTGGCAAGGCATAGCACAAAAAGTCAACAAATGACCAAATATGGAAGAAAATTCTCAATCAAATGGAAAACAGCAAGATTAATTCCAAGAAAATTCATACACAAACTAGACATGTGAAAGAACATCCATGCAAAATTTCAAGTGATTTGGAGAAGAGGAAGCATGTGAACAAAAATTGGGAAAATGCATGATCATGGTATAGCACCAAATGTAACACATAACTTCAGAAAATCATAACTCTCAATCCACAAATGATAAATGCACAAACCTTATATGGAAATGAAGGTCAATGTGTCTAGTTTTACCACAAAAAATTTCAGGCTCATTGGATATGACATGAGTATTTCACAATTGAAATGGCACAATGTATCACTTATGCACACATGTGAAGAAAATAATTATCATTTAAAATCCAGCCACTGAAAAATTAAATAAAATTCACCATAAAAAACTAGACACATTCATGAGTTTAATGCAAAAAATCTCACAATTTTTGGAGTTAAAATGAGTTAAAAATGAATTGTGGAAGTTGGATGAAATTATGGATGCAATATGAACAAAATAGCATGAACTAGTGGTCAAACCAAGGTCAACCGATGGCATACTTGTAATTCCAGGCTCATTAACCTAAACTACTGCGTTTTGGGGAAAGAAATGAAATGTTCCTATTGGCTCCCAGCCAATGGAACAGTAGCACGGCCAACAAGTTGAAAATTCTGAGTTTCCCATGAACCCTTAGGGTTTTAGCAACCACATGGCATTTGCAAGCAATCAGCATTCATCAATTCAAGCAACAACATTCACATAGACAGCAGGAAATTCAAGTGTAAAGCTCATGAACAGCAGGGTTCTTTGGTTTTAAAAACAACAGCAGCAAACATCATCATCATTCAAACAGCACCCAAACAACAGCAACATTCATCATTCACATAGATTTTCTGGACAATGTTCATGGTTTAATAGCAGGGCATGCTCATGTATTCATCATCAATTTGCAGCATGGTTGATAGCATAACAACATTCATTTTCAAACAGCATAATCCATTGACATGAGCAAAAACATCCAGCATCAAACAATCGAGCATGGCCATAAACATTAACAGCAAAACAACATGATCATGGGAGTTTATCTGGATATAACATCAGGTTTGGACAGCAGCATTGGCATTCAGCATTCAAACTCATGTAACTTCATGCAATTGATCAAAATGAAGTCCAACAAACAAACTCAAAACAGCAGGGCAATGCATCAAGTTCATGGTATCGATCCAAAACAAAACAAACAACAGCAATGGCTCATCATTCAGCTTGATCAATCAACCAGAAACAACAACAAATGAACAGCAACATGTAACAATACATAAGTCAAGCATCCACGACCAACACAACCAAACATCAATCATGTGGATTTTACAAGCAAGTTTAAAGGTTTTTCAAACAGCAGGGCATTGACAGCATCAAGTAATCAATTGAAATTCCAACAAATAAACAACCAATCAAACAGCATTCAAACATGATTCACATGGATTTTCTAGGCATGGTTCATTGTTTAATAGCAGGGCATGTTCATTGTGTAGTTACCAACATCAAAACAAACTTCTAACACCAACAGACAAACATCAGCCAACATACATGATCTAGTTTTCTGGAAAAATCACAGGATTTATCATGGCAGGGTTTAGCAGCATGGTTTAGCAGCATGGTAACATGTATTCATCACTAATCATCATTCAAACCACCAATCATGAACAACAGCATACATCATATTCATGAGATTTCCTTGGCAGCTTAAGGCAGCCAAACAGCAGGGGTACACATCATTTTCAGCATAGCAGTAACAAATGATCATGCAAATACCAATAACAACAGCAGGGCATAACATAGTATTGGCTCTCACACAACTAAAACAATAGTAAGCCACTAAATTCATGTAGGCTTCTGGAAGACTAGGGTTTAAACAGCAGCCTGCATAAACTCATCTCATGCTTAATCAACATCAAAGAAAACAAAAATCACTTAGCAGGGTAAGCAGCACCAATTTCATGTTTATGATTCATCAACATCCAACAAGTTTCAAACACAAACACACAATGTCATGGCATAGTGACCATCAAGCAACATCAACCATCCACCAAACAAGCATTAACAGTGAGAAACTTCTGGACAGAATTAGGGTTTTAAGGTAACAGCATGATCATCATTTTCATGTAAGCAGGAAAATCAAAATGCTCAGAACTCAAAATTAATTGCACCAATAGCATCATCAAACTAAACACAAGCATCATATAGCAAGGGTTTTCATGAAATCACAACCATGTGAGCAAATCGATGGAGAATGCACTTGTACACAAAAATGAAAAAATCAAGATTTCTTGGCCACAACACAACCAAATCAATCGTGCTTTAGTTCATTAAAACCAGCTCAAAAGGATCTATCAGAAATACATCATGGCACAGCAAATAAAGGATGTCGATTCACTTACTTGTTTTTGAAGAAAATGTGAAGCAGTGGTGTATTGGTTGATTTAAGCTCAAACAGTTGGCCTTTAAGCTCTGTAGTGATGGATGATGAAGTAGCTTGACTCAAACAGCTCAAATCCAGCTCGAGTTCACAACTGCCATAGCTGAGCTTGGTGAAAACAGAGTGAGAAAATGAAGCTCCAGCTGATGATTAAAGATCCAAAAAGTTTCCAAAGGTTGGTTGGATCATGAGGGAACCAAAGATGTTCAAGGGTTTTTGGAGTTTTTATGCAGAAAATCCTTTAGTGCAGAAATGCAATTTTTGAGAGAAGAGAGGTTTTGGTCGTGTGGCTGTGAAAACTTTGAAAAATGCAAAGCAAAATGATGCATCAAAATGGTTTTTCTCCTGCTATTGGCATTACTCATGACAGAAAGAAAGTGAAAGGTCTGCTGTCATGGTATATGGCGTGGTTACTTGGCTTTGTTCTCTTGTGTTTGGACAACTTTAGAAAATGCAAGGCCAGGTCCAAAAAAAACCTTTGGTTCTCTTGTTGGTTGCAGATGCTAGCAGGGCAAGGCAAGGTGGATTTGGAAGTTCTAGATGAAAACGCAAGCAGCAGGGCAAGGTTGGAAAAATAAGTGAGGGTTGGTTGTGCAATTGTTTTTTGATGACTGCTATTAGAATTGGTTTTGACAGAAAAAATGATCAAGTTTCTATTTGCTTATGCTGTTTTGTGGTTAGGCCATGTCTTGCCACTTTGGAGTTTTCTTTTGACAGGTTTTGAAAATGCAAAGCAAGATGAGTTTTTTGAGTGAATGAGGTTGATTTGTGCTTGTTGGTTAGGTTGGCAGCTGTTGGTTTAAACATGATGAAGAGATGTGAAAACAGCAAAATGCCATGCTTTTTTCTTTCTGCTGCAGGGTATGGTGACAGACCTTTTTTGAAGAGAAATGCCAATGGTGTGTGGTTTGTAGCTGCCTTTTTGTGACAGTACTAGCCAAGCCCTTGTCTTGTGTGGCAATATGACAGAAAATTGGGGGGAAAATTCTGCTGTGAGAGTACAAGTTATGGTTGTGAAAGTATGATACAAACATGTCCTTTTTCCAATTCTTAAGCAACTAAGCATGGTTCTTTGTTTTGCTGTTAATTTTAGGCTGTAAGTGAGGCTCTAATGACAGAAAAGTTGCTGCATAATGCTGTCCTTTTGAGGTACAAGGCAAGGCATGGACAAGTATGGTTAAATGGTACTTTTCTTACAATTCAAGCAACCAAGCAATATTCACATGTGCTGCATACTTTGACCTTGCAAACACCTTCTAAATGACATTTATGAGCTGTTCCCATTGGCCAAATGTTGAAAAAATGTTTGAGTCAAAAAGTCAACTCTTGGTCAAACTTACATTTAAATGAAAAAGGTCAAAATGTGCCATTTTGATTGGTAAAGTTTTGGCTCATGAAATTTATATTTTGGAAAGAGGGGATCAAATGTGACTTGTAGGAAAAAACCCCACCAAAATTGGCCAAACGGTTTGGGAGATATGGCCCTTTGAAGTTCAAGATTTTCTGAAATCGATTCGATCATAACTTGCCAACCATACATGGGAATTGAGAGTTCTTGGACTTTTTGGAAATGGGAGAACAAGATCTTCAACTTTCATGTTGGGAAAAAATTCATTTGAGGCTTGTATCAAAATGTAGGTTTGAGGATCAAGACTTTCCATTTATGGCAGGTTTCAGTTTCAGGCCCAGTTTCTATTTTGGGAAATTCATGATCTGGCTTCAAATTCTTCCATGATGGTGTTTGGCATGATATATGATGACTATTTGGACATGAATGAACTCTCACAAACCAATTCCAATCATCCAATCACTGATTAAATGGACAGTTGACCAACAGTTGACTTTTAGGGTTTCTGATTGATTGTGCATTGACTGATGACTTCAAAACCCTAATTCCTTGAGAACTTGACTTCAAATGATGTCCCAAGTTGTTTGAACTCTTGATTATTGACCATGGTGCTTAAATTCCACAAGAATGACCACCAACCATTGCCTTGACTGACAGTTGACTTTCTTAGGGTTTTTGACTGTCTGTGTATGAACTGCTGACCTCTGAGCCCTTAACCCTTGACCAAAATACTTCAGATGGACCTCCAAGTCATGTGAACTTGTTGGCCAAACCTCAAGGCCTTGATTCAATGAGAAATCCCTTTGCTTGCTTGGTTGACTGATCAGGAGATTAGTTTGACCTAATTCTTGACTGCTTGCACTTGAGGCAACTGAGGGACAATGCAAATGCTATGCAATGGATCATGATATGCCATGACCTAATATGAAAATGTATGCATAATGATAGGTGCAAATTTGAGGTGCTACAGCTGCCCCTATTCAATCAGCTGGGAACCCGAACGGATGATAGCAACGGCTGTCAAACTTTCAGGGTAAACAGGGATTGAATACCAAAGGACCGTAGAATTTGCACAGACTGGATATAATGCAAGGAGAACCACGTCATTTACCGATGACGACTGCAATTGACAACTTCAGAAAGGCGAAACCATTTACCGATGGTTAGAAACTGTAACTTGATATTTACCGATATCAACTTCAGCGAGACCATTTACCGATGGCGGCTGGGGGAAACAAACTTCTGAAAAAGCAAAACCATTTACCGATGGTTAAAACTTGATATTTACCGATATCAACTTCAGCCAGACCATTTACCGATGGTGGCTGGGAACAAAATTTGATGTTGAAAGGAAGCAAGACCATTTACCGATGGTGGCTTCAAAGAAACTAGACATTTACCGATGTCAACTCTAGCAAGGCCATTTACCGATGGCATGCTGCAACTGGGAATTCGATATTTACCGATATCGAAGAAAACTGGGCCATTTACCGATGGCGTCTCCGCTCGGGGAGGAACAAAATCTTTGTGGTGATACCAGACAAGACGTTTACCGACGACTTCTGGGGATTTTGATTTTGTTGACCAGACATTTACCGATGACTGGGATGAGACTCGACGTTTACCGACATCGAAAGGTGATGTTTACCGACATCCAAAGAAATGACCAGACATTTACCGACGACTGGGAATGAGAAATTTAGTGGGGAGATACAAATATTTGCAACCGGAAACCAGATAGGACATTTACAGATGACTCTACTGGGGATTTCTAGCTGGGAATTATCAGACATTTACCGATGACTGAGGAAAAAGACTTGATGTTTACCGACATCGAAAGATGATGTTTACCGACATCAAAAAATGACCAGACATTTACCGATGACTGGGGAAAAACTCGATGTTTACAGACACCGAAACAATGGTGTTTACCGACACCAACAATAATAACCAGACATTTACTGATGACTGGGGTGAGACTCGATGTTTACAGACACCGAAACAATGGTGTTTACAGACACCAAAAAAAGATGGCCAGACATTTACTGATGACTGGATAAAATATCCGATGTTTACAGACACCGAAACAATGGTGTTTACCGACACCAAACAATGATGACCAGACATTTACTGATGACTGGAGAGAAAACTCGATGTTTACAGACACCGAAACAACGGTGTTTACCGACACCAAACAAAGAAAATACACGTGGGTGCTAGCATGACACTTACTGGTATCACAAGAACGACATCTGAGATATGTCAAGGCAAGGTTGACCACTTGCTGGGGGTCTTACTGAGGAAAAACAAACTTTCTGTCACCATCGGGTGAGGAAATAAACCCTTGTCACTATCGGGTGAGGAAATAAACCTCTGTCACCATCGGGTGAGGAAATAAACCTCTGTCACCATCGGGTGAGGAAATAAACCTCTGTCACCATCGGGTGAGGAAATAAACCTCTGTGGGGATAAACAATTCTGAATGCTGTCAAGAGCAACTGTAGCAGATTTGCTGTGCTGGTGTCGAATGAAATGATCCGCCTCTGCCGGGGATACAGTCTGATGTGGTTAACACATGAATGCATATGTTTGAATTTTTCTATGGCGTAATGCTCCATATTGAATGGGAATGCTACGCAATTTGAGGATGCAATGATTACTACATGCCAAATGCAAATGAACCCTGGCTAGGGAGCCGAAATGATCAGATACTCTGACTCTGTGGGGAGACTCCTCTTGGGGAAATACTCTGCGGGGAACTCTGCTTGAGGAATGGTAAAGCGACTTCACACTCCTGTTGAAGAAGAGCACTGCTGCTGGGGAAGGGTAAACTCCGCCGGGGATATCCTTCAGTCCACAGGTAGGATAAATGCTGGAGATAACTTTAATGAACCTGCCTCACTCGGGGAGGAAATTGGCAAATACAGGCCGGCTGGGGATAGGCAATCCTTAGATCTGTTGGGGGATAGAAGGCACTATCCGCAGATGTCTTTGCAGGGGAACATAGCTCTGATAGCCTCCAAACTTGCTTGGGAAAATATCTGCTGGGGAAACGTCCTCACAGATGCCAATCTGAAAAATAGCACAACAAAATGCCCCAGGGGATTCATGGACACGATACGCTCAAGTGTCCTCAACATTCAAAATGATTTTCAAATGTTTCATCTTTCTGCATATTGTTGTGTAGCCTTCATGTTTTTTATATGCAATGCTTATCAAAAATTCGGACATTTTGCAAACAAAACAGTAAAAATAAAAACAAGAGCTATTTATCTGAATAACGATTTTTTATTGATTGAAAATGTGCCTGAAGAGGCAAATACATTAGGAAGCAATTCCTAGAAAGAGGTAATTGCGCATAAAAGGAAAAAATCTACCCTAATGGCAATGTGAATACGGCATCCACTATTTCCCAATTCTGTTATAACCCACAGATCATCAGTTTTCCTCCCAATTCCTTGCTTTCTGAGAAGAATGACTGGACGGATCACATCTTTCGAGATGGCAGACGACAAAGCTTGATGAAGTACAGATAACTCAGACTGTAGTCTTCGCTTTAATCCCTAATTTTTGCCTGGATCGCCCTTTCGGGTTTTCAATCCACCGGGATACCCATTTTTGCCTAAGCCGCCCTTGCGGGTTTTCGACTTACCGGGTGTACAATTTTTTCTATTTTATCCCTAATTTTTGCCCGAACCTTTTCTTTCTGTTTTTTTTTTGGTTCGCCGGGATGCCCTTTTTTTTTTTTGCCTGGACTCTTTTATTCTTTTTGTCCAGCGGGTCAATTTATGCGAAGTATTTTTTGACTACATCTGAGTTGACAGGAGACGGAAAATCTTCACCATCCATAGTTGTAAGCATCAAGGCTCCACCGGAGAAGACCTTCTTCACAACATACGGACCTTCATAATTAGGAGTCCACTTGCCCCTGTTATCTGTACCGGGAGGGAGGATCCTTTTCAAAACTAGATCACCAATCTGATAGCTTTGAGGACGCACTTTCTGATCAAAGGCTCGTTTCATCCTTCTCTGATACAGCTGTCCATGACATACAGCTGCTAGCCGTCTCTCCTCGATAAGGCTCAACTCGTTAAACCTTGTTCGAATCCACTCGGCTTCGTCCAGCTTGACATCCAATAAAACTCTCAGAGAAGGAATCTCCACTTCAACAGGTAGAACAACTTCCATACCATATACAAGGGAGTAAGGGGTTGCCCCGGTCGACGTACGTACTGAGGTACGGTACCCATGCAAAGCGAAAGGCAGCATCTCATGCCAATCCTTGTACGTGACGACCATCTTCTGCACAATCTTCTTAATATTCTTGTTCGCCGCTTCTACAGCACCATTCATCTTCGGTCTGTAAGGAGAAGAATTGTGATGTTCAACCTTGAAATCTCTACAAAGCTCTTTCATCATCTTGTTGTTGAGATTCGAACCATTGTCAGTGATGATTCTCTCAGGGACTCCATAACGACATATGATTTCTTTCTTGATGAACCGGGTAACCACTTGTTTGGTAACGTTAGCATAGGAAGCTGCTTCCACCCACTTGGTGAAGTAATCAATCGCAACCAAGATGAAGCGATGTCCATTCGAAGCAGTAGGCTCAATCTTCCCAATCATATCAATGCCCCACATGGCAAACGGCCAAGGCGAATTCATGATATTCAGAGGGCTTGGTGGTACATGCACCTTATCAGCATAGATTTGACACTTATGGCACTTCCGAGCATACTTGAAACAATCGGATTCCATAGTCATCCAGTAATAACCCGCTCTCAACAATTTCTTAGCCATTGCATGTCCGCCGGCATGAGTACCGAAGGAACCTTCATGCACTTCTTGCATTAACATGTCTGCCTCGGGTCTGTCCACGCACCTGAGCAAGACCATGTCAAAGTTTCTCTTATACAACACATCATCCTGATTCAAATAGAAGCTTCCAGCCAGCCTCCTCAGGGTTTTCTTGTCATTCTTCGACGCACCTTCAGGATATTCCTGAGTCTTGAGGAAATTCTTGATGTCATAATACCACGGCTTATCATCAATATCATTAACGGACTCGGCTGCAAACACATACGCAGGCCTCTCGAGTCGATTCACTGCAACATGTGGCACATGATTCCACCAATGAACTTTGATCATAGACGACAAAGTTGCCAAAGCATCCGCCATTTGATTCTCATCCCGGGGGACATGATACAACTTCACTTTCTTGAAGAATGTCAGTATTCTTCTGGTGTAATCTCTATACGGAATCAAATGCGGTTGGTTCGTATTCCAATCTCCATTGACTTGATTGACCACTAGAGCGGAATCTCCAAATATATCAAGAGTTTTGATCCTCAGATCAATGGCTTCTTCTATCCCCATGATACAAGCCTCATACTCAGCTTCGTTGTTGGTGACGTCAAACGTCAATCTGGCAGAAAAAGGTATATGAGCACCTTTAGGATTGATCAATACTGCCCCAACACCATTACCATTCATATTCACAGCCCCATCAAACATCAGTGTCCATTTGTCATCCGTGTCCGGTCCTTCCTCGATAAGAGGCTCTTCGCAGTCTTTCATCTTAAGATACATGATATCTTCATCAGGGAATTCAAACATCATAGGCTGATAATCTTCAATCGGTTGTTCGGCGAGGTAGTCTGACAGAATACTACCCTTGATGGCCTTCTGTGACGTGTACTGAATGTCATACTCTGTTAGAATCATCTGCCAACGGGCAACACGTCTGGTGAGAGCCGGCTTCTCAAAGATGTACTTCACTGGATCCATCTTAGAAATCAACAAGGTAGTATGGTTCAACATATACTGTCTTAGTCGGCGAGCAGCCCAGGCCAAAGCACAGCAAGTTTTCTCGAGCAGTGAATATCTTGTTTCACAGTCGGTAAACTTTTTGCTAAGGTAGTATATGGCATGCTCTTTTCGACCAGACTCGTCATGCTGTCCCAATACACACCCCATCGAGTTCTCAGTCACTGACAGGTACATTATCAGAGGTCTCCCTGGAACTGGAGGTATAAGGATTGGAGGTTTCTGTAAGTACTCCTTAATCTTGTCAAAAGCTTTCTGACAATCATCGTTCCACTTGATCGCTTGATTCTTTCTGAGCAGTTTGAAAATTGGTTCACATGTAGCAGTTAGGTGAGATATGAACCTTGCAATGTAATTCAATCTCCCTAAAAACCCACGGACTTGCTTCTCCGTTTTTGGTTCAGGCATCTCTTGAATAGCTTTGACTTTTGCTGGATCAACCTCAATCCCTTTCTCACTGACAATGAAGCCTAAGAGCTTCCCGGATCTCACTCCAAACGTGCACTTGTTCGGATTCAACCTCAGTCTGAACTTTCTCAACCGGTCAAACAGCTTCTGCAAATTAACCAGGTGCTCCTCTTCTGTCTGCGACTTTGCAATCATATCATCTACGTACACTTCAATCTCTTTGTGCATCATGTCATGAAAGAGAGTCGTCATTGCCCTCTGATAGGTAGCACCAGCATTCTTCAGCCCAAATGGCATCACCTTATAGCAGAACGTGCCCCAAGGTGTAATGAATGTCGTCTTTTCCATGTCCTCTGGCGCCATCTTGATCTGATTATATCCGGAGAAACCATCCATGAAAGAGAATACCGAGGATTGAGCCGTATTATCAACCAATACATCAATGTGAGGTAATGGGAAATCATCTTTCGGACTCGCTCTATTCAAATCCCGGTAATCGACACACATTCTGACTTTACCATCCTTCTTCGGCACAGGAACGATGTTGGCCACCCACGGTGGATAACTGGTGACAGCCAGAAAACCCGCATCCCACTGCTTTTGAACCTCTTCCTTGATCTTAGTTGCCATGTCAGGACTCGTTCTACGAAGCTTCTGCTTGACCGAAGGACATCCTTCCCTAAGAGGTAATCGATGCATCACGATGTCTGTATCTAAACCAGGCATATCTTGATACGACCAGGCGAACACTTCCACATATTCTCTCAGCATCTCAATCAGCCTCCTCTTGACAGAGTCCTCTAAAGCAGCCCCAATCTTAATTTCCTTTTTGGCGTCCTCAGTACCCAAATTAATAGTTTCCAACTCCTCCTGATGAGGTTGGATGACCCTTTCCTCTTGCTTCAGTAGTCTGGCCAATTCTGCAGGGAGTTCACAGTCTTCCTCACTCTCCTCTTCAGCTTGGTAAATGGGATTATCGAAATCATACTGAGCCATAACAGAACTGTTCATAGTGAATGCCATAAGATCGCTTCTGCATGTTCGATGCTTTGTTTTAGAAAAAGAGTTCAATAAAGTCACAAAAACAAAAAACATTGCCATTTTTATTGTTTTCGAAAAAGAAAAATGAAAACAAAAAATAGAAAGACAAGGATCACAAAGTTTGTTCAAAAAATGTCCTTCATTAATGATAATCATTAAAACATGATGAGGCCCTACAAAAATGAATCACTACGCCTTGGGCAGAACGTAGGATTTTCATGCAAAATGACAAAACAACAGAAAATTACTCTGTCAGAAGAGTAACTTGAACCACTTCTTCAGCCGTCCAGTTGTTGATAGACCCCCCTGGTGCACACGGGCGAACCCAGTTGTCCAAATCACAATCACTGTCACAGTCTTCATTACTGGTTGCAGAGACGTCGCCATGATTCATCAGCCCAGCGCTGGTAAAGGTACTCGGACCCGCTTGACCATTCTGCTCTGCTCGGAGAGGCTCGTAACCAACGCCAAATTTGTCTTCTTTAACTGGCAAATCCACCATCTTGCCCCAGCCTTCAGCTTTGCCAGAATCAACAACCTCCTTAGCCTGCTTGTAAGAAGTAATCGAAACACCCGGCTTCCTCTGCTCAGCGTACGCCGCCTTCTCAAGAGCCACAGTCTCAAATGCCTGGCATAAAGTTTCGTGGATCTCGCCATCCACCTCAACATATTTGAACGAGGATAGATGACTCACCAGAATCTCTTCTTCACCGCACACAGTCACAATCTGACCGTTCCAGACATACTTGAGCTTTTGATGGAGAGTCGACGAGACTGCCCCTGCTGCATGAATCCATGGACGCCCCAACAAACAACTATAGGCAGGCTGGATGTCCATAACATAGAAGATGACATCAAATATCTCAGGACCTATCTTCACAGGCAAGGTAACTTCCCCACACACAGAACGTTTGGAGCCGTCGAAAGCACGAACGATCAGGTCACTGGGATTAAGCACAAACCCTTCCGCATCAATCTTCCTCAGAATCTGCTTAGGCAACACATTTAGCGACGACCCGGTGTCTACCAATACATGAGACAACACTGCCCCCTTGCACTCCATGGTAATGTGCAAGGCTTTGTTATGGTTTCGCCCTTCAGGTGGTAAGTCCAGGTTGGTGAAACCCACACCATGCCTGGTGCTCACATTGGCCATCACACCCTCCAGTTGATTGACAGAAATCTCCTGAGGCACGTAAGCCAGATTCAACATCTTCAGCAAGGCGTTACGGTGTGCTTCAGAGCACATCAACAGTGAAAGTATAGAAATCTTGGACGGAGTTTGATTCAACTGATCCACAATCTTGTAGTCACTTTTCTTGATTATCTTCATAAACTCCTCCACGTCCTTCTCAAATGACCCCTCGGGTGCCTCCTTCTGAACAGGTTCTTCCTCAACCACAGCTTGCTTACCTTTTGCTTTGGCGAGAGCTTCAGCATTATTGTCCCTCAAAGGCTGCGGTGCAAACAGACGACCGCTTCTGGTAAAACCTCCTGGACCTCCTACATTATCCACAGCCGGACCAACAGTTGCAGGAACTCTATTCGGTAAACCAATTGTCACTGGAGTTTGATTCACTGGTCTTGTCTGACTTTCAGCCCTTCTGTAACTGCGGTGAGCATTATCATACTTCCACGGCACGGCTCTACTATTCTCAACAGCCCTTCTTCCAGACGCGACGATAGTAGTTGGAACACTGATGGTTACAGGCACAGGAATGGTAACTGGGGTACCATTTGTTGCAGGTGCACTGACGACCCTTTATCCACGTTCTTCAGACGGTTTAAAGTAAATGGTGATAGTTGACGCTGTTCCACGATCTTTTACAGCCCTACTGAATTGCAAACAACCCTCATCCATCATACCCTGGATACCGGCCCTTAACTGGTCGCAACCATTCTCAGATTCTGCACAGCCCAAACAATTCTCATCACAGCCCGGGTAGACACCCCCTTTAGCAGACGGCACTTCACAACTAGCAGAGAAGTCTGAACATCATCAATATTAACAACCAGATCTTCAGCTTCTTTCCCCTCAATATTGTTCACTCTATGCCCACCATGCTGAGGCATAGGGTTGTTTACGACGTTAGGCACTGGAGCGAAGTTGATTGCTTTGGCATCGATCAAATCTTGAACCTTGTGCTGGAGAGCTCGACACTTCTCAGTATGGTGGCCTGGTGCCCCAGAATGAAAGTCACATCTAACATTAGCATCATAGCCAGGAGGCAGCACTGTAGGCGGAGCCATTGTACGCAACTCAATCATCCCCAACTTGAGTAGTTCGGGTAATAACTCGGTGTAAGACATGGGCAGAGGATCAAATCTTCTATCAGCCTGCAATTTCTGTCTGGGCTGATAAGGACGTTGCTGTTGTTGTTGTTGCTGTTGCGGTTGTTGAACTCTTTGTTGTTGCTGACGAGGTTGAGGTGCCGGAATAGTCACTGCAGCCACTGGACGATATTGATCTCCGTTAGCATTTGTTCTGTACACACCCCCTCTGTGCTGTACAGCATTGGTCTCTCCTTCTCTACGGCGAGGTGCCCCGGAGAAGGGTTTCTTTAATGAAGACGAGGAACCAGCATCATGGATCCTACCAGCTTTGATTAGACTCTCGGTCCTTTCTCCACAAATGACAACATCAGAAAAACTACTGAACTGGCAACTCCCCATCCGGTCCATAAACACACCTTGAAGAGTACCAATAAACATGTCTGTCAACTCCCTCTCCAGCATAGGGGGTTGAACTCTAGCAGCCAGTTCACGCCACCTCTGAGCGTACTCCTTGAAGCTTTCATTGGATTTCTGACATAGACTCTGCAGCTGAGTCCGGCTCGGTGCCATGTCCATGTTGTGTTTATACTGCCTCAAGAAGGCCTCACCCAGATCCCTCCAACAGCGGATAGAATCTCTCTTTAATTCCATGTACCAGTCCAAAGAAGCCCCAGATAGACTGTCTTGGAAAAAATACATCCACATCTTTTCATCATCAGTAGACGCAGAGATCTTTCGATAATAAGCCTGCACATGGGTGCGAGGGCAAGAAGTACCGTTGTATTTGTCGAAGGACGGTGCTTTGAACTTGTGAGGGATTCTCAAACCTTCAACCAACCCCATATTAGTAACATCAAAACCAAGAGAATTCTGACTTTCCATAGCACGGATCTTTTCAGCAAGAGCCTCAACTTTGCGGTCTCTCTCATTAACCCTTCCTAGAATGTCTTCGTCTTCACTGAGCAGAGAGAACATGTCCTCTTGTCTGTCAACAATCGTAGCAGGATTACGGGCCGGAGCACGGACTACTCTGGCATTAGCGGCATCTGGAACAATAGGTTGACCGTTGATTCGAATACCCCCCAACTCATCACCTACAGCATAGTTGTTGACGGGTACAGCAGCAGCGACATTGTTATCATTGACCGGGCCTCCCTCTGGCGGAGCATGGTTGATCGGTGGATTTGCAGCCTCTTATCTCTGAACCATAGCTCGAAGTTCTTCTTGACCTTGTGCAACCCCTTGCATCATATTCATAAACTGGGCCATGCTAGCCTTCATCTCAGCCAACTCAGCTTGAAATTGATCCATACTTCTCTGTTGATTCAGTCTTGTTGAGTAGCGGTGCGGACGTTGATCAGCTATCCTGCCTGAACAGGAACCAAGAGTGAGAAGTCACGACCAAGAACACCTGTTATGCAAAATGATATGAGTATGATGCAAATGATGCGTATGATGCACATGATATGCTCATTTCTCAGGCATTCAAAGAGCCTGACCCATCCTGAAAAGATGGCAACCTGCAGCAACAAGAGAGCAAACAGATACAAGGAAATGCTGACATCCTTATACATACATAAGGGTAAAAGGCATACAACCAATGTCAACAGAATATCTGAATAAACAACGTACAAAGAAAAAGAATCCCATCCAACAAGCCTGGAGGTGATTCTTAACAAAAGATCCAAGAGATGGTTTACACGCAAATGAATCCCATCCAACAAGCCTGGAGGTGATTCTCAACAAAATACAATCAGAGATACGAACTAAGACAGACGGTCTTCCGGAATGAGGGTCTTCAGGTAATGGCACTGGTCTATCAACAGTGAGCATTCTGAACATTCTGGTAGAGGGGTGATTTTCTCCTTCAGTTGTCTTCTAAGCTCCAAGACTTCTCCTTCAAGATAGTCCTCTGATTTCTGTCTCAACTCCATCTCTTTCTTCAACTGAGTGTCTTTGTCTTTGAGTTGCTTCTCTAGGTCTCTGATCTTCTTCTGATAGTTGACTTCTGCTCTCTGCAACCTCAAACACTCCCTATGCTCTGCATCCAACATGGATTCCATCTCCTCATATGATCTCTTCTTGCTCCGTGCTCTGCTAGCATCCTCTCCTTGCACTTCCCTGAGTTGATGGGCCAAGTGCAGCTTATCAGCCTTAGCTTTGTATAGTTCCATCTGAGTGTCTTGCTCTTTCTCTCTCAACCGACGATTCTCCATCAAGGCTTGCTTATAGTGCTCAGCAGGTACACTATCAGCGAGAACCAAGGGTGGTTGCTCTTGCAACGGCTCCATCCTATCGTAGGGTAACAACAAAGTTTCCACTCTCTTCTTGACCCAATCAGTGTAATCGGGCATAGCAACGGCAAACTTCTTCCCCAAGACGGATCCATCCTTCACTCCCACATCTCTCCAGGCTCTCCCTATCCGCTCCAACCTAACAGGGTCATCCTTCTTCTCAAAACAAAAACTCTCAGCTATCTCTGCTTCGAGCGGTCTTTCGCTCATAACAAACCCTAGCTGGCGAAGAGAAAGAACTGGGTTGTAATTGATGCAACCTTTGGTCCCTATGAGTGGCACGCCCCGGAATTCACCACAACTTATGATGACATCCTTCACATCCATCCGGTACGACTGCCACCTGATGTCGTAGGAAGTAAGCGACATGACCCTCTGAGTCCACTTAAGAGTGCTCTGGGTATCCACAAATGGTCCACTGGCTGGCAGAAGAGACATGAACCATTTGAACAGAAGAGGTAGGCAACACCTGATGGCTCCTCCCTTACCATGCCTACTGTGGATGGCATAGTAAGTATCAGCTAGAAGGGTAGGGACTGGATTCCTTCCAATGAAGATACTGATAGCTGCATGGTCAACAAAATTTGGCATACTGGGAAATAGGACAATCCCATAGATCATGGTGGCAAGCTGCGCGTGAAAAACTTCCCAATTTCCCTTCTCTGCTCCTTCTCTAGCTACCCTCAATAGAAACTTCAAAGGCAAACCTACAACATCCCCACTGGACTTCCAACTCTTACTAACCTCCTCAACACTCAAACGGAGAGCTCTGGCAATCAATCTGAAGTCGACCTCCTTTGGAACGTCCAAGAAGGGAGTCTGATGCTGAATAGGGATACTCAATAGGATAGAATACTCTTCGAGAGTAGGTGCAAGCTGATAATCCTGGAAAGTGAAGCATCTGAGCTCTGGGTCATAAAACTGTAGCAGTGTCTGCAGAGGCACCGGATCCACTACTGTCTTCAGTACTGTCAAGATATCTCCATACTGTCCAACGAAATTCTTCAGACGATCATCTATCACAAAGCTACCCAACTCAATCAGTGAAGTCAACGGCTCACGGTGGAAACTGTAGGAACAGGTCTTCCGCTTCAACTCTGAGACTGTTGCCATCTCTATCAGTAGACCAGCTCTGGAATGTACCTGAGAAATGATATGCATGCAGAGATTAGTTTTTTTTTTCTCTTTTTTTCTCTTTTTTTTTTTTGATTTTTTTTTTTTAATGCGTTTCTTTTGAAAAATAAATATGCTATGATGCACATGATGCAGACATGGCTGGCTGGTTGTGCAGATTCTGATCACTAGGTCGAAGCTTCAGTCAAAATCAGAACATAAATCCAACTTAAGGTCAACTGAACACTGTCTGAACACAAAGTCACCATCAGAACCAAGTCACCAACAGAACCGAGTCACCAACAGAACCGAGTCACCAACGGTACCTGTAATGAAATAACCCTTCCCCACTCACGGGTGTAGTCTAGGCCAGGGTAAAGCTTGAGAGAAACGCAGCATAAATAACCTTTCGCAGAATACTGTCATATACACACCCGAAGTATGTAACGACAGCATCCCACCAGGGTCTGAACTGCTCGTGATATCAATGTTCCGCTAAGTGGCGCCATACCACCCGCTTCCCATGAATCACTCTATTCCTAGGTATCCTAGATTGCACTCACGGTCTGGGTATTGGACCTTTTACCTCAACTGACTCTTCCCCCCCACACAGAGAGAAACAAACAACCAGCCAGGTGAACAGATGAATAAATGCAAACATTAATGCAAACATAAATGCAAACAATAGACAATGAATGCAAACAGTAAATAATGAATGCAATAAATAAACACAGCACAAAGCAACCAAAACCCTAACCTAGAGAGCGCTAGGAGAGACTCGCTTAGGGAAGATGGACCAGCATAGGTCAACTTCTCTATATCCCCAGCAGAGTCGCCAGCTGTCGCATCACGCGAAAAACCGGCGGGAAAAGAAAGAACAACAGAGCCGCCACCGTGCGTTATTTATCCCAAAAGAGGGAAAGGAAACGCTCAGAGTAAACCTGGAAAGAACATGGTCTCGCGACCAAAGAGAATGGGTTCGGGAGTCGGTTATGCGAAGGGAAGGTATTAGCACCCCTACGCATCCGTCGTACTCGACGGGATCCACGCACAATAGAAAGGAAAATGGTTGCTAAACACTGCTCAAATACTCACACACACTGGCAGAAAGAGACACAAGAGACTGACTGAAACTGACTCGGCAGGATATCGCATCCTGGGCCTACTTAGTCTATCAGGCATAGACATCAGGGTCGAAGTAGTTCGGACTGGGGAAACGACACATGCTCGCTAGGATATCGCATCCTATGCATACGTATCTTCTCGGACGAGAGAAGAATCAGAGCATTCGTAGCTCGGCTGACACGCACACAAACAAACACAGGCAAAGGCAAACGTGGAGCCCGACTGCCAATCACTGGACTTATGTCAGCATCCGAACCAGGAAACGCACACAGGAAACCAACTGCCAATCGCTGGACTTATGTCGGACTCCAACCAGAACACACACACACTGGAACCCAAATGCCACTCGATGGACTTACATCGGCTTCCAAGCACACAACAACACAACAAGTTAATAGGGAGTCGGGGACTCGAGCCTATAACTGTCAAGCACACACTCAAACAGACAGACAACAAATTGCTAAGGAGTCAGGCACTCGAGCCTAGCAAATGTCAGACAACACACACAAAAGAAAAAGGGCGCCCGGAGAGATCAGCTCAATCTCCTGCCTACATACTTCATCTGGTGTGAAGATCAGGGCGATGTAGTTCCCCTACGCAGGGATAAAGGACTAGCCTAACCAGATAACAGAGGGAGACACAACTCTAGGGAGACTACGACTCGAGCCTAGATGTTGTCATGCAAAATCAACCCTAAGTTAAGGTTTCTAGCTAAATGGCACAGGGAGCCAGCCTATCCTAGTCATGACTTGCACAGGAAGCAAGCCACACACGCACTTAACTTGCACAGGAAGCAAGCCAAGCAAAACCTAACTTGCACAGGAAGCAAGTCTAAACTAAACCTAACTTGCACAGGAAGCAAGTCAAACAATCCTAACTTGCACAGGAAGCAAGTCAAACAAACCTAACTTGCACAGGAAGCAAGTCAAACAATTCTACAAGCACAGATAGCACACGCTATACACAAACAAGTGGCTCAAACAAGGGTTAGGTTTTAGTCAAGGGGTCATATCAACCTCAACAAACAAACCTCTGGAATGGGGTGAGTGTTGCTCTTAACCTTGCCATTGAGGGGCTAAGGTGAAGCAGATGAATAGGAGATGAGGGGTGTGCCTCATTGCTTCTATCCCTGATCAGGGAGAGCATGTAAGAAAGTGTGGGAGCTCAGAAAGATGGAGCTCTTTCCACATTATTGACTCGATAGATCTTGGGCTTTTATCTTAGTGCTTCAACCATGTAATGGGAGCAATGAGATGACTCACTGAATAGTGGGGGATAGATTGCTTATCCCTACCTTCCACCAATTACCTTACTTGAAGGTCTTTTCCTGCTTGGGACTATTTTAAACAAACACAGGCATTGCCTCTTAAGGAGGACTTCAGACAGTTTGCCCGGTCAAATAACAGACCGGGTCTCCAGACTACATGTAGTAAAAGAGATTATACCTCAAAGCAAATGCTAAATATCAAAGCAAGCAAGTTCAGAGAACTTAAGCAACTAAAGTACCTGAAAAATTCAAACCAATCAGTAAACAGTTCAACAGTTAAAACCAAAGGAAATGGATAAACAGTCAACCACAGAAGGTCAACTGTGCAAAGCAAGACTCAAGTTACATGAGTCAAACCTACAAAACAAAAGTTAGTACATGATATGTAATCAAAACCAATCACATTTGTATGATCTCAATGGCAATGGTGCTCAACCTGAAACATGAACTCAATAGTAAGCACAGAAGACCACTAGGACTAGCCTAGGGTCAATGATGGAAGAAAAAGTCAAGGCAGCAAGGAAAAGTCAACTCAAAGTCAAAGTCAACCAATTAGAAAGCAATCACAATTGGGCCCACATTCAAATCATGCATTATGATCATTTCATGAACATTTGAAGTCAAAGTAAGGCAAAGAAAGCATACAAAAGTCAACAGAAAAGACTTCATTCAAAAGTCAACTCAAACATTTTCAAAAATTATGAAATAAATCACACTCAATCCTAACATCTAACATGGTATACATGCAAAATTTCATGGCATTTGGATGAGAGGAAGGCAGTCAACAAAAAATCATGAAGTCAAATCAAATTCAAGTAAGCATGGTGAAAGTCAACAAGCATGGGTCAACTTCAAAAAATCATATCAATTTGAAAACAGAAGAGAAATGAATGAGATTAACACCAATGCAAAGCTTGAGATGTCTAGTTATCACATATGAAATTTCATGATCATACAATAAGATTTGAGAATTTCACAAAAGATTTGGCAAGGCATAGCACAAAAAGTCAACAAATGACCAAATATGGAAGAAAATTCTCAATCAAATGGAAAACAGCAAGATTAATTCCAAGAAAATTCATACACAAACTAGACATGTGAAAGAACATCCATGCAAAATTTCAAGTGATTTGGAGAAGAGGAAGCATGTGAACAAAAATTGGGAAAATGCATGATCATGGTATAGCACCAAATGTAACACATAACTTCAGAAAATCATAACTCTCAATCCACAAATGATAAATGCACAAACCTTATATGGAAATGAAGGTCAATGTGTCTAGTTTTACCACAAAAAATTTCAGGCTCATTGGATATGACATGAGTATTTCACAATTGAAATGGCACAATGTATCACTTATGCACACATGTGAAGAAAATAATTATCATTTAAAATCCAGCCACTGAAAAATTAAATAAAATTCACCATAAAAAACTAGACACATTCATGAGTTTAATGCAAAAAATCTCACAATTTTTGGAGTTAAAATGAGTTAAAAATGAATTGTGGAAGTTGGATGAAATTATGGATGCAATATGAACAAAATAGCATGAACTAGTGGTCAAACCAAGGTCAACCGATGGCATACTTGTAATTCCAGGCTCATTAACCTAAACTACTGCGTTTTGGGGAAAGAAATGAAATGTTCCTATTGGCTCCCAGCCAATGGAACAGTAGCACGGCCAACAAGTTGAAAATTCTGAGTTTCCCATGAACCCTTAGGGTTTTAGCAACCACATGGCATTTGCAAGCAATCAGCATTCATCAATTCAAGCAACAACATTCACATAGACAGCAGGAAATTCAAGTGTAAAGCTCATGAACAGCAGGGTTCTTTGGTTTTAAAAACAACAGCAGCAAACATCATCATCATTCAAACAGCACCCAAACAACAGCAACATTCATCATTCACATAGATTTTCTGGACAATGTTCATGGTTTAATAGCAGGGCATGCTCATGTATTCATCATCAATTTGCAGCATGGTTGATAGCATAACAACATTCATTTTCAAACAGCATAATCCATTGACATGAGCAAAAACATCCAGCATCAAACAATCGAGCATGGCCATAAACATTAACAGCAAAACAACATGATCATGGGAGTTTATCTGGATATAACATCAGGTTTGGACAGCAGCATTGGCATTCAGCATTCAAACTCATGTAACTTCATGCAATTGATCAAAATGAAGTCCAACAAACAAACTCAAAACAGCAGGGCAATGCATCAAGTTCATGGTATCGATCCAAAACAAAACAAACAACAGCAATGGCTCATCATTCAGCTTGATCAATCAACCAGAAACAACAACAAATGAACAGCAACATGTAACAATACATAAGTCAAGCATCCACGACCAACACAACCAAACATCAATCATGTGGATTTTACAAGCAAGTTTAAAGGTTTTTCAAACAGCAGGGCATTGACAGCATCAAGTAATCAATTGAAATTCCAACAAATAAACAACCAATCAAACAGCATTCAAACATGATTCACATGGATTTTCTAGGCATGGTTCATTGTTTAATAGCAGGGCATGTTCATTGTGTAGTTACCAACATCAAAACAAACTTCTAACACCAACAGACAAACATCAGCCAACATACATGATCTAGTTTTCTGGAAAAATCACAGGATTTATCATGGCAGGGTTTAGCAGCATGGTTTAGCAGCATGGTAACATGTATTCATCACTAATCATCATTCAAACCACCAATCATGAACAACAGCATACATCATATTCATGAGATTTCCTTGGCAGCTTAAGGCAGCCAAACAGCAGGGGTACACATCATTTTCAGCATAGCAGTAACAAATGATCATGCAAATACCAATAACAACAGCAGGGCATAACATAGTATTGGCTCTCACACAACTAAAACAATAGTAAGCCACTAAATTCATGTAGGCTTCTGGAAGACTAGGGTTTAAACAGCAGCCTGCATAAACTCATCTCATGCTTAATCAACATCAAAGAAAACAAAAATCACTTAGCAGGGTAAGCAGCACCAATTTCATGTTTATGATTCATCAACATCCAACAAGTTTCAAACACAAACACACAATGTCATGGCATAGTGACCATCAAGCAACATCAACCATCCACCAAACAAGCATTAACAGTGAGAAACTTCTGGACAGAATTAGGGTTTTAAGGTAACAGCATGATCATCATTTTCATGTAAGCAGGAAAATCAAAATGCTCAGAACTCAAAATTAATTGCACCAATAGCATCATCAAACTAAACACAAGCATCATATAGCAAGGGTTTTCATGAAATCACAACCATGTGAGCAAATCGATGGAGAATGCACTTGTACACAAAAATGAAAAAATCAAGATTTCTTGGCCACAACACAACCAAATCAATCGTGCTTTAGTTCATTAAAACCAGCTCAAAAGGATCTATCAGAAATACATCATGGCACAGCAAATAAAGGATGTCGATTCACTTACTTGTTTTTGAAGAAAATGTGAAGCAGTGGTGTATTGGTTGATTTAAGCTCAAACAGTTGGCCTTTAAGCTCTGTAGTGATGGATGATGAAGTAGCTTGACTCAAACAGCTCAAATCCAGCTCGAGTTCACAACTGCCATAGCTGAGCTTGGTGAAAACAGAGTGAGAAAATGAAGCTCCAGCTGATGATTAAAGATCCAAAAAGTTTCCAAAGGTTGGTTGGATCATGAGGGAACCAAAGATGTTCAAGGGTTTTTGGAGTTTTTATGCAGAAAATCCTTTAGTGCAGAAATGCAATTTTTGAGAGAAGAGAGGTTTTGGTCGTGTGGCTGTGAAAACTTTGAAAAATGCAAAGCAAAATGATGCATCAAAATGGTTTTTCTCCTGCTATTGGCATTACTCATGACAGAAAGAAAGTGAAAGGTCTGCTGTCATGGTATATGGCGTGGTTACTTGGCTTTGTTCTCTTGTGTTTGGACAACTTTAGAAAATGCAAGGCCAGGTCCAAAAAAAACCTTTGGTTCTCTTGTTGGTTGCAGATGCTAGCAGGGCAAGGCAAGGTGGATTTGGAAGTTCTAGATGAAAACGCAAGCAGCAGGGCAAGGTTGGAAAAATAAGTGAGGGTTGGTTGTGCAATTGTTTTTTGATGACTGCTATTAGAATTGGTTTTGACAGAAAAAATGATCAAGTTTCTATTTGCTTATGCTGTTTTGTGGTTAGGCCATGTCTTGCCACTTTGGAGTTTTCTTTTGACAGGTTTTGAAAATGCAAAGCAAGATGAGTTTTTTGAGTGAATGAGGTTGATTTGTGCTTGTTGGTTAGGTTGGCAGCTGTTGGTTTAAACATGATGAAGAGATGTGAAAACAGCAAAATGCCATGCTTTTTTCTTTCTGCTGCAGGGTATGGTGACAGACCTTTTTTGAAGAGAAATGCCAATGGTGTGTGGTTTGTAGCTGCCTTTTTGTGACAGTACTAGCCAAGCCCTTGTCTTGTGTGGCAATATGACAGAAAATTGGGGGGAAAATTCTGCTGTGAGAGTACAAGTTATGGTTGTGAAAGTATGATACAAACATGTCCTTTTTCCAATTCTTAAGCAACTAAGCATGGTTCTTTGTTTTGCTGTTAATTTTAGGCTGTAAGTGAGGCTCTAATGACAGAAAAGTTGCTGCATAATGCTGTCCTTTTGAGGTACAAGGCAAGGCATGGACAAGTATGGTTAAATGGTACTTTTCTTACAATTCAAGCAACCAAGCAATATTCACATGTGCTGCATACTTTGACCTTGCAAACACCTTCTAAATGACATTTATGAGCTGTTCCCATTGGCCAAATGTTGAAAAAATGTTTGAGTCAAAAAGTCAACTCTTGGTCAAACTTACATTTAAATGAAAAAGGTCAAAATGTGCCATTTTGATTGGTAAAGTTTTGGCTCATGAAATTTATATTTTTGGAAAGAGGGGATCAAATGTGACTTGTAGGAAAAAACCCCACCAAAATTGGCCAAACGGTTTGGGAGATATGGCCCTTTGAAGTTCAAGATTTTCTGAAATCGATTCGATCATAACTTGCCAACCATACATGGGAATTGAGAGTTCTTGGACTTTTTGGAAATGGGAGAACAAGATCTTCAACTTTCATGTTGGGCAAAAATTCATTTGAGGCTTGTATCAAAATGTAGGTTTGAGGATCAAGACTTTCCATTTATGGCAGGTTTCAGTTTCAGGCCCAGTTTCTATTTTGGGAAATTCATGATCTGGCTTCAAATTCTTCCATGATGGTGTTTGGCATGATATATGATGACTATTTGGACATGAATGAACTCTCACAAACCAATTCCAATCATCCAATCACTGATTAAATGGACAGTTGACCAACAGTTGACTTTTAGGGTTTCTGATTGATTGTGCATTGACTGATGACTTCAAAACCCTAATTCCTTGAGAACTTGACTTCAAATGATGTCCCAAGTTGTTTGAACTCTTGATTATTGACCATGGTGCTTAAATTCCACAAGAATGACCACCAACCATTGCCTTGACTGACAGTTGACTTTCTTAGGGTTTTTGACTGTCTGTGTATGAACTGCTGACCTCTGAGCCCTTAACCCTTGACCAAAATACTTCAGATGGACCTCCAAGTCATGTGAACTTGTTGGCCAAACCTCAAGGCCTTGATTCAATGAGAAATCCCTTTGCTTGCTTGGTTGACTGATCAGGAGATTAGTTTGACCTAATTCTTGACTGCTTGCTCTTGAGGCAACTGAGGGACAATGCAAATGCTATGCAATGGATCATGATATGCCATGACCTAATATGAAAATGTATGCATAATGATAGGTGCAAATTTGAGGTGCTACAGACGGTTACTCAGGCTTCTTCCAAATACCAATTCATCCTGATGACCAAGAAAAGACAACGTTCACATGTCCTTTTCGTACCTTCGCTTATCGACAAATGCCGTTTGGCTTGTGCAATGCTCCTGCAGCCTTCCAAAGGTGCATGATGGCAATATTCGCCGATTTTCTCGAAAACATCATGGAAGTCTTTATGGATGACTTTTCTATATGCGGGCAAAGTTTCGAAGAATGTCTTGAAAACCTAGAGAGAGTTCTAGAACGATGTGTAAAAGTAAACCTAGTACTTAATTGGGAAAAATGTCACTTTATGGTATAAGAAGGAATTGTTTTAGGACACATCATATCAAATAGAGGAATTGAAGTAGACAAAGCCAAAATAGAAGTAATCGAAAACCTTCAGCCTCTGAAAACTGTGAGAGAAATACGAAGCTTCTTAGGACATGCCGGTTTTTACCGACGATTCATTAAAGATTTCTCTAAAATAACTAAACCTTTAACCGGATTATTAATGAAAAACACTGAATTCATCTTCGACAATAAATGTTTAGAAGCATTTCAAACGCTTAAACAAGCATTGATCTCCGCGCCCATAATGCAGACCCCGGATTGGAATGAACCATTCGAAATAATGTGTGACGCAAGTGACTACGCCGTAGGCGCTGTTTTAGGACAACGGAAGGATAAAAAACTCCACGTCATATATTATGCGAGTAGAACTCTAGATGAAGTGCAAATGAATTACGCCACGACCGAGAAAGAACTTTTAGCAGTAGTATTTGCACTAGATAAATTTTGTTCCTACATGGTCGGAGCTAAAATAATTGTTTACACTGATCATGCTGCCATTAAGTACCTCTTAACAAAAAAGGATGCTAAACCTAGACTCCTAAGGTGGATCTTGTTGCTACAAGAATTTGATTTGGAAATCAAAGATAAAAAAGAAACTGAAAACGTAGTAGCAGATCACCTCTCTAGACTTGAAAACCTGGAACCGGAAAGAACATCGATCAACGATGATTTCTCGTACGATAAACTTATAGCTAATTTGGAAGAAAATAGAGCTGATGAACAGGTAGAAACCACCTTGGCTGTATGCGTTACACCATGGTACGCTGATTTTGTCAATTATTTAGCCGCCGGAGTGGTTCCACTTGATTTATCCTACCAACAAAAGAAACGATTCTTCCATGACGTAAAACATTATTACTGGGACGACCCTTTACTTTTCAAAAGAGGCCCCGATGGTATTTTCCGTCGCTGTATACCTGAAGAAGAGGTAGAAAGTATAATCCAACATTGTCATTCCGCTCCTTATGGTGGACACGCAAGTACATCTAAAACCTGCTCCAAAATCCTACAAGCCGGTCTTTATTGGCCAAACATATGGAAGGATGTGCATGCCACTGTCAAGAAATGCGATAGGTGTCAACGCACAGGAAACATATCTAGACGTGACGAGATGCCACAAAAAGGCATTTTGGAAGTAGAAATTTTCGATGTGTGGGGAATAGATTTTATGGGACCTTTTCCACCTTCTTTTGGTAACAAGTACATACTCGTAGCGGTTGACTACGTATCAAAATGGATTGAGGCTATAGCTTCTCCAACAAACGACACACGAGTAGTAATTAGACTCTTTAAGCATATAACCTTTGCAAGATTTGGTGTCCCAAGAATAGTCGTCAGTGACGGTGGATCTCATTTCATATCTAAGATACTCGAAAAATTATTGTTTAAGTATGGTGTAAACCATCGAGTAGCAACACCTTACCATCCTCAAACTAGTGGACAAGTGGAAGTGTCTAACAGAGAAATTAAACAGATATTGGAAAAACAGTCGCTACATCGAGGAAAGACTGGTAATCAAAATTACCCGAAGCTTTATGGGCATATCGAACCGCTTACAAAGCTCCCATAGGAACAACTCCATTTAAGCTTATTTATGGTAAATCTTGCCACCTCCCAGTGGAGTTAGAACATAAGGCCTGCTGGGCTATTAAAAATTTAAATTTAAACTATAAGGCCACCGGTGAAAAGCGAATTCTTGATATAAACGAATTAGAGGAACTTAGACAAGACACATACGAAAATGCCAGAATCTACAAGGAAAGAACGAAAAAATGGCATGATAAACGTATATCAAGGAAAACTTTCAAACAAGGCGATGTAGTCCTATTGTTTAACTCTAGACTTAAGTTATTCCTAGGAAAACTACGCTCTAGGTGGTCTGGCCCTTTCCAAGTCACTAATGTCTTTCCTAGTGGGGCTATAGAAATTAAAGCAAAATCTATTGAATCATTTATCGTAAACGGGCAGCGTCTAAAACATTATCATTACGATGAAAACAATGAAGACTCGCAAGTCCTGCACTTAGACGTATTGTCTCCAACATTAATAGATTAACATTTAATAGTTTTGTGTCGAGCTTGCGACATTAAACAAAGCGCTTCGTGGGAGACAACCCACAAATTTTTATTTTCTTTGACTATTCTTTTGATTTTATTCAGTATTCATTCTTCATTTATTTTATTTTATTTTATTAAATTTTTCTTCCTTTCTTCTTTCGGCATCTGGCCAAATCCTGACTAAATTCTTGTTTTTCTTTTCTTTAGTTAACACTAACCTGATGGGACATATTGATCGTATGGGTATCAACTTCCGAGGGAGAGCTCAGAGACAAAAATTTGAAGAACTAGCTGAGAGAGAGATGCACCCAAGCTTTTATGCTGATGATTGTGCAATGACCGTTCTTGGGCTAAGAGACAGTGTCCTATATCTGCTAAGTCAAATAGGGTGGGAAACCACTCCTATTCGGAGACAATTTGTTACTTACCGGAGGCTAACTCTAGAATTCCTTAGCTCCCTGATTTATTTACCAAACCATAGAAAAGGAATAAACCGAGGTTTCATTCAGTTCAGGATGTTCAATATGGAGTATCAGTATAACATTCAAGAATTTACTAACCTCTTAGGGTTCCCTACTTCTTTTGACACATTCACCATGAGCCAAGAAGACCTTTTTGAATATAGAAAGCTTGAGCATTTTTGGGGAAGTTTGACAGGAAATGACGACCCTAAGGAACATGAGTTTCTTTCTGGAAACATACATAACCCAGCGTTCCGTTATTTCCACAAGATCCTGGCACACACTCTTTTTGGGAAAAGATCAAACATTACCACAGTATCACGTGATGAACTCTTCATAATATTTTGTGCTTCCCAGAACCGTCCAGTGAATGGTGCCACTTATATGTTGGCGAGTTTTGACCTCCTTATTCAAGATGACCGTGCACCGATCCAAATAGGAGGATTGATAACTATGATTGCTAATGCTATTGGATTGCGCCAACCCATGCTTGATTTGAACCCTTTTTGTGGCATTGAGCCTATGAATATACTTTTCCTCTTCAACACTATGTTTATAGGAAACCTTGGACCTGAAGAGTTTGAACTATTAATTAACAACCAAGCTTTTTACCTACTCACCATGCCTAGTCCGATGACTAGTGTCCATAACCGAAATAATTGGCTCTACAACCTGAATGGAATACTTTCTCCTGTTAGATCTGTTGAAACCATCCAAGATTATGAGATTCTTGGCAACCAGATTCCTTATGCTGAGTCTAATCCACAGACACCAACTGGTTACCATGATGCTGCCTCTCCACCTCATCCTATCCCGTCCGCAGAATCGGCAATACCTGATCTTAGACATCATATGCCCGGAATTGATTATAATACCGCTATTCAAGCCTTGATGTCAGAACAAGATGCCATTAGAGAAGAGTTAACTAATATGAGACATGAATTTATGGCATACATGAGTAGAATGACAAATCAATTTCACGAGTTGCTACACCGTGTCAATTCCTTTGCTCCCCCGACGAGAAATTCTACAAGTGGCTAGAAGAATTAGAGTTAACTAGTTTTAGTTTTAGTTTTAGGAAATTTATAGTTTCGTTTAACATTACTTTTAATCTTAGGATTTATTTTTCGCATGTTTTATTTTTCAGTCAAATATTACATTATGTTTATTTTTATGAAGCTATTGGCATTATTGGTTAAATTAAATTTTATTTTGATTTATGCACTGTCTAAAATTCCCAATGATAATATATATTGTATGCTACTACTTACATGGCTTATTAGAAAAAAAAATATATACACTATGGTATAGTAGAGTAGCATTCATGGCAAATCAAAAATAAAACAATAGCAAATATAATAAACAAAACTTAAAAATTAAATAAATAATAAAAAGAATTAATGAAGCACCAGCATGCTGTCACAAGCGTAGTGACCGTTGCATGCCCACCAGCGTGACGAGCGTCACACAAGCTATCACGGTCGCCACGCAACCCATGACGCCCGTAACACACTCTGTCACGAGCGTGACAACGTGATTCCTCGTAAACATTGTTGACCGTTAAGGTCATGACCGTTACTCAATCTCCCAATTCATCTCACCTCTTTACTCCATTCCACTCACATTCATCCACATTTATTTTTCTCTCACCCACTCCTCTTCCCAATTCCAAAACTTTTCCTATAAATACCTACAATCCATTTCTTCCTACACCACATCATTCCAACAAACCATTCTATACAAATATATTTCATCATCATCTCCTTCTTTCCACCTACCTATCAATATGGCGGAGAACCAACATCAAGAAGCGCAATTCGGAAATATTATTTTCCGATCTGAAGATGATAACTATCAACGGGAGCAGTTCGTTCGGTTCCAACAACGCGGTGTCATATCTACCAGGTATCCAGATTTAAATTGCTTACAAGAATTAGGATTACTTCAAGGTGTGCAATGGCTACTTAGGCTTTCTGATTTAACCTTTCTTTGCACACAAAATCACCCTACTTACCCATCACTCACCTTAGAGTTTTTAAGTTCTTATTCCTACACCACTCCAGCCGGCGAGGACGAATACTTAACCGGTACCGCAAATTTCCGCATGTTCAACACTGAGTACTCACTATCTCAGGACCAGTTGAGTGCCATGCTACGTTTTCCTGTAGGAGACCAAGTCCACCCAAGAATCCCTCCAAACTCAGAATGGAACACGAACGCATTCGACCTCTTTAGAAAAATATCTGGTGTGGAAACCACTAATTGGGATGCACTACTTACTTCGCACATACACAACCCCACTATCCGGTATTTTATCCGTATTCTGCAAAACACCATTTTTGGAAGACCCAACAACAACAAAGTCAACGCGAAAGAATTATTCTTCCTCCACTGCATCTTTTCAATCAACACAAAGGTAAACGCTGCCTCTTTCTTACTTCACCATATCCGTACCCTTTGTGCTCGAGGCCGCCAACCTTTTGTGATTGGAGGATTAATAACCACCATCGCGCTCGGCTTAAATCTAGGGGACCAACTTCAGAATTTGCAATCTTTGCCACCCATGTTTATGGATATAAGCTATTGTCGCTCCAGCCGCTTAATCAAAAATAGGGTAGGTGGGAAGTATTATCTTATGGTGAATAACCAAGAGGTCCCAAGCGTTGTTTTGCCCAACATTGCCCTCACCGATGTCACCAACCCCAACCGATTCATCTACGATCTGAATGCTCCTGAAGCTACCGAGCCTACACAAGCAAACCCGCCCCTAGACGAGTTTGATGAAATGGAGCAAGGTGATCAAGGGCCTGAACAACATTCCGCCCCACATAATCCTTCCGATAATGTGGCTGGTCCATCCTCCCGACGTCATTGAAGAAGAAGGCCCACAACAAATGATGACATCATGGATGCTATTGAACATCAAGCCCAATGGCTTGATGCCATGCATGCACAGAATAACGAAGTAATGCAACTGATGCGCCAGATGCAACAACAACAAGAAGAGAGGAATGCAATCACCGACCAGCGGTTCACCGACTTGCTTAACAGGTTTGATGACTTGGAAGTACGTCAACGATCACCGGGTCCGAGAACAAGAGGACACAGGCAGAATTGAGTTTGGTTTCCAATTTTTTTTCCTTTTCTTTTGTTTTTTTTAAACATTGGGGACAGTGTTTCATTTAAGTGTAGGGGGGAAAACTTTGTTTCAGTTATGATTATTTCTCTTTCAACATTTCCCTTTCAAGTATGTTATTTCCTTTTCATTCATATACAAAAAAAAATAAAATTATTTTAAGTCGAGTCCCTAGTGTGAAATTTTTTTATTATCTACTCCCCTCAATTTTCTTGAGCCATAACAAAAATTTAACACACCCAATAAGTATAAAGGTTGCCTATTTTATAAAACTTGAGTGAAATTAAGACCAAATTATTACCGCCCCAACGCTCTAAAAACCTCAACATGTTAGATCAGGCTAAGTACCTATTATACCAATTCCTTGAACTTTTAGTTTTATAGTAACCCTGAGTAGTTTATACGAGAAGTCGGCACCATCTTAATAGCAAACTACGTGGAGAACCGATGAATATAAGTGAATGATTCCCAAAACAATATATTAAAAATCAGGAAATGCACTAATTAAGTTAGGTGATCCTTACCCGATCATTTAATCCAAAGGTTATGGACCCTACAAAAAAAACACATGGTATGAACAATCCATTGTAAGTTGGTTCAGCGGTTTCTGGTGCTGAACTTGGTAGGGCGGACTACGGTCCGATCCCCCGCAATTTGCAATGGACTAAATAACGAAGTTATCCAACTTATGTACCAGAACTTCCAGCTGAAAAGGGGATCAAAATCGCTAACCGGTTACTCCACTATGTGCGCGAAAAGATAAAGGGCTTAATGTGATTTCGCTAGAATGAAAACGGGTGAAATAAGAGTAAAAGAACTAGGCTAGTTATAATAGCACGACTCGAACTGGTTTGCATAAGGTGGGGTTATCTAGTGTTGTTACAGTAATTTTTGATGTCAAGATTAAGCTCAGGTTATTTCTAAATGAGATTTACTTTCAACCTATTACGAATTGATGTGTGTTTGGAAATTTCATCTGGCTAATATTTTAAAACGATTTCTACATTGTATCTTGCTTGAGGACAAACAAAAGTCTAAGTGTGGGGGAGTTTGATAACATGAAATAATATCACATTTTTGGACTTGATTTAATTAAATTATATTGTTATTTGATTCGATTTATTTTATATTATCCGATATTACTCGATATTTTCTTTTTATTTATTTCAGGTGTCATTATTTAAAGCATGGGTGAAAAAGAAAGAAGAGGGGTGCAAAAAGAAGAGTTTGTAGGAAAGCATCTCACTAAAGCCCAGCCCACGCCAACTACAAGGAAAATGGCTGTGACGACTGCCACAGGCGTGTGACGAGCGTCACGCCCCTCTACTTAGTGTTACGATCGTAACACAACGTGTGACGGACGTCACACACCCCACTCCTATTTTTTTGCTTTGACGTGCGTAACAGAAGGAGGTTCTCCCCTATTTTTCCTCTTGACTCGTTGACGCTTTAGAAACCCTACTGAAGATACTTTTGAGAAAACGGTTACTTTATGGATGAATATAAATAGACCTCAAGGGATCCAATTGATAAACTCTAGACTCTACACCGTACAATATTTTTTCTGCTTTCTAATTTTCGAGCATTCTATTTTCTTAGCATTTTATTTTCTTTCTTTGTTAGCTTAATTTACTAAGCATTCAATTTATTTTCTCACAATAGTTTCTACACCGGAAACTATTGTGTAATTTTTACTGGATCTAACCTTACGTTAGATCATAGTATTTTATTTCCTTGTTTTTATTTGCCTGTCTGATCAAGAATTGTGAAGAACAAATCCAACCGACTTGTGGTGGAGTGTTCGAGCATCGAAGCTAGGAACAAAACCAAGATTTCTAGTAATTTACCAGGTTCATTAATTAATTGATTTATTGTTTTAATTTGCATATGCTCTGTGCTGCTGTTTATATATATTGTCTGTTTGATATGGCCGTATTTATGCATAATTATTGTTTAGGCATGTTAAGCATGTCCGGCTAATTAATCTAGATATCGGTATGTAAAGTAAGCGGAATAAAAAAATCAAAACTAAGTTGGTTTAAATTTATTTAAAAATATAGTCACTCTTTTTTTGGTCTCAATTTACAGAGTTAATACCAAAGTTTTTGTACGAGAGTAAAAAACATAAAGAAGTTAAAATCAATAGAACAACGGTTTGAGCTTTTAACTGGACCGTGTAAATTGGACATTAACTTTAAATCAGGGCGAGAGCAATTTTTAAGGTTAATTAAATTCTAATCATTTTCAAAAATTATTTTTAAAAGTTAAATGTGAGGACGAGAGTTAAGCATTTAAGTTTAATCATATAATCTAAGTCAACAGAGCGAGAGTTTGAGACGAGGGTGTTTAAACGGTTAGTATTTTCTCAAAAAGAGTTTCTATAGATTCTATTGCTTTCAAAAAGTGATTTTAGATTTAACTAAATAGTGAGAGCGTACGTTAATATAAAGTCATAGTCTGATTCAACAGAGCGAGAGTTTGAGGAAAAGACTTTTAATTGATAGTGTCTACTGAAAGGACTTATTTTAAAATTAAGAAAAAGACCAACGAAGATTTGATTCCCTAATTACGACGAACTACATACCGATATCCGTGTTATTTGATATTTAATCTAGATCCAATTTTAGTTTTACCTTTCCCTCTAATCATCAAAGTATCATCCGCCTTAGCTTTACGCAGTAACCTTAGAAAAACGGTATATCGATTCATTAAGTCCCTGGGGGATTGATATCTTTTAAAACTACGCGATTAGACTGTGCACTTGCAGTTAATACCCCAATAGACTCATAAAGTCGCGATCACTTCCCCATTCCTAAAGGGAGAGTCATGCTTCTTCCTTTTATGGCCCTGATGGACTTTGGATTTGTGGGAGTGCTGAGAAGATGGTTGAGTCGGCTAGGGAGTCGACTGAAGAAATGGAGAGAGGTTATAAGTAGATATTCTAGCCAGAAGATCAGACAAGCCGACAAGAAATACCTCAGATCCTGTGGCAGCAAAGCGTTTGTGTTTTTTGGATTTCTTGGAGTGGGAGGAGACAGTTGGGTCTATCTAACGTGGTTGACCCTACACATAAGTAAGAAGTTAGAGACCACTTATTGTTTTCCTTAGAGAAATCACAAGGTTGAGTGAGATTGCTTCATATAGGTGCATACCGAAGAACTGGGTTTTTTCAAAACTCGGGCAATAAGTTGCTCGTCATCATCAGAGGACTTCTCAGGATCAACCTGCAAGAGGGGAAATGACGGTTAAGAATAAAAACCGAGGTAAAAGGAAACGACAAATACGCTAGAGTGGAACCTGAGTCTCTTGTGTCGAAAGGATAAGGTCATTGGCAGTAACGTGATCCATAGGGTCTAGAGGGATCGCTGTAAAGAAACATAAAAAGCAAGTAAGCGACGAAATCCAACTAAAAAGAGGTGTTAGCTTTCCAGAAAAGTGTTACCAATTTGTGTGGATTCGAAAATGCTAACATATCGAGGATCAATATGAAGTGGCTCTGAGTAGTAGGGCAGATAATGCTTCGTCGGTACCACTCTATCGGCCTTTTTCTTATAAGCATTTTGTACGTGTGAAAAGGGACAATAAAACCAATCTGGAACCGAATTTCCAAAGGCCAAAGCCAATGGGCTAGATGGAAAATGAGGGAATTTGATGTTTCTAAAATGAAGGGCGTAAATATACTTGTCTTTCGCGTAACCAGGGATTTTAAGTTTTGGGAGCCTGTCGGTTACCTTCTCCTTTAATTCAGACGCGACCTCAAAGATGGTCCGAAGAAGATTATCAGGTCGATACACAACTTGGAAATAGTTCTGAAAAGTGTGAATTTGTTTAGCATGGAGAGCCTTACACTTGGTCAGTTTTGTCTGCAAATAAACAAGAGCCTGAGTTAGTTCAGATAATTTGGCCTCAGGATCGCCAATGTAAACAATAAGATATGACTGCCACCAATCATCAAACTCTTTGGTGCAGAAGAAGGCTGGTTGAAAGGGAGTGGAATGGAGCTTTGGTCGGTTTTCCCAAAGGGTCTCAAGATCTTCTTGGATCATACTCCAGGGTTGATCACAAAGGATGTTTGTGAGTAAGTCGGGAAAAGAATACAGGGACTTGGGAATAAACTGACAAAGGCCAAATTGTCTGGCTACCAAGTTTGGTTGGTAGGCAACTAGGCCAGGGTTGGTGCCGGAGGTTACAGCCGACAGAAGTTAGGGGACCAGGAAATGTCTCCAGATGACAAAGGTTTCAGTCCTATGTTCGTCTTTAGTCGAGGGAAAAGCCCTGGTAAACCATTCAGGACCTTCAGTTTGACGACTGAAAGGAGCCATAGAAGGGTGAAAGTCGGCACGGGTCAACATGATGGTAAACAAGAGGCGAAACACCTTGACGTCAGGAAAAGTTTTGTCGAGGGGCGTCAAAGGGATCAGGCGTTTCCAATAAAGGTGTCGTTCTCCTGGTGGGACATGCAACCCTTCTCATCCCATAGGGTGTTATATCTTTAGAAAAAGTGGCGTTGAGTGATGTGTGCTTTTCGCAAGTATACGAACGCGTCAGAGTAATATAAAAGATTGTCGAATCCACAGAGACCAAGTGTCAATCTATCGTTATCTATTGTTATGGTGTTTATCAAAGGCAATCGAATTAGGTGTTTTTAGAGTGTGCAATGAAAAGTAAAATATTGAATAAAGTTCAATTAATGAAGACAGGGTCGAATGTAATTCACATAATCAATTAATAATCCAAGTACTTGCTAATAGAACTACTTATGGGCAGTGTTTCCTACTTTGAAAAGAACTAATTTAACAGGAACTGTCACTTTCGCGTATTCAGAACCGAGTTGTACTCCCTAATCAAACCCTCTTATTGTCACTTATAAAAAGGCGCGCATTGCGTTAGAGTAGTAAACCTATTTTAAAGAAATATAGTATCTTAACTAAGTTGAACAGTATTTTAACCTGGATTTCTTAACCAAAAGAGGTTCTCACGAACCAGACTCTAAACTTATAAACGTGTCCGAAAATAGTTTTAAAATCTCTTTTCTTCTTAAATTAAGACTCCTAATGAACTAAACAAAACGCTTTCGCTGTTTTTGAAATAGTTAAAAACAATTAAGTTTAAATAGACGTTGGACGGCTTTCGATCTTACCCAACGGAAATTAAGTGCGGGAAAACTTAAGTTGAAAGTTAAAATAGCCCTTAAGTGTTTCTACGAACAATTGTACGGATTATCGGTTCAATTACGATCCCTACATTCTAACCTTATAGATTTAGTTAGACATGGTAAAATAAAAGTGCATTAATTTAAATAAAAGTAGTGTGAGTGCGGGAAGTAAATAAAAGTAGTGCGAGTGCGGAAAGTAAATAAAAGTAGTGCGAGTGCGGAAAGTAAATAAAGTAAAGACAGTGCGGGAAATAAATAAAGTAAAGCGAGTGCGGGAAATAAATAAAGTAAAGACAGTGCGGGAAATAAATAGATAAAGGTAAGGCAATAAAAACCTGCTCCAATCGGAGGGTTGAATAAAATGCAAAGCGGAAATGAAAATGGCGGCAGGATTAACTTCCTTCCAAAGTGCTCCAAACACGATTACAGACTCGATCACAAAACTCGATTACACAATTGTGGTAACACCCCAATGCGAAGCGATTACCACTTTAAAATACTGAATATATGCCTAAGTGAAACAAAGTTTGCTCTAAGTTTGCCTCTGCTCTAAGTTTGGATGATTGAATAAGTGATTTCGAGTCTCTATTTATAGGAGAGTAAAATGATGGAATTGACAAGGATGCCCTTCAACTTGAAAATGGGAGGGAAAACTTTTCCTCTTGTGGCTCCCGCCACAAGGCCAATTTGAGGTGCATTAGTGGAAGTAGTGGGGAACGTGGCAGTTGAGGGAAGTTGAGCTAGGACACGTCATGGCAGGGTCTATGGCGCCAGCGACAAGTACAAAATGCTGAATTTTAGGGTTTTTAGCTCTTTTTCACTCCTTTTCTCGATCGGGGCTCCGATTAAAGTAAAAACCTGAAAACAAAGAGAAACATAGTAATAACACAATAAAATGACAATAAAACTACTAAAATGCATGCGAAATCGGAGTCGAAAATACGGTGAATTTCAGTGTTATCATTGAGTCACAGTTGTAAGAACCAAAAAGGGCCGTGGACTAAAACATTCTTCTTCTTGGAGTTCTCAGGGTCAAAGAGCGTGATTTGGAAGACAACTTCAGATAGACATTCATAAAGAGAGGCCAGGATTAATTGGCCCAGAGCGATGTCACGCTCTTGGTGAAGCTGGGTTGCCAGAAGAGCAAAATGTTTGGCTATCTGCATTTATCTAGAGCAGAACACAAAGTGAGATAGCCACAGAGTCAGAAAGGCCACATGTTCTTCAGTGGACACAAGGCTTGAAGATGTGGCATGGTGATCAATAAAATTGTTGTATGTCGGCTTGCGAGAGTCACCAACGTCGAACCTCAGAGGGATTGGTGCTACAGCTTCGCAGTCAAAGATTTCGCCAGTCGGTTTTAAACTGGTGATGGCAGCAATATCCAAGAGTGTCGGCATAATCATGCCACACTTGGTATGAAAAGAATTGGTCGAACTATCCCAAAATTGGAGGGCAACCAGTAACATGCCACAAGATTGAGGAGGGCCACAACAGGCAATCTGCAGAAGGGTATAGATACCTGTCTGTTTCCAATGGTCATTTTTCTCTGTTTCTAAGCGATCCATCCAGGCACAAAACTTAGGGCAGTTCTTGGGAGGAGCAGTCCTAAAATTCCTGTCGACATAACGAAGGGAGAAAGACTTTTGGGAAGAAACCAAAGGTTTAGAGAGATGACTGGTGGAGAAAAAGGAATTTGTTTTGGTTATCTCAAGACGACGATTTTCTGGAAGTGGGCCTAAGAATGCTAAAGGTTTGTCAGCTAGGGAGAAAGGAATTAATACCTGGGAACACCATATTTTTGCTTTCTCTTCAGCAAATGGAGGTTCAGGAACGTAGTCCTTGCCATCAATGGTGAGCGGTTGTGTGAGCTTCGCAGCAGAGGGAAATGTTTTGCTTTTGCTTGAGCTAGCCATGGAAGAAGATGAAAGTTTAGAGAAGAAAAGTTTTGTTTACTAAAACAGAATGCATGTTGTTTCGTCTACTGAAGCAAAGGGCGAAAAAAGGAAAGAAGAAGAAGAAACATGGGGTTTATAGGGGTTAAACCCTAAAAGAGGGAAAAGTAAACGTTTGATTTCCCTCGCCGACACCTGTACTCATGTTCCCATGTCTGCAGACACGTGGAGGAGGAAAGGCAGTTATGGCGGTAAGCATGTTTCAGTCATAAAGACGTGAAGTGATGGAGACGTGATTTTGTGTGTCTCGAGGAAAAAAGGAGACGTTTGTCATGATTGGATGACGTCATCAACATGGGGAAAATAAGTGTACCACTAAGTAGAAGTGGAAGCGGTGAGGAGCAAGTCGACATCTCAAAGATGCCATTATCTCACAAAAAGTCGACATTCGAAAATGGCATCTCTGGGGGGCATTTTGTTACCACAAGAAATCTATAAGGCAGGTTAAAGGCGTAATCAATGAAAGTGCCTTATGAATGTAAGGTTTATACCCCACCAAGGGGTGGTTTGAAAGAAAGATGTGCCTAAGATAAGTAAGAGAGAAAAACATAAGTCACCAGGAGATGAAACCGATAAAAGAATCATGTGTGGTCGAAACCCTTTCTGTCGACTAAAATAAAGACTGGGACTTAAGGAATTGCTGGTTGCGTCAAACACATGGGAGACAGGGTCGACCTAAATACTTAGGCGGGAGAAGTTTGAAATTTAAAGTGACTAGCGGTTACCAGGAGAATAAGCCCCAGAATATGGAGCAGTTTGTAGAACGTGTATGGAGTAGTTGTAGGTCGTGTGGCACGACGCTTGCTATTTTTTAGAAGTTTTTGGCCTGAAGGAAGTTTCTTTAGTTTAGTATAAATAGGATGTCCCACGAGGGGCTCGGGGTGTTCACCTTGTACTAAAATCACTTGTAAAAAACTTCTCATTCCCAACGCGAGGAAGCAGAGGTTTTTAAGAGTGTTATGTACATGAATCTCCATATTTATTTCAATTGTTCCCGTTGAACACTTTATTTTAATTTCATTTACCTTTGAGTTATCACTTTACATTGTCGTCTACGCTGTCGACACTGATTCTATTACGATAATAGAGTTCACCAAAAGTGTGTTCGTTATGTATGTATTTTGAATGTTGTAGTGCTGTCGGTCACGAGTCACCCATAGGCTATAACATCATTAAACCTTTCGTGTGGAAAAAACCTGCGCTTGTTCAATACTTTGTCAGAAGCCGTTCCTCACAAAGCTGATTATCTGTCGAATTGAATAAGCCACACTCGTACTAGCACATGTCTTAGGATCAACTGGTCGATCCTGCAAGTAACCCTCAGTTGTAAGGCCTAGGGAGGACCAGTGGTTGTTTACCAATTTCCACAGTAAATAGAGTGTAGTACTCATCTTTAAATTGAGCTAATTCGGGTTTTGAATTTAAAAAAAAACATTCTCTGAATTGAGTATATCTCTCATGTTGAAACTCATCATTGATGAGTTGTCTCATCTTGCTACCAGGGGAGTAATCTAACATTATAACTGGAAATCCATGTCTGACGGAGTAGATGGTTCTACTCTTGGAGTATTCGGTTTTTGATAAATTCCTTGGGGAATTCTATTTTTGCTAAGTCTTATATTCTCAACGACCTCTATCTCTTCTCTTGTTTGAGAAGTAGAAGGTCTAGGTAATTGGCTAGAAGTTGTGAAAAATTCACTAACTGAGTGTCTAGCAGATAGAGGTCTAGGTATCCTAATTATTCTTTTAGGAGTGAAGTTTATTTCTAGATCTCCTTCAGTAGTTTGAATTATTTGATCTATATCCCTATTAAGGATAGGTCCAGGATCTATTTCCTGGGGAAGAGACCATGTCTCTGGGAAGTTTATTTCATCCCATTTTATCAATCTATTGGTTGCAACATTGGAAGTTAACAAATTGGTTTGAACCAAAGTAGTAGTTCCAGGGAACGCTAATTGTTTTGCTTTGGGATTAAGCGTAGTAAGAACCTTATAGTAGATTCTATAGCATATTGCTATGATTTCACTTCCAAGTTTGAAATTGTAACCATCAGTATGAACAGTTAACTGAATAGCATCTAATAAATTCTTATCACATAAAGATATAGTTAAATTTGGTGAGACATCAAAGTAAACTGGTCCATGACACAAACTTGTCTCTACCATAGCGACTAAAGATTTTTTGAAATCCTTACATCTACCATCTCTAACATAAGCCATTATGCTAGAATTTAAACCTAATAATGTTAACAGTTTTAAAGCAATTTGAACCAATCCAATATGGATAAAATTATAATTTTTAAAAGGTTTCAAATCTTTTTTAGTTAACAGTTTGATTGTCTGTTTTTCTTTAGAAATTTGAATTGTTTGCTCTAGAGTTTTAACAGCAAAACGAGCAAAAACATCTATCTTACCAAATCTATAAATTTGATTAGGAGGAACGGAGGGTATAACCCATCTGTTGAGTTTATCAAGATTTCTTGGATATTCTACAAGTTATTCATTTTTGATCAAATTGTTTTGATGATTATCATCATCAGAATCCATAAAAGAAACAGGCTAAGAATGTTGTGATTGGTTGATACACAAAGCTAAATCTAAATAGATAACTTGGACTCATAACATAATATTAACCGAAACAACAACATATTAAAAGTCATCTAGGCAAACAACGAATTGTTTAACTATCAACCCAAAGGGATAGAAGGATTTCTCCCAAATCAAAGATGTTAAAATGTTTTCAGCAAAAATTTTCCTTTATAGAATCATCAACAACTCCCTTCCCCGGTGTCGCAACCTGCGAAAACAACCGGCGAAAAAAGAAAATGACAGAAGAGTCGCCACCGTGCGTTATTTATCCCAAAGGAGGGAAAGGAAACGCTCGAAGTAAACCTAGAAAAAGGAAAGGAAAAGACAAGGTCTCGCAACCAAATCTTGGGTTCGGGAGTCGATTATGCGAAGGGAAGGTATTATCACCCCTACGCATCCGTAGTACTCTACGGGATCCACTTTTGTTGTTCTTGTCTAAAGGGTGTGGGTTTATCTAATGTACTATTTACTAAAAGAGGGGTTAAAAGAAAATGACTCGCACGGATGTCGCATCCACTACATACGTATCTCATCTGAATATGAGAATCAGAGTTTTCGTAGCTCGGCTACCTATGGGTTAAAGAGGAATGTGTTCGCTAAGACATCGCGTCTTATGCCTACGTATCTCATCTGGAATGAGAATCAGAGCAAACCGTAGTTCGGCTAACTACGGGTTAAGGGTTGTGTTTTTTAGGTGAACGACGTTAATACGCAATCTACCGGATGCTCGACCTTTGGAGACTTACTCGCCTGTAGTAGAAGGAGTTAACGTGTTCTTAGGAGAAGAAAAATCAATGAGTTTGTTTGTGTTTTTATGAATGCTCACGCAAAAAGGAAGTCCTAGACGAAGGAACAGTGCTACCTTAATTGACATGCAAACGAGAGACTATACGAAGCCTAGCAATCCTATGGGGAGACGATCACACTATACAAAACAAACATGCATAAAGTAAACACGCCATCAAGGGGGCTCAAACATACATGGGTAGGGCTTTAGTCAAGAGGGGTCATATCAACCTCGACAAACAAGCCATGGAAGGGTAGTCAAATGGGCTCTTAACCACTGACACTGAACGTCAGGGTGAGAAGATTAAAAGGGTAATGAGGATAAGACCTCATAGCTCTTAACCCTGGACAGGGTGAGCTCATGACAAAAAGTGGGGATTCAGAAAGGCGGAACCCTCTCCACTGACCGACCGGACAAAAGATCTTGGGCTTTGGTTCTAAAGCATCGACACGTAGTGCGAGCATAAAGAACGACACACTGAATAACGGGGGATTGACTACTAATCCCTTTTATCCGTCAATTGCCTCTTCATGGAGGTCTTTAGCATTGGTGCCTTTTCTTGGAGGTCTTTAGGCACAAGAGTAAACAAACAAAAGAAAACAAACAAAAGAAAACATTGCCTCCTACTGAGGTCTTCCAACTAAGAAAGCAGTAAAATGCGGGAAAGATGTAAAAGGGGTCGGAAGATCTACCCCATGGATAAAGATCCGAAGTAACAACAACTAAAGAGCCGAGAAACCCAGAGATCTCTCAAGCTGGCATCATCAAAGAAAGCAAGTCAGTACAAGTAATCGGAATAGATCTACAAGTGGTATCCCACAAATAAAGTGGAATACCAAGCTAGCTATCTCCTCAAGGATCATGTGAGCCCTCACAAAAACTCAACAAACGGGTTAGAGAAACAAGATAGGGTGATATCAAGAGTTACACCAAACAGAAGAATCATAGCAACAACAGTGTCAGGTGAACAATGCACGGATGCAATAGAAAGCATGTCATAATAAAGCATGAAACAGATTAGAGAGCGAACAGAAAAAAAATCAGCTACTGTCACGATCGCTACTGCTTCGCCTAGCGAAGGCTTAACGAAGCTTCGCTGCAGGCTCGCCTAGCAATGCGGCTAGCGAATGCCCACGGGTTCTGGATTTTCCATGGATAACAGTATGATTTCAGAAATTAAGTGATCAAACATTCAAGGCATTGTTTTACACATTCATGCATATCTAAACCCGTGGGCAAAACCAAACGATACCCATTCTTCCAAATTTACCCATAATACCTCATACATTTAGAGATTTCAAATTGAAGGCATAAAGTAAGGGAAATAAGGTGAACCTGATTGGAGAGATCGAGTGAAATTGAATTACACCGTTGGGTTTGCAGAACAATCTTATGGTTTATATGAGATGGGATTGGTTCTGTGTAGATGAGTTCCCTTCAGTCTCTAGAGGTTGCTCTGAATTCTGTTAGCTTTTCTCTCTTCCTTCTAGTCCGTCTGCCAGGGTAATAGGAATAGCATAGAGTTTGGCTCAATGAAATTCTGAATTTATAACCTGATTTTCGTGGCTTTGTGGGCTCAAACGAGAGATGTCCAAGTCCAAGATTTTCTATTATATTTTGAAAACGCGTGCGCTTCGCCTAGCGAAGAATTTGCTCGCCTAGCGAGCATGACAGTTCAGATTCGCTAAGCGAACCATGCTGCTCGCCTAGCGAGCATGACAGCTCAGGCGTAGACTTTTGCTCCTTCGAGATTAGCGTTTTGATTGGTGAATACACCCCATTTGAACATGTTGGAAGTAACTCAAGTCATTCCCCTGTGTTGACTGATCATCTAAAATAGAACCCACAAAGTGTCTTGGATGATATTCAAGCTTCTCGGATCTAATTCTGATGGACATGATGAAATGCAATATGAAATGTTAAATGACCTAAAAATGAATGCATGAATGAGGGGGGGGGGGGGGGGGAATTTGAGGTGCTACAGCTGCCCCTATTCAATCAACTGGAGACCCGAGAAGAAGATAGCAGCGGCTTTCGCACTTTCGAGGTATCAAGGGATTGAATACAATAAAAGCCTGAAAATTTGCACTGAAGTGGAGTGAAGTAACAATGCCTGTCAGAATCGGCAAAGAGGTAGTCTTGAAATAAGAATCCGTCTGGTACGGTAAGAGTCGGTCTGAATACCGAAAAAGAATGTTAACCTGGATACCAAAATAAATGGTAACACAGAAATAACCATGGCCTGAATGCCGCTCATCAGTCTGAATGCTGGAAATGACTTCGATCTAATCATTTGAAGATATGAGATTATTGATATCGGTCTGAACACCGAGAGGCTGGCCCGAATGCCACTTCGGTTTGAATACCGGAAAAACTGGCCTGAATGCCACAAGTTGCATCGACCTGAACGTCGGAAACTTCTTCGATCTGAACATCGGAAAATCGGCCTGAATGCCACTTCGGTCTGAATACCGGAAAATTGGCCTGAATGCCACTTCGGTCTGGATACCGGAAAATCTGGCCTGAATGCCACAAGTTGCGTCGACCTGAACGTCGGAAACTTCTTCGATCTGAACATCGGAAAATCGGCCTGAATGCCACTTCAGTCTGAATACCGGAAAACCTTCATGCCTGTCAGCATCGGCAGAAATAGGGAAAGATAATTGAGGTGGCGCATGGGCCAACGACCTATGCTGGGGATAGTAGAGATAAGTCATGAACAATCTTCAGTTTGAGCACTGGAAATAATTTCTGGTTTATCACTTGGGATGCCGAGAATGTCTTATGCGTACATGCGTATGTTTGAATTTTCAATGGCGTAATGCTCCACGAAAATGGAAATGCTACGCGATTTGGGAGGATGCAATGCAATATGATTCTACATGCAGGGATGGAAAATGCTAGGTTAGAGAGAATGCCAGGCTGTGGCAAGGAATTCTGCTGGGGAAATGATCACAATCTTCTGGACCCTGCCAATGCTGTTGGAGATACACAACACAAAGAACTCTGTGGGGGAAATGACCCGCCACACGGTGTTCTAGCAATGACGAGATACCGAGACTCTGACTGGGGAGAAAATGGCATTGAGAACTTGCTGTTGAGGAAAGCGACAGTGGTTCTAGCAACCATAATCTGTGAGAGAGACGACTCGGCAGGGGAAGCAAACACCGATACGGTATCGAGATTATGCTTCAAGAAAAGAGACCATGGAGCTAGCGTCGAGATCATCGATCTGGCATCGACTTCTAAGGAGCAGCCGCTTCTGCTGGAAAGATACAGTTTGGCACTGTCAACTCCGTTGGGGATATACAGTCTGGCACTGTCAACTCTACTGGGGATTGAAGAATCCAATGCTCGGACCAGCTCTGCATGGATAAGATACCAAATTCCAACCGTTTGAGGAAAAACATCCGCGATCATTTGATGGGGACCTTAAGGAAATGCCCCGAGTGTACCTGTTCTGAATAGAAGATCCAAAGCACTTAAAATTTATAGCAATTTTAAATGTTTATTAAGCATGTACTTGTAAAGCTCTTATGTTTCATGATGCAATGTTTATCAAAAATTCGGACGTCATTTTTGCAAACAAAACAGTAAAATGAAAATGAACACAGAAATGTACTGAATAATCATGATTTTATTGATTGAGTGGCCTCTGAATAGGCATTTACATCAGGAAGCAATCCCTGGAAAGAGGTAATCACACAAAAGATAAAAACAGAAATTAATCTAACGGCAATGTGAAATGGATTTCTATCGGGTTCCAATTCTGCTATGACTCGCTCGTCTTCAAGATCCTCCAGATGATCAGCTTTCCGAAAAAAGGTAATTAGACTGTTTCCTACCTTTCGAAAGTTTCCAGTTATCGACATGGGGTGAGATTCAGAACTACTCGGAACACAGTCATTTGCTTAATCCCTAACTTTTGCCTGGATCGCCCTTTTCGGGTTTTCAATCCACCGGGACACCCATTTTTTCCTAAGTTGCCCTTTCAGGTTTTCAACTTACCGGGTGTACAGTCTTTTCATTTTTAATCCCTATTTTTTGCCCGAACCTTTTCATTTTCTTGGTTCGTCGGGATGCCCATTTTTTGCCTGGACTATTCTTTTTACTGTCCAGCGGGTCTATTTTATGCGAAGTATTTTTTAACTGCGTCTGAGTTCACAGGGGAAGTGAAGTTTTCACCATCCATAGTTGCAAGCATTAAGGCCCCACCATCGAAAACCTTGGTAACAATATACAGTCCGTCATAGTTAGGAGTCCACTTGCCCCTGTGATCTGTTTGAGGCGGAAGGATCCTTTTCAACACCAAATCTTCAACTTGGAAACCTCGAGGACGCACTCTCCGATCAAAGGCTCTCTTCATCCGACTCTGATACAACTGCCCATGACAAATGGCTGTCATTCGCTTCTCTTCGATAAGACTCAAATCATTGAACCTTGTCCTAATCCATTCAGCTTCGTCTAACTTGACATCCAACAGGACTCTTAGAGAAGGAATCTCCACTTCAACAGGTAGGACTGCTTCCATACCATACACAAGGGAGTAAGGGGTTGCCCCGGTCGATGTACGTACTGAATTACGGTACCCATGCAAGGCGAAGGGTAGCATCTCATGCCAATCTCTGTACGTAACGACCATCTTCTGCACAATCTTCTTTATGTTCTTATTTGCTGCCTCAACAACACCGTTCATCTTAGGACGATAAGGGGAAGAATTGTGATGCTGAATGTTGAAGTTCTTGCACAACTCTCTCATCATTTTGTTATTGAGATTAGAACCATTATCAGTAATGATTCTTTCGGGAATCCCATAACGACAAATGATTTCTTTCTTAATGAATCGGGCGACCACATGTCTGGTGACATTCGCGAATGACGCTGCTTCGACCCACTTGGTGAAATAGTCAATGGCAACAAGGATGACGCGATGCCCATTGGAGGCGGTCGGCTCAATCTTTCCAATCGTATCAATGCCCCACACGGCAAAAGGCCACGACGAAGACATCACATTCAAAGGATTTGGCGCGACATTTACCTTATCAGCATAAATCTAGCATTTATGACACTTCCGAGCATATTTGAAACAATCAGATTCCATGGTCATCCAGTAATAACCCGCTCTCAACAATTTCTTAGCCATTGCATATCTTCCGGTGTGAGTATTGAAGGAGCCTTCATGAACTTCCTGCATTAACATGTCCGCTTCGTGTCTATCCACGCATCTGAGCAAAACCATGTCGAAGTTCCTCTTATACAACACATCGTCTTTGTTCAAGAAGAAACTGCCTGCCAATCTTCTCAAAGTCTTTCTATCATTGTTGGATGCCCCTGCAGGGTACTCTTGATTCTTTAGAAAGCATTTGATGTCGTGGTACCGGGGCTTGTCGTCAACTACCAGTTCAGTAGCAAACACATACGCGGCCCTGTCGAGGCGCATAACATCAATCCTAGGAGCGTGGTTCCACTGAATCACGTTAATCATGGAGGATAGAGTAGCAAGAGCATCTGCCATATGGTTCTCATCACGAGGTATATGATACAACTTTACTATTGTGAAGAAAGTCAACAGTCTTCTCGTGTAGTCTCTGTAGGGGACCAGATTGGGCTGGAGAGTATTCCAATCACCATTCACTTGATTGATCACTAGAGCTGAATCTCCGAAGATGTCCAGAGTCTTGATTCTCAAATCAATGGCTTGTTCAATACCCAAGATACAGGCTTCATACTCAACTTCATTATTGGTGCACTCAAAAGTCAGACGAGCGGTGAAAGGCATGTGGGCACCTTTCGGAGTAGTAATGACAGCACCAATTCCACTACCTCTGGCATTGACAGCCCCATCAAACAATAAAGTCCACTTTTCGTCTGGATCAGGTCCCTCCTCAACAACTGGCTCTTCGCATTCTTTCATCTTGAGGAATATGATGTCTTCGTCTGGAAAATCAAACTTCATCGGCTCATAGTCTTCAATCGGTTACTGAGCAAGATAGTCTGACAGAATACTCCCCTTGATGGCTTTCTGGGATGTATATTGGATATCGTACTCCGTCAGAACCATTTTCCAACGAGCAACCCTTCCGGTGAGAGCTGGCTTCTCAAATATGTACTTGACTGGATCCATCTTGGAGATTAATAAGGTTGTGTGAGTCAGCATGTATTGTCTCAATCGCTTAGCGGCCCATGCAAGTGCACAACATGTCTTTTCAAACATTGAGTATCTCGACTCGCAGTTTGTGAATTTCTTACTCAGGTAGTAGATGGCATGCTCTTTCCTACCTGTCTCGTCGTGTTGACCGAGAACGCAACCCATGGAATTATCAAGTACTGTCAAATACATAATCAGCGGTCTCCCTGGGACTGGAGGCATAAGGATAGGAGGATTCTGCAAATACTCTTTTATTTTCTCGAAAGCCCTTCGACAATCGTCATTCCACCTGATAGCCTGATCTTTTCTCAGCAACTTGAAAATTGGCTCGCACGTGGCTGTTAGGTGAGAAATGAACCTTGCAATGTAGTTCAACCTCCCTAAGAAACCACGGATTTGTTTTTCTGTTCTTGGCTCAGGCATTTCCTGTATCGCTTTCACTTTGGCCGGATCCACCTCAATCCCTTTTTCACTAACAATAAAACCCAACAGTTTTCCAGATCTCACCCCGAAAGTACACTTATTCGGATTAAGCCTCAACTTGAATTTCCTCAAACGCTCAAACAATTTCTGCAGATTCACCAAATGTTCTTCTTCTGTCTGAGATCTGGAAATCATATCGTCAACATAAACCTCGATTTCATGATGAATCATATCATGGAACAGAGTCACCATAGCTCGTTGATATGTTGCCCCAACATTTTTCAAACCAAACGACATCACCTTGTAGCAGAAGGTGCCCCATGGGGTTATGAAAGTTGTCTTCTCCATGTCTTCTGGTGCCATCTTAATTTGATTATAGCCAGAAAAGCCATCCATGAAGGAGAATACCGAGAACTGAGCCGTGTTATCCACCAAAACATCGATGTGAGGTAATGGGAAATCATCTTTAGGGCTGGCTCTGTTCAGATCCCGGTAGTCAACACACATCCGTACCTTTCCATCCTTCTTAGGTACTGGAACGATGTTTGCAACCCATGGCGGATAATTTGTAACCGCTAGAAACCCTGCATCCAACTGTTTTTGCACTTCTTCCTTTATCTTGACAGCCATCTCTGGTCTCGTTCTTCTGAGCTTCTGCTTGACCGGAGGACAACCTTCTTTGAGAGGCAAGCGGTGTACCACGATGTCTGTGTCAAGCTCTGGCATGTCCTGATAAGACCAGGCGAAGATGTCAACATACTCTTGCAGTAATTCAATCAACCCCTTCTTCACATCGTCTTCCAAAGCAACCCCTATCTTGATTTCTTTCTTGACGTCCTCGGTGCCAAGATTAATCACTTCAATAGACTCTTGATACGGTTGAATGACCCTTTCTTCTTGCTTCAATAGCCTGGCAAGTTCTTCAGGGAGTTCACAGTCTTCATCACCCTCTTCTTCAGCTTGAAAGATTGGATTCTCAAAGTCGAAGCGAGCCATAGCAGAACCGTTATCAATAGGATCCGGTGATGTGCATCTGTATGAGTGATGGTATGTGCTTATGAGTGTGAAAAGGGTGAAAAATAAACAAAACATTGCCAAATATTTTTTGATTTTTGAAAACTGCAAAAAAATGGAAAGACAGGGAACGATTTGAATGCAAAAAGACGTCCTTTATTTATGATAAAAAATGCAGGTATCCACATAGATGAGCCCTACAATGAGTCATTACGCCCTGGGCGAAACGTAAGACTTGGATATGCATGAATAAACAAGAAAAATTACTCTTCAAGAAGAGTGACTTGGACAATCTCCTCAGAAGACCAATTGCTGATGACTTCACCCGGGATCCTCGGACGCACCCAGTTATCGATGTCGCAATCACTATCCCCATCTTCATCGTTGACCGCAGAGACCTGGCCATACTGAATGATGCCAGCGCTGGAGAAAGTAATCGGCCCCTGACGAGTCTGAAGTGTTGGAGTTGTAGAAGTCAGAGCTGGCTGATACCCAATCCCGAACTTGTCTTCTTTCATTGGTAACTCCAACAGATGTCCCCAACCGGGGGCAACACCCGAATCCACCAAGGCCTGTGCCTGCTTGAAGGATGAGATAGAGGCACCCGCTTTAACCTCTCCCACCGGAGCTGCATCCTTGATCTGAACTGCCTCAAAGGCCTAACATAAGGTCTCATGAAATTCACCTTCTACCTCTACATACTTGAATGTAGACAGGTTGCTGACCAGAATGTCCTCCTCACCACAGACAGTGATAATCCTTCCATTGACTGGGAACTTGATCCTCTGATGTAAGGTTGAAGAGACTGCCCCAGCGTTGTGGATCCAAGGACGACCCAGCAAACAGCTATAGGAAGGACTGATATCCATCACATAGAAGACGGTGTTGAAGGTTTGTGATCCAATCTGAATTGGCAATTCTACCTCTCCGAACACCGACCTCTTAGAACCATCAAAGGCTCTTACAATAAGGTCTCTGAGGGCTTCAGGACCAAACCCTCTACTTCTAACCTTGACAGGGCTCTCTTGGGTAGCACATTGAAAGAGGAACATGTATCCACCAGAACATGAGATAACACGGTGTCTTTGCATTCCATCGAGACGTGCAAAGCCTTGTTTTGATTGTGTCCAGCTGGTGTTAAGTCAGAATCAGTAAAACCTAACCCGTTGCCTGCGTGAACATTTGCAACGATTCCTTCCAGTTGGTTCACTGAGATCTCCTGAGGCACATATGCAGCATTGAGGACTTTCAGCAGTGCCTCCCTGTGCACCTCCGAACACAACAGGAGTGAGAGAATGGATATCTTGGACGGGGTCTGAATCAACTGATCGACTACCTTGTAGTCGCTTTTCTTTATAATTCTCAAAAGCTCGTCCACATCATTCACAAAAGTGGGCTCAGAACCAGCCTAGGGTACAGAGGCACCCTCACTCACGACCTGTTTGCCTTTGGCTTTCGCCGCAGCGTCAGTACTATCAGTTTGGGTGACGGGTGGTGAGAACAGTCTACCACTCCTGGTGAATCGCCCGATTCCACCAACATTGTCCACTGTGGGACCTTCAACTTCAAGTTCAGACTTCTGACCCTCTTCTACCTTCAGTGGCCGTTCTACCCCCTGATCGCGCGTGTACACACTCCCCCCATAATGCCAAGGAATGGCCCTTTCGCTGGTGAAAGCTAAAGGACCAGGGGTTGTGATAGTCATAGTGGATTGATGCGGTCGCACTGGTGGTACCGGCTGCGCTTCTGGTACATTGATCTGATTAGTTGGGTAGAAAATGGTGATAGTAGCAACATCATAGTCATACTCTGAAATCTCATTCATTGAAATGCAAGCATCGACATCAAGTTCAATTACATCAGAATCAACCCCATTGTTTGGGATATCAGCAACAACATTGGAAAAATTAAATACATCACCATTGATTACAGAATCAGTAGGAACAACATCTGCGAATTCATCAGTAGCATCTTCAAACACCTCTTCCTCAACCCCTTCCATAAACTCTTGGACATACAGATCTTCAACCTGGAGGGTACCTTCGTCGAGCAAGGCCTGGATACCCTGCTGCAGCTTCAAACAACCTCCACTCTGAGTAGCACAATCCACACAACCCTTCCCACAACCGGGGAAAACATCGGCCTTCAGCAAGTATTCTTTGATTTCTAACAACGGAGTCTTCAGCTTCAACACATCTTTGACGGGTCTGGGTTCCCCTTCCATCATATTAACATTCGCACCACCATGTTGCGGCATGGGATTGCTGACGACATTAGGAGCTGGCGCAAGGTTGATGGCTTTTGAATCTATGAGGTCCTGAACGACGTGCTTAAAAGCTTTGCAGTTCTCAATATTGTGGCCAGGTGCCCGAGAGTGGAAGCTACACCTAGCGTTGGCATTAGAAAGCAACTAAGCGTACGACATTGGAAGAGTGTCGAAACGTCGGTCCATCATCCTTTGCCTCTGTTGATAGGCGGGTCTGTTACCCGGTTGTTGTTGTTGGTACTGAGCTGGTTGACGCTGTGGTTGTTGTTGTTGTAGCGGTGCTGCAGCTGGAATGGTCACAGCCGCAACATACGGTTGTTGGTGATAGTTCTGAAAGTTATTCCTCCGGTTATCCTGGTTCTGATAAGAAGATATGACATTTGCATCCCCTTCTCTCCTCTTCTGTCCCTGAATGAACGGCTTCTTCACCCCTGATGAAGATCCACCTCCACTCTGGATCTTGCATGTCTTCAAATAGTTCTGCACCCTCTCACCGGTTAAGACTACATCAGCAAAGTTGGAGGCATTACAATCCACCAGGCGCTCCAAGTAAGGTCCGGGAAGAGTGTTCATGAACATGTTAGCCATTTCCTTTTCCAACATAGGAGGTTGAACATGGGAAGCTGTCTCCCTCCAGCGTTGAGCATATTCCCTGAAGCACTCATTGCTTTTAAGAGACAGATTCTGAAGTTGAGTTCTGTTCGGAGCCATGTCTGCATTATACTGATACTGCTTCACGAAAGCCTCAGCCAAATCCCTCCAGCAACAGATGTGGGCTCTGTCCAGCCTCATATACCAAATCAGCAATCCCAAATCAGCAACATCTACACTGATAGCACTCTGTCCTTCCACAGCCTTCAGCCTCTCCTCCAATCTCCGAAACATAGGGTCCATGCCATGACTCATACCAAAGTCCTCCTGAAGCAAGGGGAGCTGATCCTCCTGGTCATCATGGACGGGTTGTTGACCGGAGGTGACATGTAAGATCGGGGTAGGCCCCGGTCCACTGGGTCCGTTAACCTCTCCAGCTGGAGGGTCAGTCAACGTCTCTGGTTGAGTATTGGTGGGATTCCTCTGCATCATCTGCCTGAGCTCTTGCTGCCCCTGAGCCACCCCTTGAACTACATCCATGAATTGATTCATGCAAATCTTCATCTTGGCGAACTCTGCTTGTAGGCTTTCCATTACTCTCTGTTGATTCCTTCGGGTACCGTATCGGTGAATGCCTGAGTTATCTATCCTGCTAGTGGAACACCAAACAACTGAGAACACTGCGGCAGTACCTGTTATGCAAGACATGCTGATGGATATGTAAATGCAATTACATGTTTATCAATTTCAAAGGGTATTCTACCCCTTGATTCAAATATCACATTAGATAAGCAGTGTAAGAAGATCGAGCCATTAGGAGAACCAGAAAACCTCGACCGGAATCAAGAAGAAGATGTAAACCCCTAGAAATAGATAAACCTGTGTTAAATGATATGAATGCAAATGATGTGATGCAATGCAGTGACATGGAAATCGAGATTGCTGTATCTGCTTGAATATCTGTTGGGTCGCACTGTCTGAAGAGAAAGCCACTGAGGAATATAATACAAGATCAAAACTCTGCTCTCGAAAACCGGGTTGGTTGAAGGTTAAGGTTTCCTGAATTTAGCCCGCCCCTCGCTGGTAGGTTCTAAGAATAGAAGTTCGTCAGCTTCAGCCCTTTTCCAACAAACTTGTCTCTACCATAACGACTAAAGATTTTTTGAAATCCTTACATCTACCATCTCTAACATAAGCCATTATGCTAGAATTTAAACCTAATAATGTTAACAATTTTAAAGCAATTTGAACCAATCCAATATGGATAAAATTATAATTTTTAAAAGGTTTCAAATCTTTTTTAGTTAACAGTTTGATTGTCTGTTTTTCTTTAGAAATTTGAATTGTTTGCTCTAGAGTTTTAACAGCAAAACGAGCAAAAACATCTATCTTACCAAATCTATAAATTTGATTAGGAGGAACGGAGGGTATAACCCATCTGTTGAGTTTATCAAGATTTCTTGGATATTCTACAAGTTCTTCATTTTTGATCAAATTGTTTTGATGATTATCATCATCAGAATCCATAAAAGAAACAGGCTAAGAATGTTGTGATTGGTTGATACACAAAGCTAAATCTAAATAGATAACTTGGACTCATAACATAATATTAACCGAAACAACAACATATTAAAAGTCATCTAGGCAAACAACGAATTGTTTAACTATCAACCCAAAGGGATAAAAGGATTTCTCCCAAATCAAAGATGTCAAAATGTTTTCAGCAAAATTTTTCCTTTTTAGAATCATCAACAACTCCCTTCCTCGGTGTCGCAACCTGCGAAAACAACCGACGAAAAAAGAAAATGACAGAAGAGTCGCCACCGTGCGTTATTTATCCCAAAGGAGGGAAAGGAAACGCTCGAAGTAAACTTGGAAAAAGGAAAGGAAAAGACAAGGTCTCGCAACCAAATCTTGGGTTCGGGAGTCGATTATGCGAAGGGAAGGTATTAGCACCCCTACGCATCCGTAGTACTCTACGGGATCCACTTTTGTTGTTCTTGTCTAAAGGGTGTGGGTTTATCTAATGTACAATTTACTAAAAGAGGGGTTAAAAGAAAATGACTCGCACGGATGTCGCATCCACTGCATACGTATCTCATCTGAATATGAGAATCAGAGTCTTCGTAGCTCGGCTACCTATGGGTTAAAGAGGAATGTGTTCGCTAAGACATCGCGTCTTATGCCTACGTATCTCATCTGGAATGAGAATCAGAGCAAACCGTAGTTCGGCTAACTACGGGTTAAGGGTTGTGTTTTTAGGTGAACGACGTTAATACGCAATCTACCGGATGCTCGACCTTTGGAGACTTACTCGCCTGTAGTAGAAGGAGTTAACGTGTTTTTAGGAGAAGAAAAATCAATGAGTTTGTTTGTGTTTTTAGGAATGCTCACGCAAAAAGGAAGTCCTAGACGAAGGGACAATGCTACCTTAATTGACATGCAAACGAGAGACTATACGAAGCCTAGCAATCCTATGGGGAGACGATCACACTATACAAAACAAACATGCATAAAGTAAACACGCCAGCAAGGGGGCGCAAACATACATGGGTAGGGCTTTAGTCAAGAGGGGTCATATCAACCTCGACAAACAAGCCATGGAAAGGTAGTCAAATGGGCTCTTAACCACTGACACTGAACGTCAGGGTGAGCAGATTAAAAGGGTAATGAGGATAAGACCTCATAGCTCTTAACCCTGGACAGGGTGAGCTCATGACAAAAAGTGGGGATTCAGAAAGGCGGAACCCTCTCCACTGACCGACCGGACAAAAGATCTTGGGCTTTGGTTCTGAAGCATCGACACGTAGTGCAAGCATAAAGAACGACACACTGAATAGCGGGGGATTGACTACTAATCCCTTTTATCCGTCAATTGCCTCTTCATGGAGGTATTTAGCATCGGTGCCTCTTCTTGGAGTTATTTAGGCACAAAAGTAAACAAACAAAAGAAAACAAACAAAAGAAAACATTGCCTCCTACCGAGGTCTTCCAACTAAGAAAGAAGTAAAATGCGGGAAAGATGTAAAAGGGGTCGGAAGATCTACCCCACGGATAAAGATCCGAAGTAACAACAACTAAAGAACCGAGAAACCCAGAGATCTCTCAAGCTGGCATCATCAAAGAAAGCAAGTCAGTACAAGTAATCGGAATAGATCTACAAGTGGTATCCCACAAATAAAGTGGAATACCAAGCAAGCTATCTCCTCAAGGATCATGTGAGCCCTCACAAAAACTCAACAAACGGGTTAGAGAAACAAGATAGGGTGCAATCAAGAGTTACACCAAACAGAAGAATCATAGCAACAACAGTGTCAGGTGAACAGTGCACGGATGCAATAGAAAGCATGTCATAACAAAGCGTGAAACAGATTAGAGGGCGAACAGAAAAAAGAATCAGCTACTGTCGCGATCGTTACTGCTTCGCCTAGCGAAGGCTTAGCGAAGCTTCGCTGCAGGCTCGCCTAGCGATGCGACTAGTGAATGCCTGCGGGTTCTGGATTTTCTAAGGATAACAGTACGATTTCAGAAATTAAGTGATCAAACATTCAAGGCATTGTTTTACACATTCATGCATATCTAAACCCGTGGGCAAAATCGAACGATACCCACTCTTCCAAATTTACCCATAATACCTCATACATTTAGAGATTTCAAATTGAAGGCATAAAGTAAGGGAAATAAGGCGAACCTGATTGGAGAGATCGAGTGAAATTGAATTGCACCGTTGGGTTTGCAGAACAATCTTATGGTTTATAGGAGATGGGATTGGTTCTGTGTAGATGAGTTCCCTTCAGTCTCTGGAGGCTGCTCTGAATTCTGTTAGCTCTTCTCTCTTCCTTCTAGTCTGTCTACCAGGGTAATAGGAATAGCATAGAGTTTGGCTCAATGAAATTCTGAATTTATAACCTGATTTTTGTGGCTTTGTGGGCTCAAACGAGAGAGGTCCAAGTCCAAGATTTTCTGTTATATTTTGAAAACGCGTGCGCTTCGCCTAGCGAAGAATTTGCTCGCCTATCGAGCATGACAGTTCAGATTCGCTAAGCGAACCACGCTGCTCGCCTAGTGAGCATGACAACTCAGGCATAGACTTTTGCTCCTTCGAGATTAGCGTTTTGAATGGTGAATATGTTGGTGTAAGCCCTAGAGGCCAATTCTTTTGGTACTTGTATCGAATTATTTAAAGGCATTTTCTTTATTATGGTTGATTAATAAAGTCCCTGGAATAGATAGTCTGTTTAATGTATTAAGTGTGACTTAATCATGAGAACACATTAAACATAAGGACACTATTCTTAAAGTATCCGTAGTCGAGCTTTAATGTGAAGTGGGATAACATTAAAGCATTAAGACTATTATGTTTGTAGACTGATGATCACATCTCATGGATCATGGATAAAGAGTTATCAAGTCTTAAACATAGGTATGAATATTAGGAGTAATATTTATACCGGATTGACCCGCTATGAGAATACTATATAGAAAGTTATGCAAAAGTGTCATAAGTTATTCTCATGGTGATAATAGTGTATACCACTCTTCGACCTGAAACCACTATGGATCCTAGATGTAGAGTCGAGTGCTTTGTTGCTGATCTAACGTTGTCCGTAACTGGATAACCATAAAGACAGTTGATGGGTACTCCACAAAGCATGCTGAGGGACATGAGTGTCCTAGATGGAATTTGCCAATCCTGCGTAACAGGATAAATGTATATGGGCCCAATATTGAACTGGACAAGGGTGACACGGTCTATACCTTGTGTTCAATATAGACATAAGGGCAAAGGGGTAATTATACACATAATTATTATCACAGGAGGTTTTGTCAGATCACATGACATTTTCGTGACTTGGGTAGCAGTGATGTGTTGCTAGATACCGCTCACTGTTTATTATGTTAAATGCGTGATTTAATATAATTGCCAACGTCGCGAAAACCTATAGGGTCACACACAAAGGACGGATTGATGAGAGATAGAATAATTAAGGAACATCGTAAGGTACGGTGTACTTAAGCAGAATACGAAATATGGTAAGGTACCAAATACTTAAGTGATTTTGGCATATTATGAGATATAGGCCAAAATGCACTTAAGTGGGCTTTTTGGCTTGAAGCCCACACAAGTGGTTCTATAAATAGAGCTCTTGTGCAGAAGCTTTGTATGGGAATACAACACAACTGAAGAGTTGGAATTTCGTATCTCTCTCTCACTCAAAGCCTTCATTCATAACAGCTAGCACTGCGATTGAAGGAATCCGTTCGTGTGGACTGAGTAGAGACGTTGTCATCGTTCAACGTTCGTGATCGCCCCGTGGATTTGTATCCAAGGTTTTGGTCGTTTCAAGAGATCTGCACCAAAGGTTTGAATCGCCACAAGAGGTAACGATTCTATCACTGAACATGCCCATTCGTAAGGATCACTAAATGGAGAAATTTTTAAATTCCGCTGCGCCTTGGATGGCTATTCTCCAACAGTGGTATCAGAGCCACTTACGAAACCATGAATCTGATATCTGTTTTTGTTATGTAATAATATGATTAAAACAGAATGAATCAAAGGTTAAATTGAGATCGATCAAGTTACATATATGTGATATATGTGATCCTAATGCAAAATACATTATATATGATATAGTGTTCTCGTTTCGTTCATTCAAACCCTCGATGATTGTTTTCCTTTGAGCGATCAATGGTCATTTGCTTCTTGATCCGACATTAGTATGGTGAAGCAATGACGTGTTGATCAATCATACTGAATTAACAATCGAGACGTGTTTGACGGTCTGAAATTGGTGCATCAGGGTTAGTGACGGCACAAGGGTTGTGTTGTCAGAGAGTTATGCGATTGGGGTTTGAACGCACAAGAGTTGTGCTTCCTAAACACTTTTTGGAACAGTGTTAACCGGTTAACGCGTATGGTTAACCGGTTAACGGAATGCGAAATAATTTTTTTTGAGATTTTTAACAGTGTTAACCGGTTAACGCATATGGTTAACCGGTTAACGCAAGGCGGAAAACAGTTTTCCAAGACATTTTCAAACAGTGTTAACCGGTTAACGCATTTGGTTAACCGGTTAACGCAAGGCAGAAAACTTTTTTTTTTTAGATTTCAAACAGTGTTAACCGGTTAACGCATATGGTTAACCGGTTAACGCAAGAAAATTTTCACCCATTCGGCTAACTCAGTGCTTTAAAAGTGTCAAGTGTTGATACGAAAAGCGACATCGATTTTAAATGAATTATTCATTAAAATGTGATGATCGGTCGTCGAAATTTAATTTGATTTTAATTAATTAAAGGAATTAATTATAATGATAATAAAGTGTTTATTATTGTCTTGTGGTGATCGGTTATGGCCTTAGTTTTCCTTTGTTTTGTTTTGGGTTTTTTTTTTAAATACGACCTGCGTGTCGTGCCTCTCTCTTAATCTCCCAAATGTAACTTCTTTTCTCATCTCACTCCCTCGTATGTAAAACGAGTTTCTTTCTTGTAATGTAATGATATGAAGAAAGCAAAGAAGTCAGTGCCAAAGGAGGACAACCTTGAAGATCTTGCTTGGAGAAGCTTAGATCGTTGTAGGTTAGCTTAGGTTCTCTCATTGACTTGGGAGAACAATTGCGCTAGGGGCCATAACTGTTTCATTATGTATGTATGTATGTATGTTGATGCATGTGAATGTATGTTGATGCATTTGAGAGACGGTTTATATGATAAACAAGCCGGTGAGATCAGAAAAATTGCAATTCCCTCAAAACTAAATATTAAGTTTTAAGCTTTCCAAGTTTTAACACTCATCAAGACTAGTATCGAATAATGTAGGTTTCGCCTACGCGAGGTGCATGTTCTATATTAGTAAGGTGCGATGGGATAATTGTAATATCCAACTGTTAAAACAATGGGTCAAACTTAACTAAACAAATCATAATAAGATTATATATGTTTAGAAGCAAGAGTTGGGAATGATCCATATGATGGATTGGAATAAGGAGTTATTCACCCAACTGAAATTTTCGAGAGTTGTATGAGATACAATTGGAAGGAGTTCCTACCTAAATAACCTAGTTTTGTGTAATCCGCCTACGCGGACTTAGAACGAAGTGAAATATGGATCTCGACCCACTAGAAAATCTTCCAACGGGATTTTTCGAATCAAATGATGAGGGTCATTTGTTTTGAGTAAAATAGTGGGAGCATATTTAATTAAAGGCCTAATTGAATATGTCAATGATACTTATATTTTCATTAATCCTTATGTAGATTACCATGACAGCAAACACCTCTAACAACATCCTGCGATCAATCCTTAATAAGGAAAAATTGTCTGGGACAAATTTTCTGGATTGGCACCGAAACCTGAGGATTATCCTCAAACATGATAAAAAGCTGTATGTCTTGGAGACACCTGTTCCTGAAGAGGAACCTCCTAGTTCTGCACCTAAGGCAGAAAGAGATGCTTATAAGAAGCATGTCGATGATGCCAATGAAACTGCTTGTCTCATGCTAGCTACCATGAACTCAGAATTGAAAAAGCAACATGAGAACATGTCAGCATTCGATATGATCGAACACCTGAAGTTGCTCTATCAAGAGCAAGCAAGGCATGAGAGGCTTGAAGTTTCAAAAGCCCTTTTTCAAAGCAAGTTAGTTGAGGGAGCCCCTGTAGGTCCCCATGTACTCAAGATGATTGGGTATGTGGAAAACCTTGAGAGATTGGGTTTTCCCTTCGAAAAGGAACTTGCAACTGATTTGATCTTGCAATCGTTGCCAGATAGTTTCAGTCAATTTGTCCTAAATTTCAATATGATTGATATGGACAAATCTCTTCCTGAACTGCTCGCCATGTTAAGAACTGCCGAGCAGAATCTGAAGTCAAAAGGGAAGTCCATTCTGATGATCGGAAATGGAAAGAGACAGAACAAAAGGCCCACTAAGCAGAGTGATAAGGGGAAGGGCAAGGAAGTTGCCAATCCCAGACCCACTGCTGTTTTGAAGCCTAGTGGAGGCATAGCAAAAGAAGGCACCTGCTTCCATTGCGGTAAGACCGGACACTGGAAGAGGAACTGCCCAAAGTACCTGGAAGATAAGAAGAAAGGAGTAGAGACTTCAACTTCAGGTATTTTTGTTATTAATTTATCTACTTCTGCATCATGGGTATTAGATACTGGATGCAGTTCTCACATTTGTACAAATGTGCAGGAACTAAAAAGGAGTAGAGATTTGGCAAAGGGTGAAGTCGACCTACGAGTAGGCTATGGAGCAAAGGTTGCTGCTTTAGCCGTAGGAACTTTTGTATTGACTTTACCTAGTGGTTTAATAATTCAGTTAGAGAACTGTTATTATGTACCTGCAATTAGTAGGAATATTATTTCCATTTCTTGTTTGGACAAGTTTGGTTTTTCATTCATAATAAAGAACAATTGTTGCTCAATTTATTTGAATGATATATTCTATGCTACTGCACAAATGAACAATGGACTATATGTCCTTGATCTTGAAATGCCTATTAATAACATTAATACAAAAGGGTGAAACCTAACGAGTTAAAACCAACTAGGTAAGAATATTAAAACTCTTCGATCAGATCAAAGTGATGAGTATTTAATCCTAGAGTTTGATGACCATCTGAAAGAGTGTGGGATCCTATCCCAACTTACTCCTCCTGGAACATCCCAATGGAAGGGTGTATCTGAGAGAAGAAATCGAACCCTGTTGGACATGGTCCGATTCATGATGAGTCACACCAATCTTCCAAACTCCTTTTGAGGACATACACCATTGACATCAGCTTACACACTTAACCGTGTTCCATCCAAAAGGTTGAAAAGACACCATATGAGATATGGAGTGGTAAGAGACCACATATGTCTTACATGAAGATTTGGGGTTGTGAAGTTTATGTGAAATGACAAATTTCAACTAAGCTTGAGCCCAAATCTAACAAATGCTTATTTGTGGGGTATCCTAAAGAAACAAGAGGATATTATTTCTACAATCCTTCTGAGGGCAAAGTGTTTGTCGCTCGAACTTGAGTTTTCCTAGAAAGGGATTTTATTTCCAAAGGAATAAGTGGGAGGAAAGTAGAACTTGAAGAAATTCAAGAATCACAAAGCATCGATACACCTATGGAGGAATTAGAGCAGGAAACACAAGTAGTTGTGTAAGAGCAACCTGCTCAAGTAGAACAAGACCAACGTAGGTCAGGCAGGATACGTCACCTACCTGAGATATATGGATATCTGATCAAGGTGATGTATTACTCATGGATCAAGATGAGCCTGTGACCTACTCATGGAATCTTCGCCTTGATGAAACAGTAAAACAGTATGGATTCATCAAGAACGAAGATGAGCCTTGTGTCTACAAGAAGGTTAGTGGGAGCATGATCGAATTCCTGGTATTATATGTAGATGACATATTTCTAATTGGAATCGATATCCCTACCCTGCAACAAGTAAAGTCTTGGTTGGGGAAATGCTTTTCTATGAAGGACCTGGGTGAAGCAGCCTATCAGAATCTATAGAGATAGATCATGAAATGCTTGGCCTAAGTCAGAGTACATAGACAAAGTGCTGAGACGCTTTAATATGAATGATTCCAATCTGGTTATGTGTTTTGCTTAAATGGTGGCACTGTGAGCTTGAAAAGTTCAACGCAAGATGCAGTTGCTGATTCTACAACTGAGGCCGAGTATATTGCTGCCTTAAGTGCAGCAAAGGAAGCTGTTTGGATCAATAAACTTGGCATAGTCCCTAGCATTGTGGATCCCATTGGTCTCTATTATGATAACAATGGTGTTATCGCACAAGCTAAGGAGCCTAGATCTCACCAACGATCCAAACACATACTTAGGCGTTGTGCGAAAATATGTAAAGTACCTACACTTGACAATGTCACTGACCCACTGACGAAGCCTCTTGCGCAGCAGAAGCATGATGGCCATACTAGATCAATGGGCATACGGGGTATGCCTGATTGGCTCTAGTGCTAGTGGGAGATTGTTGGTGTAAGCCCTAGAGGCCAATACTTTTGGTACTTGTATCGAATTATTTAAAGGCATTTTCTTTATTATGGTTGATTAATAAAGTCCCTGGAATAGATAGTCTGTTTAATGTATTAAGTGTGACTTAATCATGAGAACACATTAAACATAAGGACATTATTCTTAAAGTATCCGTAGTCGAGCTTTAATGTGAAGTGGGATAACATTAAAGCATTAAGACTATTATGTTTGTAGACTGATGATCACATCTCATGGATCATGGATAAAGAGTTATCAAGTCTTAAACATAGGTATGAATATTAGGAGTAATATTTATACCGGATTGACCCGCTATGAGAATACTATATAGAAAGTTATGCAAAAGTGTCATAAGTTATTCTCATGGTGATAATAGTGTATACCACTCTTCGACCTGAAACCACTATGGATCCTAGATGTAGAGTCGAGTGCTTTGTTGCTGATCTAACATTGTCCGTAACTGGATAACCATAAAGACAGTTGATGGGTACTCCACAAAGCATGCTGAGGGACATGAGTGTCCTAGATGGAATTTGCCAATCCTGCGTAACAGGATAAATGTCTATGGGCCCAATATTGAACTGGACAAGGGTGACACGGTCTATACCTTGTGTTCAATATAGACATAAGGGCAAAGGGGTAATTATACACATAATTATTATCACAGGAGGTTTTGTCAGATCACATGACATTTTCGTGACTTGGGTAGCAGTGATGTGTTGCTAGATACCGCTCACTGTTTATTATGTTAAATGCGTGATTTAATATAATTGCCAACGTCGCGAAAACCTATAGGGTCACACACAAAGGACGAATTGATGAGAGATAGAATAATTAAGGAACATCGTAAGGTACGGTGTACTTAAGCAGAATACGAAATATGGTAAGGTACCAAATACTTAAGTGATTTTGGCATATTATGAGATATAGGCCAAAATGCACTTAAGTGGGCTTTTTGGCTTGAAGCCCACACAAATGGTTCTATAAATAGAGCTCTTGTGCAGAAGCTTTGTATGGGAATACAACACAACTGAAGAGTTGGAATTTCGTATCTCTCTCTCACTCAAAGCCTTCATTCATAACAGCTAGCACTGCGATTGAAAGAATCCGTTCGTGTGGACTGAGTAGAGACGTTGTCATCATTCAACGTTCGTGATCGCCCCGTGGATTTGTATCTAAGGTTTTGGTCGTTTCAAGAGATCTGCACCAAAGGTTTGAATCGCCACAAGAGGTAACGATTCTATCACTGATCATGCCCATTCGTAAGGATCACTAAATGGAGAAATTTTTAAATTCCGCTGCGCCTTGGATGGCTATTCTCCTACAGAATAGACCCCATTTGAACATGTTGGAAGTAACTCAAGTCATTCCCCTGTGTTGACTGATCATCTAAAATACAACCCACAAAGTGTCTTGGATGATATTCAAGCTTCTCGGATCTAATTCTGATGGACATGATGAAATGCAATATGAAATGTTAAATGACCTAAAAATGAATGCATGAATGAGGGGGGGGGGCAAATTTGAGGTGCTACACCCGGGAAAAAGATGTACTTAACAAAAAACACTAAACATTTTTTGTTTTAAAAACACTTTTATAAGGTTGTTTGGGTATCTGTTAATAAAAAGTAATGAGGAAAAGTTACCTACTTAGTTTTATCTAAGCGTAATCAACCTATCACAACATAAATTTAGCCACAAATTGTCACAACAATTTATGTAATGAAAAACTTACCATAGATTTGGCAACCAGGTGATGATACCACAATTATGTCCCATGAAGATTATTCTGAGGATAATAACGAAAACCATATTGATCAATTATCTGATATGTTTGCTAATTTAGACATTAGTAACTTTGACATTTATAATACTAATAATATAAACCCTGTTTATTCTCCCAGGCCTATAGAAAAGTATTATTACAAACGCCACTACCGCAAGATTTGCTCTTTGAGGAACATGAACCATTCCAGAATTCTTATTCAGGAAAAGCCATTTATGAATGGAATGTTGATGGTCTTAATGACAAACAGATTATAGATACAATCCATAGAATGATCATGTATTCTACTGTTTGCAAGCAACATGGAAATTCAGATAGTTCTATAGCATCCTTTATAACCACATGATTTGTTGGCCAACTTAGAGGCTGGTGGGATCATTATCTCACCGAATCTCAGAAATTAGAAATTCTTAATCATAAGAAAATCATTAAGATCGAGCCAGGAACCAGTAGAAGCACTGCTTTGGCTACGACTACCACGGGAGAAGAAGATGCAATGTATACTCTGTGTCTCTCCATGTTACAGCATTTTGTAGGAACCAATGTCCCCATTGGAGAAAAAATCCAGACACTTCTCCAAAACCTTAGGTGTCCTTCTCTTACCCACTTTAGATGGTATAAGGATACTTTTCTTTCAAGAGTTTATCAATTAAACAATCCCAATTCTTTGCATTGGAAAGCAAAATTTATTGATGGATTACCCCATTTCTTTTCTGAAAAGGTTAGACAATCTTTAAGACAGAAAAATGATGGGATAAATATAAATTATTCGGACCTTACTTATGGTCATATAATTAACACTTGTGTTAATGAAGGATTAACTTTATGTAATGACATAAAGCTTAGAAATCAACTTAAAAGGCAAAAGCTTTCGGAGAAACACCAACTTGGTGAATTTTGCGAACAATTTGCTTTTGATCTTGGAAAATCTTCAGATAATAATAATAAGAAAAAAGGAAAAAAATTCCGCAATAAACCTTATAAGGATAAGTCAAAAACTTCTTATAAAAATTCTTATAAGAATAAGAAAAAGGGTCACTACAATAAAGGTAGACCTAAAGAAAAGTCTTTGGACTCTAAAGGTAAAAGAAAAGCCAAAAAGCTTGATATAACGTGTCATAAATATGGCAAACATTGTCATTATGCCAACCAATGTTGGACTAAAAAAGCTCTTAATGAGATAGAAGATGAACAATTGCGTTCTCAATTAGAAAAAGTTTTACTTCTCAATTCTGATTCTGAAAATTATTCTTCAGAAGAGGATATTAATATGATTTATGAATCCTCTACTGAATGCTCTTCTGAATATTCCGACAATAATGATTGTCAATGTAATTAATTAGATTACTGGAAATCAATTGTTGACATGAATGAGTTAAATGTTTTAACCTCAAAACAAGACGAAGCTATAAAAGCTATAAAATCTATTTCTAATAAAGAACTAAAAAGAAAAATGCTTGAGGTCTTAATACAAGAAAACTCTAAAAAATATTTTCCTATTATTACAGAAGCACCTTACCAATTAAGTGAGGTTTTGTCTAGATTTCGACAGTCTAACATCCGTGAAACTCCTGTTTCTATTATGGATTTAAATAGAGAAATAAATCTCTTAAAGAATGAGATATCTCATATTAAAAAAGAAAACTATGGTTTATCTCAAAGACTCACTTTGTTAGAATCTAATAATTCCAAGGTTGAAGAGATATCTTCAACTAGTAATCATTCACATAGTGATGAATTCCTTTCTCTCATTGATAGAGTGACCTCTCAAAAATGGTTTGTTAGAATAACTTTAGTTATTAATAGAAGTTTCATATTAGAAAATGAAGTTGCCCTTATTGATAGTGGCGCTGATTTAAACTGCCTTCAAGAAGGAATTATTCCCACTAAATACTTTGGTAAAACCACACAATCTCTTATCCAAGCTGGAATAGATAAACTCACGGTTAATTATAAGTTTTCTAATGCTTATATTTGTAACAAAGATATTTGTTTACCTACTCATTTTATTCTTGTAAAAAATTTAACTTATAGAATCATATTAGGAACTCCTTTTCTGCATAAAATTATACCTCTAATTAATGTTGATCAAAAGAGAATTACCTCTATTATCAGTAACAAAAGAATTACTTTTTTAATTTATTACTGATCCTCATACTAGGATGATTAATGAAGTTAAAGATATTCTTCTTAAGAAAGAAAAACAAATTTGTTTTCTTAAAGAAGAAGTAGATTTATTAAACATTACTTCTCAACTTAAGAAACCTGAAATTCAAAATCAAATTAAATTAATTGATTAACAGTTTAGAGATGAAATCTGCAATGATTTACCTAATGCCTTTTAGGATAAAAAGAAACATGTTATTTCTTTACCTTGTCTTGATGACTTTAATGAAAGTCAGATTCCCACTAAAGCTAGACCTGCTCAAATGAATCATGAGTATTTGGATTTATGAAAAAAGGAGATAGAATCTCTTTTAGAGAAAAATTTAATAAGAAAATCCAAATCTCCTTGGAGTTGCACAACTTTTTATGTTAATAATGCTGCGAAAGGGAACGTGGGGTCCCTAGACTTGTTATAAATTACAAACCTCTTAATAAAGTGTTAAAATGGATTAGATATCCTATTCCTAATAAAAAAGATCTTTTAGATATATTAAACAATGCTTTAATCTTCTCTAAATTTGATATGAAATCTGGTTATTGGCAAATTCAGATTAATGAATCTGATAAGTATAAAATAACCTTTACTATTTCTTTTGGACATCATGAATGGAATGTCCTTACTTTTGGCCTTAAAAATTCGCCTTCTGAATTTCAAAATATTATGAATGATATTTTTAATCCTTATACTGAATTTAAAATTGTTTATATTGATGATGTCTTAGTTTTTTCTAAAACTATAGATCAACATGTTAAACATTTAAAAATATTCAAAGGATTAGTTAAACATAATGGATTAGTTATATATGCTCCTAAGATGAAACTTTTTCAAACAAAAGTTAGATTTTTAGGTCATGAAATTGACCAAGGAACTATAATTCCTATACAAAGAAGTATTGAATTCGCTTATAAATTCCCCAATGTTATTACAGATAAAAAACAATTAAAAAGGTTTCTTGGTAGTCTCAATTATATAGCAAATTATTATGAAAATCTTGCAAAAGATACTGCCATATTACATGCTAGGCTTAAAAAGAATCCTGACCCTTGGACTGATAAACATTCTCAGGCAGTCCAAAGAATTAAAAATAAAGTTAAATGTTTGCCTTGTTTATCCCTTGCTAACCCTAAATATTTCAAAATTGTTGAAACGGATGCTTCCAACTTAGACTATGGAGGAATCCTGAAACAAATTATACCTGATACATCAAAAGAAGTTTTAGTCAGATTTACCTCTGGAAAATGGAATCCTGCCCAATCAAAATATTCTACTATAAAAAAAGGAGACGCTCTATATTATAAAATGCATTTCAAAATTTCAAGATGATCTTCTTAATAAGAAATTTTTATTAAAAATTGATTGTAGCTCAGCTAAATCAATTATTGAAAAAGATGTTAAAAATCTTGTTGCTAAGCAAATTTTTGCTAGCTGGCAATCTCAATTATCTATGTTTGAATTCGACATTCAACACATTAAAGGTGAAAATAATTCACTTGCTGATTATTTAACTCGTGAATTTTTGCAGGGAAAAAATGATGATCCCGTATAGGGGAAGAGGCCGCGGTTATGACCGTGGTGGAAGGGGGAGTAACAATATGTTACCCCAGCCAGAATCAAACATTCCTCTAATAGGGGATTGAACTACAGTTTACAAAGGTAGAAAAATGAAACAATTACATGCATCTTTATCTAAAAAGGAAAATATTCCTTCCTCCTCCTCTAATAAAAGTACATCTTACAAAGAAGTTGCGGTTAATAACCCACCTCAAGAGCAATTGGATTATTTTGAAAATCCAGTAACTGAAAAAATCATGTATATTGATGAAGAAGATATCAAAATCAATCCAAATAATGGATGGTCTATCAAAACTAGATACCTCAAATCAAGAGGATATCCAGGCCTACATGGAAAATCTAGGCCTCACCTAGAAATTCTTCTAACCGTTACCGAATCAGTAACATTTACTCACCATTACCAGAATAATAATCCTGAAAGTTTTATAAACTTCAGTAAATGTCACATTAATAAAATCATGTTACCAAGAGAATGGGTCTTAATCCAAATGGTGAAAAGGCAATAAGAATTGCAGAAGGAAAGTATATTTACTTTAATTACTGGGACTATGTCCAAGCTTTTACTCAAGCTTTTTATTATCAAAATCCCAAGAATAAACATTCTTGGTTTTTCTCTATTAATCCAGAGATGATTAATAGACCTATACCAAATTGGTTTTATGAATGGTGGACTAAATTTGGTCCGTCTTTGGAAATACTACCCAAAGAATTACTTGATTTATACAATCCCTGGTGTGACAATAGCCCATTTTGGTTCTTTACCAAATTTCAGATTCTATGGATATGGAGATGGTCAATCACCATATCTCAAGATAAATTCAACATACCCATTTTAGAAAGAAATTTCTTCTATAAATGGTGGAACAAAATGAGTTCCGAAGAAGTCCAGAAAATAGGATATTTAATTCAAGCAGCTATAGCTGAAGACCAAAGTAATAAGGTCAAAGAGGAAAGCTCCCAACAAATGTCTATGGGAAATCTGAAGAACTTCTTCCAGAGAAAATATCCAAATGAATCGGAAGATGAAATCATGGTTAGAACTTTGGACCATATGAAAAACCAATTCTTCTCCACTTTTCCAGCAAAAGCATCAAAAGATGAGGATTCATCTATGAAGACCAGCTCTTCCATAGGATCAATTGATTCCCACAACTTTGACTGTTTGGCAGGAGAAGCCCAAGCAGAGGACCCAACTGCAGAGGATTTCTGGGACGCAATGATTCAATCCATGGCCCAGAAAGCAAAAGAGAAAACAAAAAATAAGAATCAATAATCAAAGGCAGAAGATAAAAAAGAAACCTATCTTGTTTGCCATTTCAAAGCAATAATGAAAAAGAAAAAGAAAAGACAAGGTTAATGGAATAAGAATCTCGTCAAAAGCAAAAGACAAGGTTAATGGAATAAGAATCTTGTCAAAAGCAAAAGTTGCCAAAAGCAAAAGATAAGAAAGAATCTTATCTTCTTATCTTAAGCGAATAAGAATCTCTTGTCTTTAGACATAAATGTATGCACTTAATTTTCTTTTGTAAAAGTTTTTTGTTTTTAGTTCACCTACTATTGTAGGTAGATGTTACCGGCTTAAATAGTAAGCCTTTGCTTTCCTATATAAGGGGATTTAAGTTTCTTTTGTAATCAAGTTTTTAAAAGATAAGTTTGAAAGAAAATTCTCTATACTTCTCTAGACTTCTCTACCATTTCTTTACTTTCTTATACATATTTCGATCCTGCTTCTGCTGTAAGTTATATATATATATATATATATATATATATATATATATATATATATATATATATATATATATATATATATATATATATATATATATATATATATATATATATATATATTAGTAAAATCGTGTCAACTATTTATTTTAGATGGCAAAACTAATTATTTTAATAATTATATTTATTTATTCAGGAGATATAGTGTGCAATACAGAATTTTATTTTTATTTTTTTTAAAAAAGATTAACGGTCTTTGTGTCATGAAATCAAAAATATCAATACAAATGATATGAAAGCAATAAGATCGGAAAGTTTATGTTTTGTTACCTTATTAAACCAGCTAATACGAAATACTCAAATTTTTTTCAACACCGTTAAATATTACTCCATCAGTTACTTTTTAAGTGTGTCTTGTATAAAAATTTTGTTTCATTTTAAGTGTCATTTTTAAAGTTCAAGATAACACTAATTGTTATTTGTCAAAATTGCCCATAATTATTTATTAAAGAGAGAGAAAAAATTAAATATATAAATTATTAGATAGGGGTATTATAGATAAAAAGACGATTATTGCTTGAAAAGTAGTAAACTTGATTAGTTTTATTGGTATGCGTAAAAAGTCAAAGAAAGACAATTAAAAAGAAACTGATGGAGTACTTAACGTGCCTCCAAAGTTCATCGATGACATTCTAAAGAAGTACACGGAGGACTTCTAAATACATCTTCCAATATTACTTAACGTGCCTTTAAATACATAGAGAGTACTCCCTCTGTTCCTTTTTAAGTGTCACTTTCTTAGAAAAAAATTGTTTCTTTTTAATTGTCACTTGCAAAATTCAAGGTAATATTAATTACAACTTTGTCAAAATTATCCATAGGTAATTATTATATAAAGAGAAAAAGTAAAATAAATCTAATAAATAATTAATAGCATTATAGATAAAAGAAGAATTATTGTTTAAAAAATAACAATAATCATTAGTTTTCTTGGTATGTGTAAAATGGCAAAAAAATGACATTTAAAAAGGAATGAAGGGAGTAATTAAGAAGCATGACATATCAGGTTGTGGATTATATGCATGGCAAAGGGTATACGAGAGTTGAGCTTCATATCGATAACATGGACGTATATAAGGCAATCACCTCCACTGCACTAACTATGAGAGTTGGTTGATGCTTAATTCAAAATATCAAAACATTGATTCATCGTGGGAGATATGGATTAATAAGTTAAGTGTGAGTTGAAATCCCATATTGATTATAAATGTGGAGACTTAAGCATTTATGAGTGGGAGAATCCATAGACCTATTATCTTAAGATTTTGGGTGAATATATGACGTGTCTCTCACAAAAGGTGTTGCTATAAAAAGAAGAAGTCTCATAATGTTCAATGCTCTTGATCGGTCACCATTTCCATTGAATTCCCGCCGTTAATCTGAAATATTGTCATCACTTTGGTAAGATTTATGTTTGTTTTTAGTTGCTTTGGAGTCATTTATCATGTTTTGTTGGTTTGGTATCGCATTGCATTCGATTACAAGTTTATGTCAAAAAGATCTCGTTTATGCTTCGTTTGGTAATGTCATTGTTACAGGCCATTGCACAGGTTTAAAAGCAAGAATGGTGAAGTTATGGACACTCTGAAAGGCAAAAATATGAAGAAACAGCAGGTCAACACGGGCACCCGTGTGCCACAACACTGCCCGTGTTGTTGATCAGGCAGAGCAAAAGAGGAGAAGAAAAACAGAGATCAACACGGGCACCCGTGTGTCACCACACGGTTGTGTTGATTAAAACAGTGCATTAACACGGGCACCCGTATGGAGGAACACGGCCCGTGTTGTTGCCTCTGTAGCTTGTGCTGAAAATAACTAATTATGGAGAACAACACGGCCACCCGTGTGGTGACACACGGCAGTGTTGATTGGACGCAGCTTGGAAAACCTAATTTTTGCTTTGTGAACCGATTCTGCTCATTAAGGGTAGTTTGGACCTTTTGCTTGGAAGAGATGCATCTGAAGCTATAAGAAGGCTTGGAAGAGAAAGAAGAAGGCACGTTTTGACAGACGAAAGAAAACATTGCATTGGAGAAGATAGCAAATACGAAGGATTTGAAGACAACGAGATTCAAGGGCATCCACCATTGAAGATCAAACTCTCCTAATTCTTTATAATGTCTAATCTTTACATTATGAGTTCTTTAAGTACTATGAGAGGCTAAACCCCCTGATGCTAGGGGGGTGGTCCTGATGTTATCGCATGCTATGAATTTGAACCAATGATTTCTTGATTACTATGTTACGTATTTCAATTCAATTGTGTGATGTTATTATGCTTTTGTATCGGACAAATACAAATTGATCTATGACTTCCAATAACATGATTGTGATTGTTAGGGTTTTCACACAATTGGGCTTATGAATGCATCATCTAGGACTAATAACTTTCGTAAATCACCGTAAACCTTGATATTTTGTATGATTAAAACCAATGATTAATTGAATGGACATTTGAGTAAGAATTGGTAGTTTAATAGTTTCTTCTTTAAGGACTTAAGTCAGAACATTCTGAGGTTAGGTGATTGAATGTTTCATATGTATTAAGGAAATCTTAACTGAATTCATAACCGGTTAACTCAACCGCTCACCCTAGCATCTTTTATCTTAATCAATTATTTTTACTCTTTGTGTGTTTACTATTATAAATTCCCAAACAACCCAACCATTATCTTCTTGTTCTGATAGAATCAAATTAAAATAAGTATTTCCTACGCAATCCTTGAGATCGATACTTGGAAATAAAACTCCTTATTACTACATCGGTAAAATTAGTACACTTGCTATTTTTCCGATCAAGTTTTTGGCGCCGTTGCCGGGGATTGCCAAAATACATATTTTAATTTCTATTCTATTGAAATTTTGTTGCTCGTCAACCAAAATTTTATCTGTGACAATCTTGTTAGTCAATTCTGATATTTGTCTAACTTGTGTATGCGAGGTAAGGCCTCAGCGGATTTTTCTTTTGACGCAGATCTCGAAAGAACTCTTCGCGCTAGACTAAGACAAGCTAAGCGAGAAAAACTGGAATTGGCAGAAAAAGCAGAGAAGGAAGTTGTTTCAGTGCACTCAGAGAATTCATATTCAGAAGCAGAAATAACTCCCGAGGTCATGGCTGCAGAACCACCACCACCAGAGAGACTTCTCGGTGACTATGGTGGAAACAACATTGCGGGTGGTCGTATGACAATTGTCAACCAACCGGTAAATGTAGACCAATTTCAGCTGCATCCCAGCACAATTAATCAACTCGAAAGGCGGTCCTTTTCTGGAAGAGTGAATGAAGATGCCAACAAGCATCTACAAAGGTTTTTGACTATGAGCACAACGCTGAAAATGCCTGGACATAATGAAGAAGCAATAAGGCTTCGTATGTTCCCGTTCAGTTTAGCAGATGAAGCCGAAGAGTGGTTCTATTCCTTACCGACTGGCAGTATCACTACATGGGAGCAGATGGAAACAACATTCTTGCAGGAATATTTTCCCGCATCTGTGTCATTTCGGAAAAGATATGAGATCCTAAACTTCAAACAGAAGGAGGGTGAGTCACTAGGAGATGCCTACAAACGATTCAATAGAATCCTAGTGGCTTGTCCTACTCACAACATGGATGAAACTGAACAAATGCAAATGTTTGTCAATGGTCTTCGAATTCAAACGAGACAAATCCTTGATTCAGCAGCTGGTGGCTCAGCCAACTTTGCAACAGCCACCGGTATGAAGAAGATAATTGAAGTTATTGCCTCGAACGAGCATTTAGAGTTATATGACAGGGTATCAAGCAAAACTGCAGTTATTGACTTGAAGCTTGAAACTAACAAACAGGTGAAAATTGAAGAAGCTGTTGCTGCGGAGGTAGAGAAAAGGTTGAAAGCACTAAACATAGGTGCTCAGAAAGTGGCTCAAGTGCAACAGGCACCGAGTGAAGTGTGTGGCATTTACAATGGACCACACAATACTGTTCATTGCTTTGTAACACCGCAACAGATCGAAGATATAAAATTGTTAAAGCAAAACAATCCCTACTCCAACACATACAATCCGGGGTGGAAGAATCATCCCAACTTTGCATGGAAAGATCAAAGAGGGAACGTGCAACAGCAGGCACAGGGTCAATATCAAAATCAATATCAGCAGCAGCAACAACAAGTCCCAAAGAAGGCAGATTGGGAGATTGCAATTGAAAAGATGGCAGCTCAAAATATGCAATTTGAAGAAGAGACTAGAAACAATCAGTAAAAATACCACCGCCTCCCTAAGGAATCTTGAAGTTCAGCTGGGACAGATAGCACAGCAACTGGTAAGTTCTCGAACACCAGGTTCCCTACCAAGTGAAACAATTCAAAATCCAAGAGGTCAGGAGAATGTTAATACTGTCACGACGACAGAGAAAAAGGTTGCTAAAAAGAAAAAAATGATATCACCGAGCGAGCCAACTAAAGAAGAAACTACAAAAGGAACTAAACCGGTGATTAAGTTGCCCTATCCTCAGAGAATGACAAAGAAGGAACCTAGTGAGTCAGACTTGGAGAAATTCATGACAATGTTTAAAAGGATTGAGGGTCATATGGCTTTGTTTGAAGCACTTGAAAGGATGCCCAGGTACAAGAGATTCGTGGAAGAGGTAATGGCTGAAAAGAAACCAACCACTGAAGAACAATGTAGCAAACTCCCTGGAGCAGAACATTCCTAACAAACAAAAGGATCCAGGAACCGTCACAGTACCATGCACAATCAAAGAAAGAACCTTCAAAAAGGTACTAATAGATTCTGGAGCTAGTGTGAATCTGATGCCATTATCGATCTATCACAGGCTGGGTATTAAAAATATCAGTGATATAAAGACCAATCTGAAGTTTGCGGATCACTCAAGAAAAGATGCATATGGTATAGCTGAAGATGTGCTGGTAACAATATCGGACTTGACTTTTCCAGTCGATTTTGTAATCCTAGACATACCTGAAGACAATGAGGCACCCATCATTCTGGGTCGACCTTTCATGAAGACGAGTCGATGCAAGCTCGACATGGATGAGTGCACGTTAACCTTTAAAGTTCACAACAAGGAAATAACATTGAATGCTATTGAAGACCAGGAGATGGAGGAAGATACAGAATCGCAGTATCAAGTGGGCTTAATCAGGACATTGAATACTATCAAAGTCTCACCACTGGCAGTAGCCACCCTAAACGGAAAGATTCCTAACACCAAAAGGAAGGTTAAAAAGGAATTGTGGCATAAAGGAGTCCACACTAAGAAAAGAGACAACGTCCGAGTTATAGACAAGAGGTGCAACAAGGTTTTGAACCTAAAATACCCCCCCATTATAAGGGAAATGAACCGTCGAGCCATGCGACGTTAAACGAAGTGCTTCATGGGAGGCAACCCACGCGTTTGATTGCTAATTTATGTTATTTTTCTTTTTCTTTGTGTGTGCTAAAATTTTGTTGTAGAGGAGGAGAAGAATTAGAAGGGCAAAGTCACAAACACCTCAAAATGGAAGGAAACCACACAAGTGCAATAAATTAATAGTAGTCGCTGTGAGTCCCCTTTGTGCTTGAATTTAAACATTGAGGTCAATGTTTAGTTCAAGTGTGGGGGGGTTTTTCCTTTCATGTTTAATTCATTTTCAATTTGTTTTGTTCTTAAGCTTTTGTTTTTGTTGTCGTCGTATTATTTTTTATTTTTTTTGTGGCTTACTTGTGTGGACAGAGTGATGAGAAATAGTTGGACGAGCTCGGGATCAATGGTAGTGGATGAATGACACCCCTCAAACTTAGGCTGATAAGGCACCCCGGAAGTTGATGCAACCATGAGAAAGTAAAGTCGGACACAATTTGGGGACACCGGACCAAGAGAGCGGTATGGTAGAACCGAATCAGAAAAGAAACCACATGACACGAGGAGGCTTCAGAGTTTGCAAGCTAACCAACATGGTGAGATCACAAAAAGTCAAACACTAAATATCAGCATGAGAGTTCAGCCAGGTATGACTTTATCACTTTGATTTTGCGTATGTCCTGTTGACACGTCACAGCATGACAACACACACTGAGGCAAGTTGTTTGTTTAGCCAGGGCCTTTCTAACCATCCCTATCTGTATGTTTCCCTTCGTAAACCCCGTTGAGCCTTAGCCATTTTATTCATCGTAAACCCCATGTTAACTTTTAAGCATTATTTATCATAAACCCCCTGTTCAGTTTTAATCATTCATTTTTTTTCATAACTCAGTATGATTGTGTGAATTGCAAAATGTGCAAGAAAACTAAGTTTGGGGTGGAAATCTTGGAAGAGAAGCAAGTGCATAATAAGAGATCATACAAAAAGAAAAATAGTATGTATTTTCTTTAAAAGAAAAAAAAAGAAAAACGAAAGAGAAAAATGCACTTGCCGAGACTTAAGACTCTAACACATATGAAATGCTCGGAAAATTCGAGTAGGAAAAGAGTCAAAAGAGTGAAATTAACCCCCAGAGTATACGTGATGCACGAGAAAAAAGAGAAAGAAAAATCACACAACATGACTACCGAGTTCAAAACCCTTTGTTATCCATTTTTTTTGTTTATCCCACCGTACCCAAGCCCCGTTACAACCTAAAAAGATCTCAAAAAGTGTGTGGAATCTGCTGTGGTAGTGACATTAGAATGTATTCAAAGTTAAGAGTTTGGTATTGCATACTGTGCTGTGAGTGTACACACCTAACCCTGAGAGATATTGTGAGTGTGTGAAAAGCTTGCAGGTGAAGAGGTTTCTGATGTGGAAATGTGGTAAACTGCCTGAATCGGAGAGACCTGAAACTCATTTGCAAAGGAAGAACACAAATGGTGAAAGACTAGGTTGCATTGTGGAAAATGAATTCAGGGGTGACCTTTGTTTGGACTCAATACATCACTTGAGGACAAGCAATGAGACAAGTTTAGGGTTGTGATCGGTCACCATTTCCATTGAATTCCTGCCGTTAATCTGACATATTGTCATCACTTTGGTAAAATTTATGTTTGTTTTTAGTTGCTTTGGAGTCATTTATCATGTTTTGTTGGTTTGGTATCGCATTGCATTCGATTACAAGTTTATGTCAAAAAGATCTCGTTTATGCTTCGTTTGGTAGTGTCATTGTTACAGGCCATTGCACAGGTTTAAAAGCAAGAATGGTGAAGTTATGGACACTCTGAAAGGCAAAAATATGAAGAAACAGCAGGTCAACACGGGCACCCATGTGCCACAACACTGCTCGTGTTGTTGATCAGGCAAAGCAAAAGAGGAGAAGAAAAACAGAGATCAACACGGGCACCCGTGTGTCACCACACGGTCGTGTTGATTAAAACAGTGCATTAACACGGGCACCCGTGTGGAGGAACACGGCCCGTGTTGTTGCCTCTGTAGCTTATGCTGAAAATAATTAATTATGGAGAACAACACGGCCACCCGTGTGGTGACACACGGCCGTGTTGATTGGACGCAATTTGGAAAACCTAATTTTTGCTTTGTGAACCGATTCTGCTCATTAAGGGTAGTTTGGACCTTTTGCTTGGAAGAGATGCATCTGAAGCTATAAGAAGGCTTGGAAGAGAAAGAAGAAGGCACCTTTTGACAGACGAAAGAAAATATTGCATTGGAGAAGATAGCGAATACGAAGGATTTGAAGACGGCGAGATTCAAGGGCATCCACCATTGAAGATCAAACTCTCCTAATTCTTTGTAATGTCTAATCTTTACATTATGAGTTCTTTAAGTACTATGAGAGGCTAAACCCCCTGATGCTAGGGGGGTGGTCCTGATGTTATCGCATGCTATGAATTTGAACCAATGATTTCTTGATTACTATGTTACGTATTTCAATTTAATTGTGTGATGTTATTATGCTTTTGTATCGGACAAATACAAATTTATATATGACTTCCAATAACATGATTGTTATTGTTAGGGTTTTCACACAATTGGGCTTATGAATGCATCATCTAGGACTAGTAACTTTCGTAAGTCACCGTAAACCTTGATATTTTGTATGATTAAAACCAATGATTAATTGAATGGACATTTGAGTAAGAATTGGTAGTTTAATAGTTTCTTCCTTAAGGACTTAAGTCAGAACATTCTGAGGTTAGGTGATTGAATGTTTCATATGTATTAAGGAAATCTTGACTGAATTCATAACCGGTTAACTCAACCGCTCACCCTAGCATCTTTTATCTTAATCAATTATTTTTACTCTTTGTGTGTTTACTATTATAAATTCCCAAACAACCCAACCATTATCTTCTTGTTCTGATAGAATCAAATTAAAATAAGTATTTCCTACGCAATCCTTGAGATCGATACTTGGAAATAAAACTCCTTATTACTACATTGGTAAAATTAGTACACTTGCTATTTTTCCGATCAGCTCTCAAGTGAAAAACTCTCCAACACATGGTATCAATAAAGAGATCAACTCACTTGTATCAAAATATCAAGGAAGAGGTGTCAACGACGGTACAAGTGTATGTGGACAAAAAAAAAATTCCACTTGAGGGAGAGTGTTAAGAATAATAAGTCAAATGTGAGTTGGAGTCTCATATCGGTTATATATGTGGAGACTTAAGCATTTATAAGTGGGAGAATCCATACACCTATTTGTTACCACGAAAAATCTCTAAGGCATGCTGAAAGCATAGTTAGTGATAAGAGTCCTGTGAATTTGGGGGTTATACCCCATTAAAGGATGAAGATGTGTTTGAGACAAGCAAGAGTGGAAAAAACACAAGTCAAGGGATGAAGCTGACAGGAGAAGCATGCTTGGTCGACAGGCCATTCCGTCGACTAAAATGAATTTTGGGACTTAAAGAATTTTCTTTCATGCCAAATGCGTAAAAGACAGTGTCGCCCTAAACGTCTGGGAGGGAGAAAATGACCAGCAGTTACAAGAGGAATAAGAGCGCTAGAATCTGGAGCAGTTTGCAAGACGTGGGTATAACGATTTGCAGATCGTGTGACACGACATCTGCTAGTTTTTAGGAGTGTTTAGCCTGTGTGCAGTTTCTTTAGTATAGTATAAATAGAGTATCCCACGAGGGGCTTGGGGTGTTCACCTTGTACAAAAAATCACTTGTAAGAAACTTCCCATTCCCAGCGCGAGGAAGCAAGAGGTTTTTAGAGTGCTATGTACGTGAATCACCACATTTATTTCAATGTAACTTCCTTACTTTTCAATTGTTCTCATTGAACATTTTATCTTAATTTCATTTACTTTTGAGTTATCACTTTACGTTGTCGTTTACGTTGTCGACACTGATTCTATTACGATAATAGAGTTCACCAAAAGCGTGTTCGTCGTGTACATCTTTTGAATGCTGTAGCATTGTCGGTCACGAGTCACCTATAGGCTATAGCATCGTTTAAACCGTTCGTGTGGAAAAACCTGCGCTTGTTCAATACTTTGTTAGGAGCCGTTCCTCACAAAGCCATTCCGTCGAATTTGATAAGCCTCACTTGCACTAGCATATGTCCTAGGATCAACTGGTCGATCCTGCAAGTAACCCTTAGTCTTAAGGCCTAGGGAGGACCAGCGGTTGTTTACCAATTTCCAGAGTAAACAAAATGGCATGCCCAGTGGGACGGTGCTAGCGCAGTTGCGAAATTGCATGAAACTTAGAAGTGGCAAACTGTATAGTAAGCCACGAGAAACTTTGAAAATGTCAGATTCTAATAAAGATGAAGTGCCACAAGGAACTTTATCCACTACGGAAACAGTAATCTCACAGGTTGTCACTTTGCCACCGATGACAAGTGCAGCCTCAACAATGTCGACCACGAGTGCGGTTGGAACATCAATTCCTCTACCTCCACCGGGGGGTTCAGGATCAACGCTAACGACGTTCAGACCTTACGTGCCTCGCTTTGGCACCACAGATCCTCTTTATGGAATTCCGTATTCCTTAATGCCAGGATACCAGTCGACATCAAGTGCAGCACTGTTTTCAGACAAAGCCCAAAACAAAATTCCACCCTTGCAAGGGTCAGTGCAAGGGGGCAACATTAGGAATAATACTCAGAACAAAACCATGCCGCTGTCGAACACTTCAATAGCGGTGTTGAGACAACAAATGGATGATAGTAACCATGAATTGGTTAACATGTTAACCAACCAAATGGGCACAGTTTTTAATCCAGTTATACAAGAATCTGCTGAAATAAATAGGCAGGTGGCAAATCAATTGACACGATGTGCAATTTTCTAGGGGCACCAGCTCGACAGATGGCACAAGCGGTTAGGCAAACTGTTCCTGTTCAGATGGAGATAGGGGCAGCAGAAGATGAGACAGTCCACGAAGGACAAATCCTTCGACCCCTTCAAAATCAAGGCGTTGAATCAGGAGTCGCATGATGTAACCAGATGGTACTGGTTAACCGACACCAGGATGCTGATCAAATTGTCGATCAACATCGACAAGAAGATTTATCAGTGGAAAATAATTTGACAACTATTGTCGAAAGGATTATGGCTAGAAATGGTATGGGTGCCACATTGCAAAGGCCATTGTACGCCTCCCCGTTAGCTGAGTTTATTCTCCAAGCCGAGGCCCCCAGGGGAATGAAAGTGCCTAAGTACACTAAATTTGGGGGAGAATCTGGTGAATCGACAATAGAGCATGTTGCCAGATATCTAACAGAGTCAGGAGATCTAGCTCATAATGAATGTTTGAGAGTAAAAAACTTTCCCTCCTCTCTGACTAAGGCTGCCTTCACATGGTTTACTTATTTGGCCTCAAGTTCAATCGATTCGTGGGCCAAATTAGAAAAGAAGTTCCATGAACAGTTTTACGAAGGACATTCCAAAATTAGTTTGGCAGAATTGTCTAGTATCAAGAGAAGGTTTGCTGAGAGCATCGACGATTATCTGAATCGATTTAGATCATTAAAGGCTAGATGTTTTACACAAGTGCCAGAACATGAACTTGTTCAGATGGCTGCAGGGGCTTTAGAGTATTCCATTAGGAAGATTATAGACCCAACCTTTGTGAAAAGTATGTCACAGTTGGCCGATAGAGTTCGACACTTCGAACGGCTAAGGTTGGAAAAAGTTAGACACAATAAGTCTAAGAAAGAAAAAGTAGCGTGTGTCGACTACGACGCAACGAACCCAATATATGAGGCTGATTATGCTTCATCGACCGAATTATAAATTGACGTGGCCGAATTAAAGCCAGAATCCGCCTATGAGTGTCGATCATTACTTCCTGCGCAGGGAAAAAATCCTGTCGAACACAACCCAAAATTCCCTTCGAAAACTTATACTTTTGATGTGACAAAATGTGAGGAAATTTTTGACTTGTTGGTCAAAGATGGTCAAATGGTGGCACCACCTGGTACTAAAATACCACGGTTAGAACAAAGACAGAAAAGAGGGTTTTGTAAGTATCATAACTATCTTGGGCATAATACCTCTAATTGTTACCTTTTCAGGGATTTGGTTCAGAAAGCGATTCAAGAAGGCAGGCTGAAATTTGCTGGCCGCAGAATGAAGATCGACGATGATCCTCTTCACCAGGAGGAAGCCCTATTCGTGGAGCCAATCGAGATCAACATGGTCGAGATCACCGAATACGATGAGGCCGACATGCTGGAGCAAACTGGTGAAAGCCCAGATGTCGATATAGCTGAAGTTTACCCAAGGGCAGATGAAGACTTAGTGGATTAACTGTATCGCTGTAAGAACAAGGGTTAACAAGGTTACCTGTGCCCTAGATGTGGTGCTGTCATCGACAAAATAGCGGCAGAAAATTTCCAGAAACTGCAATTGGGTAAAAGCAAAAGAAACGGGCCGACCAGGGGGTACCATAATGAAAGAGGCTCAAAAAAGGCTGTGGAAAATACCCAAGCAAGGCCTAAGAATTTTGTACCGTCGGCAAGTGCCCCTAGAGACACTTGGATCAAGCCTTCGGAAAAACAAGATACCCCACAAGGTGTTGTTGCTCCTGCTAGAGGAGGTCTAGCAATTAACTATAGGCGTGAGTTTAAGCCTGAAAAAAGGACTCGTGTCTCTGAAAATTATTTGGGGAAGAACCCTATGTCGAGGACCCAATGGAGACGCTTTCAGAGGCGTACACAGGCCGAAAGAGAGGCTGCAAGAGGCATGGCCAGTGGGGCGAATACTTGGAAGAAGGTTGTTGTGAAGGTCGACACAACATCAAAAGAGCGGATCAAGGAGTATGTTCGCCGACCAACTGAGAGATTTTCTGATGAAGTTACTGATGACTTCAATTCAGAGTCCGAACCAAGTCTGGACATCTTGGTCAACGTTGTAACGGCCCAATTTTTATTAAGTGTTATTATTATTATTTTTATAATGTTTGATTTATAATTATTTCGGTAAAATATTTTATTGTGTGTTAATATATTATTAGAGTTTAATTATGAGAATTGTGGTATAATAGCTATTGGGCCTAGTGGTGTATATAGTAATTAAGGGAGGTGTAACAATTAAGCCCATTAGTTAGTTTTTATTTAATTAAAACAAAGAATAGAAATAGAATAGAAATAGAAAGAAGAGAAATAGAAAGAAGTAGAGAGAAGGAGGAGAAAAGAGAAGAAAAGAGAGAAAAGTTAGGGTTTGGAGGAGGAAGAGGAAATTGGAGAAGAAGAGCATCATCTTGATCAACCCAAGCTTGCTAGAACACTATAGAGTAACTCAATCATCATCTCTAAGGTAAGGGTGTGAGTTATCATTTCCTATAATTATGAAAATGATGGGTTTTATGTGGGTAATGGTTGTTAGAGGATATTGTTGGGTTTTGATGTTGTGATTGGATTCCTTGCTTTGAAAATGTTGTTTGAGTTCTTGATGTAGTGTTGATTGTTTGTGATTATTGAACATGTATCAATTCTTTGCAAAATGTTAGGGTTAGGTTTAGAAGAATGATAAATAACATCGTGTGTTGTGTTGTTGTTGATGGTTTGGGGTTGATGTATGTTGTGAACAATATGCTATTGTGTTGATGAATCAAAGTATGAGTAATTTCACAAATTGTGAATTTAGGAAGTGTTGGAAATTAATTGAATGATGTTTAGAATGATGAAATAAAAGTTAAATTGTGGTTAGAATGGCTTTGTAATATTGAAAATATTGTAGTTCGTTGAATTCTGAGAATGAGACTTTTTACGGAATCGAAATCGGAGGTCCGGAAGGTATTTAACGGTCAAAAACGCATTTTCTATGTTTCCTACTAAATTCGCGGCGCGAAAGAGAGTTCGCGGCGCCAACTGAGTTGAAAACAGAATTCTTTTGTAAACTTCAAAAAGTCATAACTTTTGAACCGTAACTCCGTTTTGGTCCCCATTCGAAGCGTTGCGAAGCTTATGAAATTTTCTACATGTTGTTGATGTTTATAGGCCATTATAAGGGCTTATTTTAATAAGTGATTATTTTGGAAAAGTGATTAATAATTGATATAGTAGGAAGCCTATTGATTAATGAGGAATACCACTTAACTATAGTGTGTAGGTGTGCGATGTAAATAAACATAGCATGAGGTTGAATTACCTAAGAGATTGTATGATGAAACAATTGATTGTGATGAATATTCTCATTTGTTTTATATATAAACATATGTATGAATGTTGGTGAAGATGATGTTGTGTGAATGCTTTTATGCATGTGAATGGCGACGTGGCCTTAATGGCAATAGCGATGTGGGATTTCGCCATTGTGAAGAGTTATGTTGATGCGATGATGATTTTGGTGTATGTGTATCATTTATCATGGAGTCACATACATTTGCATAAGCGACGTGGCCTTTTGGCAATAGCGACGTGGCCTTTTGGCAAAAGAGAAGTGGGCATAAAGCCTTGGCCTTGATGGCAAAGCGACGAGTCGGTACCGCATATCATTTGCATAGTTAAGTCACATATGTTGGTTATGTTTATTTCCGCATTTTGTGATAATTGTTGTTATGTGACGGTTTATGATGTGCGGTGATATTTTGCGATGATGCGATGAATCATAATGTTTTATGATTGATTGATGAAATGTTAAAGTGATGAGATGCTATGATGTAACATTGATGTTGTGGATGATTATTGACTTTGTTTATGATTAAATACATAAGCATTCAAGTGAAGGATTGTGCGATGTGGTAACAATATTTCTAACTTTCCGAATTTACTTATATATTGCTTATCATTATCTTGATTATATGATTTGAGTATCTCACCCTTTTGTTGTTGGCCGTTACCTTTATATTGGTAACGTGCAGGTGCTCCGCGTTGAGAGGAGGATAGTGGTAGCACACTTTTGGCGTCATTGCTCTGATTAGGATTGTAACACTCAGGGGTTAATGAACGCTTTTCATGATTTTGATAGTAACAATGCCCTTTTGTATATCATTGTATATGATAGTTGTGATGGACATTTGTTTGCTTGTTTTCTTTTGAATGTGTAAATGTACGACTCAACTTAATTATCTAAATGATTTCCGTTGCGATGTTTTGTGTATTGCTGCTATATGGACTAGGTGAATCCATATACAGTGTTGTTTATTATTTAACAAGGACTAAGTGGATCATTGCGCAATTGCCGTGTTGTGTAATTTGTTTAAGTGTTGATGAAATGATATATGTGATGCCTCAATTTTGTGTGAAATTTGTTTACTCTGATTTTTAATTGAATTTACGACGGGTAGAATTAGGGTGTTACAAACGTGGTATCAGAGCAGGTCGGTCCATCAGACCACGTTGTTGAGTCTTTTGTTGTTTAACGACCTTGTGTTGTTAATTTGTTGCTAATCCTTGTTTGTGTTGTGAGCAAAAGTGTAAGATGGTCGGAAGAAACGCTGGGAGGAATGATGAGGCTCTTGCTGCAGCTATGCAGGAAATGGCTCAGGCGTTCCAGAACCCACCCAATACTGACGAGAACGTGGGGTCTCATAGTCTGGCGACGTTTTAGAGGGAGAACCCGCCTACTTTTCTGGGTAGGTATGATCCTGAAGGAGCCTTGGCTTGGTTGAAGGAGATTGAAAGAATCTTCAGAGTGATGGATTTCACTCTTGTGCAAAAGATCCGTTATGAAACTCATAAGCTGTCAGGTGAATCCGATGATTGGTGGGTGGACACTCGTCTAAGGTTGGAAATTGCGGGCGAGGAGATTACTTGGGCAGTGTTTCGTAGAGAATTTCTGAGGAAGTATTATCCAGAGATGTGCGAGGAAAGAAAGAGATTGAATTCCTCGAGTTGAAGCAAGGGAACTTGTCAGTCACGGAGTATGCTGCTAAGTTCACTGAATTGGCTAAGTTCTATCCTCACTATGATGGAGTCAATGCCGAATTCTCTAAGTGCATCAAGTTTGAAAATGGATTGTGTCCGGAAATTAAGAAAGTTGTGGGATATCAAAAGATTCGCGTCTTTGCGGATCTGATTGATAGTTCTAGAATCTTTGAAGAGGACAACAATGCACACTATAAGATCTTGTCTGAGAAGAGAGGAAGGGGCCAACACGGCCGTGGTAAGCCATATGAAACTCCGGTTGGAAAAGGGAAACAGAAATTGATTCCGGGTGGAAGAACAAGTGGGGGAGATGCTCCTGCTAATGTTATCTGTTTCAAGTGTGGAAAGCCGGGTCACAAGAGTAATGTGTGTAGGCTTGGTGAAACGATATGTTTCCGTTGTGGTATGCCGGGACATGCGGCTCGTGATTGTAAGCAGAAGGATGTTGTTTGCTTTAACTGTGGAGAGTCAGGCTGTAATTGCGGACTTGCCGGTGGTGTGCAATTTCCCTGAAGTTTTTCCCGATGAGATTCCTAGTGCACCGCCAGACAGAGAAGTTGAGTTCACTATTGACCTTGTACCTGGTACTAGACCCATCCCTATGGCGCCGTATAGGATGTCAGCATCAGAGTTGGTTGAACTGAAGAGTCAGCTAGAGGATTTGCTTGAAAGGAAGTTTGTGAGACCTAGTGTATCACCTTGGGGAGCTCCAGTTTTGCTGGTGAAAAAAAAAGACGGAAGCATGCGACTTTGTATTGATTATAGACAATTGAATAAGGTGACGATTAAGAATAGGTATCCACTCCCAAGGATCGATGACTTGATGCATCGTTTAGTGGGTGATCGTATTTTCAGTAAGATTGATCTAAGGTCGGGCTACCATCAAATTAAGATGAAAGATGAGGACATTCAGAAAACTGCTTTCAGGACTCGTTATGGACACTACGAGTACACGGTGATGCCTTTCGGCGTTACTAATACGCCGGGAGTATTCATGGAGTACATGGATCGCATTTTCCGTCCTTATTTGGATCAATTTGTGGTGGGGTTCATAGACGACATTTTGGTTTATTCTAAGTCGGAGGAAGAGCATGTGGAACATTTGCGTATTGTTTTGCAAGTGTTGAAAGAGAAGAGATTGTATGCTAAGTTGTCTAAGTGTGAGTTTTGGTTGAGAGAAGTTAGCTTTCTTGGTCATGTTGTTTCCGGTGACGGAATTGCGGTTGATCCATCGAAGATTGATGCGGTGTTGCAATGGGAAGCTCCTACGTCAGTTACCGAGATAAGAAGTTCCCTAGGCTTGGCAGGTTACTATAGGAGGTTTATAGAAGGCTTTTCTAAGTTGGCACTTCCTTTGACTAAGTTAACTTGTAAGGGTGCTGCTTTTGTGTGGGATGTCCGATGCGAAGAAAGTTTCCTTGAGTTGAAGAAAAGGTTGACAACGGCTCCGATTTTGATTTTGCCAAATCCCGAGGAACCGTTTGTGGTTTATTGCGATGCTTCGAAGATGGGATTAAGAGGTGTGCTCATGCAGAATGGTAAGGTGGTTGCTTATGCTTCTAGACAATTGAGGATTCATGAGAAGAACTACCCTAAGCATGATTTGGAGCTTGCGGCGGTTGTGTTTGTTTTGAAATTTTGGAGACATTACCTTTATGGATCTAGATTTGAAGTCTTTAGTGACCATAAAAGCTTGAAGTATTTGTTTGATCAAAAAGAGCTGAACATGAGACAAAGGAGATGGCTGGAATTGCTAAAGAATTATGACTTTGGGTTGAACTACCATCCGGGAAAAGCGAATGTGGTGGCTGATGCTCTAAGTAGGAAGACTTTGCATATGTCGACCTTGATGATGAAAGAGTTGGAGTTGATTGAGAAACTTCGAGATATGAGCTTAGTGATCGAGGTGACACCAAGAAGTGTGATTTTGGGTATGTTAAGGATTAACAATGATTTTCTTGATAGCATTAGAGAGGCTCAGAAGTTGGATATGAAACTTGTTGATGTGATCATTGGACTCGGACAATCTGAGAATGAGGATTTCAAAATGGATGCACAAGGTGTGTTGAGGTTTCGTGATAGGATTTGTGTTCCCGATGATGTGGATTTAAAAAGGATGATCTTGGAAGAAAGCCATAGGAGTAATTTGAGTATTCATCCTGGAGCGACTAAGATGTACCAAGATTTGAAAAGATTATTTTGGTGGTCGGGAATGAAGCGTGAAGTAGCTCAGTTCGTGTATGCGTGCTTGACTTGCCAGAAATCAAAGGTGGAGCATCATAAACCTGCGGGGTTGATGCAACCGTTAGAAATTCCAGAGTGGAAGTGGGATAGCATTTCCATGGATTTTGTGACGGGTTTACCGAATACATCTAGAGGATGTGATGCTATTTGGGTGATTGTTGATAGGCTTACGAAGTCGGCTCACTTTATTCCTATTAACATAAGTTATCCGGTGTCGAAGTTGGCGGAGATTTATACCAATGTTATTGTGAAGCTGCACGGTGTTCCTCTTTGTATTGTTTCGGATAGAGATCCGAGGTTCACTTCAGAATTTTGGAAGAGTTTGCAAGAAGCTTTAGGTTCCAAGTTGAGGTTGAGTTCGGCGTATCATCCTCAGACGGATGGTCAAACGGAGAGGACTATCCAATCCTTGGAAGATTTGTTAAGGGCGTGTATTCTTGAACAAGGAGGTTCATGGGATACTCACCTTCCGTTGGTGGAGTTTACTTACAAGAATAGTTACCATTCAAGTATTGGAATGGCGCCTTTTGAAGCTTTGTATGGGCGGAGGTGTAGGACTCCGTTGTGTTGGCATGAATCTGGTGAAAGTGTGGTACTTGGACCCGAGATTGTTCGAGAAACTACCAAGACGGTTAAGATGATTCGGGATAAGATGAAGATTTCTCAAAGTAGGCAAAAGAGTTATCATGATAAGAGGAGAAAGGATTTGGAATTTCAAGAGGGTGATCATGTGTTTCTAAGAGTCACACCTACGACCGGTGTTGGACGAGCATTGAAAGCTAAGAAGTTGACTCCTCGTTTCATTGGACCGTATCAAATTACGAGTAGAGTGGGAAAAGTTGCTTATAGAGTGGCGTTACCGCCAAACCTCTCGAATTTGCATGACGTGTTCCATGTGTCTCAACTTAGGAAGTATATTCCGGATCCGTCTCATGTGATTCAAATGGATGATATTCAAGTGCGCGATAACCTTACGGTTGAGACGATGCCTTTGAGGATCGAAGGTCGTGAGACGATGTCCCTACGGGGAAAGGAAATTGATTTGGTGAAGGTTGTTTGGATTGGTGCAGTCGGAGAAAGCACGACATGGGAATTGGAGAACAGGAGGCGCGACTCCTACCCCGAGTTATTCGAATGAGGTAATTTTCGAGGACGGAAATATTTAAGTGGGGGAGAGTTGTAACGCCCCGATTTTTATTAAGTGTTATTATTATTATTTTTATAATGTTTGATTTATAATTATTTCGGTAAAATATTTTATTGTGTGTTAATATATTATTAGAGTTTAATTATGAGAATTGTGGTATAATAGCTATTGGGCCTAGTGGTGTATATCGTAATTAAGGGAGGTGTAACACAAGCCCATTAGTTAGTTTTTATTTAATTAAAACAGAGAATAGAAATAGAAAGAAGAGAAATAGAAAGAAGTAGAGAGAAGGAGGAGAGAAGAGAAGAAAAGAGAGAAAAGTTAGGGTTTGGAGGAGGAAGAGGAAATTGGAGAAGAAGAGCATCATCTTGATCAACCCAAGCTTACTAGAACACTATAGAGTAACTCAATCATCATCTCTAAGGTAAGGGTGTGAGTTATCATTTCCTATAATTATGAAAATGATGGGTTTTATGTGGGTAATGGTTGTTAGAGGATATTGTTGGGTTTTGATGTTGTGATTGGATTCCTTGCTTTGAAAATGTTGTTTGTGTTCTTGATGTAGTGTTGATTGTTTGTGATTATTGAACATGTATCAATTCTTTGCAAAATGTTAGGGTTAGGTTTAGAAGAATGATAAATAACATCGTGTGTTGTGTTGTTGTTGATGGTTTGGGGTTGATGTATGTTGTGAAAAATATGCTATTGTGTTGATGAATCAAAGTATGAGTAATTTCACAAATTGTGAATTTAGGAAGTGTTGGAAATTAATTGAATGATGTTTAGAATGATGAAATAAAAGTTAAATTGTGGTTAGAATGGCTTTGTAATATTGAAAATATTGTAGTTCGTTGAATTCTGAGAATGAGACTTTTTACGGAATCGAAATCGGAGGTCCGGAAGGTATTTAACGGTCAAAAACGCATTTTCTATGTTTCCTGCTAAATTCGCGGCGCGAAAGAGAGTTCGCGGCGCCAACTGAGTTGAAAACAGAATTCTTTTGTAAACTTCAAAAAGTCATAACTTTTGAACCGTAACTCCGTTTTGGTCCCCATTCGAAGCGTTGCGAAGCTTATGAAATTTTCTACATGTTGTTGATGTTTATAGGCCATTATAAGGGCTTATTTTAATAAGTGATTATTTTGGAAAAGTGATTAATAATTGATATAGTAGGAAGCCTATTGATTAATGAGGAATACCACTTAACTATAGTGTGTAGGTGTGTGATGTAAATAAATATAGCATGAGGTTGAATTACCTAAGAGATTGTATGATGAAACAATTGATTGTGATGAATATTCTCATTTGTTTTATATATAAACATATGTATGAATGTTGGTGAAGATGATGTTGTGTGAATGCTTTTATGCATGTGAATGGCGACGTGGCCTAAATGGCAATAGCGACGTGGGCTTCGGCCATTGTGATGAGTTATGTTGATGCGATGATGATTTTGGTGTATGTGTATCATTTATCATGGAGTCACATACATTTGCATAAGCGACGTGGCCTTTTGGCAATAGCGACGTGGCCTTTTGGCAAAAGCGAAGTGGGCATAAAGCCTTGGCCTTGATGGCAAAGCGACGAGTCGGTACCGCATAGCATTTGCATAGTTAAGTCACATATGTTGGTTATGTTTATTTCCGCATTTTGTGATAATTGTTGTTATGTGACGGTTTATGATGTGCGGTGATATTTTGCGATGATGCGATGAATCGTAATGTTTTATGATGGATTGATGAAATGTTAAAGTGATGAGATGCTATGATGTAACATTGATGTTGTGGATGATTATTGACTTTGTTTATGATTAAATACATAAGCATTCAAGTGAAGGATTGTGCGATGTGGTAACAATATTTCTAACTTTCCGAATTTACTTATATATTGCTTATCATTATCTTGATTATATGATTTGAGTATCTCACCCTTTTGTTGTTGGCCGTTACCTTTATATTGGTAACGTGCAGGTGCTCCGCGTTGAGAGGAGGATAGTGGTAGCACACTTTTGGCGTCATTGCTCTGATTAGGATTGTAACACTCAGGGGTTAATGAACGTTTTTCATGATTTTGATAGTAACAATGCCCTTTTGTATATCATTGTATATGATAGTTGTGATGGGCATTTGTTTGCTTGTTTTCTTTTGAATGTGTAAATGTACGACTCAACTTAATTATCTAAATGATTTCCGTTGCGATGTTTTGTGTATTACTGCTATATGGACTAGGTGAATCCATATACAGTGTTGTTTATTATTTAACAAGGACTAAGTGGATCCTTGCGCAATTGCCGTGTTGTGTAATTTGTTTAAGTGTTGATGAAATGATATATGTGATGCCTCAATTTTGTGTGAAATTTGTTTACTCTGATTTTTAATTGAATTTACGACGGGTAGAATTGGGGTGTTACATACGTGGTATCAGAGCAGGTCGGTCCATCCGACCACGTTGTTGAGTCTTTTGTTGTTTAACGACCTTGTGTTGTTAATTTGTTGCTAATCCTTGTTTGTGTTGTGAGCAAAAGTGTAAGATGGCCGGAAGAAACGCTGGGAGGAATGATGAGGCTCTTGCTGCAGCTATGCAGGCAATGGCTCAGGCGTTCCAGAACCCACCCAATACTGACGAGAACGTGGGGTCTCATAGTCTGGCGACGTTTCAGAGGGAGAACCCGCCTACTTTTCTGGGTAGGTATGATCCTGAAGGAGCCTTGGCTTGGTTGAAGGAGATTGAAAGAATCTTCAGAGTGATGGATTGCACTCTTGTGCAAAAGATCCGTTATGGAACTCATAAGCTGTCAGGTGAAGCCGATGATTGGTGGGTGGACACTCGTCTAAGGTTGGAAACTGCGGGCGAGGAGATTACTTGGGAAGTGTTTCGTAGAGAATTTCTGAGGAAGTATTATCCAGAAGATGTGCGAGGAAAGAAAGAGATTGAATTCCTCGAGTTGAAGCAAGGGAACTTGTCAGTCACGGAGTATGCTGCTAAGTTCACTGAATTGGCTAAGTTCTATCCTCACTATGATGGAGCCAATGCCGAATTCTCTAAGTGCATCAAGTTTGAAAATGGATTGCGTCCGGAAATTAAGAAAGTTGTGGGATATCAAAAGATTCGCGTCTTTGCGGATCTGATTGATAGTTGTAGAATCTTTGAAGAGGACAACAATGCACACTATAAGATCTTGTCTGAGAAGAGAGGAAGGGGCCAACACAGCCGTGGTAAGCCATATGAAACTCCGGTTGGAAAAGGGAAACAGAAAGTGATTCCGGGTCGAAGAACAAGTGGGGGAGATGCTCCTGCTAATGTTATCTGTTTCAAGTGTGGAAAGTCGGGTCACAAGAGTAATGTGTGTAGGCTTGGTGAAACGAGATGTTTCCGTTGTGGTATGCCGGGACATGCGGCTCGTGATTGTAAGCAGAAGGATGTTGTTTGTTTTACTTGTGGAGAGTCAGGCTGTAATTGCGGACTTGCCGGTGGTGTGCAATTTCCCTGAAGTTTTTCCCGATGAGATTCCTAGTGCACCGCCAGAAAGAGAAGTTGAGTTCACTATTGACCTTGTACCTGGTACTAGACCCATCCCTATGGCGCCGTATAGGATATCAGCATCAGAGTTGGCTGAACTGAAGAGTCAGCTAGAGGATTTGCTTGAAAGGAAGTTTGTGAGACCTAGTGTATCACCTTGGGGAGCTCCAGTTTTGCTGGTGAAAAAAAAAGACGGAAGCATGCGACTTTGTATTGATTATAGACAATTGAATAAGGTGACGATTAAGAATAGGTATCCACTCCCAAGGATCGATGACTTGATGGATCGTTTAGTGGGTGATCGTATTTTCAGTAAGATTGATCTAAGGTCGGGCTACCATCAAATTAAGGTGAAAGATGAGGACATTCAGAAAACTGCTTTCAGGACTCGTTATGGACACTACGAGTACACGGTGATGCCTTTCGGCGTTACTAATACGCCGGGAGTATTCATGGAGTACATGAATCGCATTTTCCATCCTTATTTGGATCAATTTGTGGTGGTGTTCATAGACGACATTTTGGTTTATTCTAAGTCGGAGGAAGAGCATGTGGAACATTTGCGTATTGTTTTGCAAGTGTTGAAAGAGAAGAGATTGTATGCTAAGTTGTCTAAGTGTGAGTTTTGGTTGAGAGAAGTTAGCTTTCTTGGTCATGTTGTTTCCGGTGACGGAATTGCGGTTGATCCATCGAAGATTGATGCGGTGTTGCAATGGGAAGCTTCTACGTCAGTTACCGAGATAAGAAGTTTCCTAGGCTTGGCAGGTTACTATATGAGGTTTATAGAAGGCTTTTCTAAGTTGGCACTTCCTTTGATTAAGTTAACTTGTAAGGGTGCTGCTTTTGTGTGGGATGTCCGATGCGAAGAAAGTTTCCTTGAGTTGAAGAAAAGGTTGACAATGGCTCCGATTTTGATTTTGCCAAATCCCGAGGAACCGTTTGTGGTTTATTGCGATGCTTCGAAGATGGGATTAAGAGGTGTGCTTATGCAATATGGTAAGGTGGTTGCTTATGCTTCTAGACAATTTATGATTCATGAGATGAACTACCCTACGCATGATTTGGAGCTTGCGGCGGTTGTGTTTGTTTTGAAATTTTGGAGACATTACCTTTATGGATCTAGATTTGAAGTATTTAGTGACCATAAAAGCTTGAAGTATTTGTTTGATCAAAAAGAGCTGAACATGAGACAAAGGAGATGGCTGGAATTGCTAAAGAATTATGACTTTGGGTTGAACTACCATCCGGGAAAAGCGAATGTGGTGGCCGATGCTCTAAGTAGGAAGACTTTGCATATGTCGACCTTGATGATGAAAGAGTTGGAGTTGATTGAGAAATTCCGAGATATGAGCTTAGTGATCGAGGTGACACCAAGAAGTGTGATTTTGGGTATGTTAAGGATTAACAATGATTTTCTTGATAGCATTAGAGAGGCTCAGAAGTTGGATATGAAACTTGTTGATGTGATCATTGGACTCGGACAATCTGAGAATGAGGATTTCAAATTGGATGCACAAGGTGTGTTGAGGTTTCGTGATAGGATTTGTGTTCCCGATGATGTGGATTTAAAAAGGATGATCTTGGAAGAAAGCCATAGGAGTAATTTGAGTATTCATCCCGGAGCGACTAAGATGTACCAAGATTTGAAAAGATTATTTTGGTGGTCGGGAATGAAGCGTGAAGTAGCTCAATTCGTGTATGCGTGCTTGACTTGCCAGAAATCAAAGGTGGAGCATCATAAACCTGCGGGGTTGATGCAACCGTTAGAAATTCCAGAGTGGAAGTGGGATAGCATTTCCATGGACTTTGTGACGGGTTTACCGAATACATCTAGAGGATGTGATGCTATTTGGGTGATTGTTGATAGGCTTACGAAGTCGGCTCACTTTATTCCTATTAACATAAGTTATCCGGTGTCGAAGTTGACGGAGATTTATACCAATGTTATTGTGAAGCTGCACGGTGTTCCTCTTTGTATTGTTTCGGATAGAGATCCGAGGTTCACTTCAGAATTTTGGAAGAGTTTGCAAGAAGCTTTAGGTTCCAAGTTGAGGTTGAGTTCGGCGTATCATCCTCAGACGGATGGTCAAACGGAGAGGACTATCCAATCCTTGGAAGATTTGTTAAGGGCGTGTATTCTTGAACAAGGAGGTTCATGGGATACTCACCTTCCGCTGGTGGAGTTTGCTTACAAGAATAGTTACCCTTCAAGTATTGGAATGGCGCCTTTTGAAGCTTTGTATGGGCGGAGGTATAGGACTCCGTTGTGTTGGCATGAATCTGGTGAAAGTGTGGTACTTGGACCAGAGATTGATCGAGAAACTACCAAGACGGTTAAGATGATTCGGGATAAGATGAAGATTTCTCAAAGTAGGCAAAAGAGTTATCATGATAATAGGAGAAAGGATTTGGAATTTCAAGAGGGTGATCATGTGTTTCTAAGAGTCACACCTACGACCGGTGTTGGACGAGCATTGAAAGCTAAGAAGTTGTCTCCTCGTTTCATTGGACCATATCAAATTACAAGTAGAGTGGGAAAAGTTGCTTATAGAGTGGCGTTACCGCCAAACCTCTCGAATTTGCATGACGTGTTCCATGTGTCTCAACTTAGGAAGTATATTTCGGATTTGTCTCATGTGATTCAAATGGATGATATTCAAGTGCGCGATAACCTTACGGTTGAGACGATGCCTTTGAGGATCGAAGGTCGTGAGACAAAGTCCCTACGGGGAAAGGAAATTGATTTGGTGAAGGTTGTTTGGATTGGTGCAGTCGGAGAAAGCACAACATGGGAATTGGAGAACAGGATGTGCGACTCCTACCCCGAGTTATTCGAATGAGGCAATTTTCTAGGACGAAAATATTTAAGTGGGGGAGAGTTGTAACGCCCCGATTTTTATTAAGTGTTATTATTATTATTTTTATAATGTTTGATTTATAATTATTTCGGTAAAATATTTTATTGTGTGTTAATATATTATTAGAGTTTAATTATGAGAATTGTGGTATAATAGCTATTGGGCCTAGTGGTGTATATAGTAATTAAGGGAGGTGTAACAATTAAGCCCATTAGTTAGTTTTTATTTAATTAAAACAAAGAATAGAAATAGAATAGAAATAGAAAGAAGAGAAATAGAAAGAAGTAGAGAGAAGGAGGAGAAAAGAGAAGAAAAGAGAGAAAAGTTAGGGTTTGGAGGAGGAAGAGGAAATTGGAGAAGAAGAGCATCATCTTGATCAACCCAAGCTTACTAGAACACTATAGAGTAACTCAATCATCATCTCTAAGGTAAGGGTGTGAGTTATCATTTCCTATAATTATGAAAATGATGGGTTTTATGTGGGTAATGGTTGTTAGAGGATATTGTTGGGTTTTGATGTTGTGATTGGATTCCTTGCTTTGAAAATGTTGTTTGTGTTCTTGATGTAGTGTTGATTGTTTGTGATTATTGAACATGTATCAATTCTTTGCAAAATGTTAGGGTTAGGTTTAGAAGAATGATAAATAACATCGTGTGTTGTGTTGTTGTTGATGGTTTGGGGTTGATGTATGTTGTGAAAAATATGCTATTGTGTTGATGAATCAAAGTATGAGTAATTTCACAAATTGTGAATTTAGGAAGTGTTGGAAATTAATTGAATGATGTTTAGAATGATGAAATAAAAGTTAAATTGTGGTTAGAATGGCTTTGTAATATTGAAAATATTGTAGTTCGTTGAATTCTGAGAATGAGACTTTTTACGGAATCGAAATCGGAGGTCCTGAAGGTATTTAACGGTCAAAAACGCATTTTCTATGTTTCCTGCTAAATTCGCGGCGCGAAAGAGAGTTCGCGGCGCCAACTGAGTTGAAAACAGAATTCTTTTATAAACTTCAATAAGTCATAACTTTTGAACCGTAACTTCGTTTTGGTCCCCATTTGAAGCGTTGCGAAGCTTATGAAATTTTCTACATGTTGTTGATGTTTATAGGCCATTATAAGGGCTTATTTTAATAAGTGATTATTTTGGAAAAGTGATTAATAATTGATATAGTAGGAAGCCTATTGATTAATGAGGAATACCACTTAACTATAGTGTGTAGGTGTGCGATGTAAATAAATATAGCATGAGGTTGAATTACCTAAGAGATTGTATGATGAAACAATTGATTGTGATGAATATTCTCATTTGTTTTATATATAAACATATGTATGAATGTTGGTGAAGATGATGTTGTGTGAATGCTTTTATGCATGTAAATGGCGACGTGGCCTAAATGGCAATAGCGACGTGGGCTTCGGCCATTGTGATGAGTTATGTTGATGCGATGATGATTTTGGTGTATGTGTATCATTTATCATGGAGTCACATACATTTGCATAAGCGACGTGGCCTTTTGGCAATAGCGACGTGGCCTTTTGGCAAAAGCGAAGTGGGCATAAAGCCTTGGCCTTGATGGCAAAGTGACGAGTCGGTACCGCATAGCATTTGCATAGTTGAGTCACATATGTTGGTTATGTTTATTTCCGCATTTTGTGATAATTGTTGTTATGTGACGGTTTATGATGTGCGGTGATATTTTGCGATGATGCGATGAATCGTAATGTTTTATGATAGATTGATGAAATGTTAAAGTGATGAGATGCTATGATGTAACATTGATGTTGTGGATGATTATTGACTTTGTTTATGATTAAATACATAAGCATTCAAGTGAAGGATTGTGCGATGTGGTAACAATATTTCTAACTTTCCGAATTTACTTATATATTGCTTATCATTATCTTGATTATATGATTTGAGTATCTCACCCTTTTGTTGTTGGCCGTTACCTTTATATTGGTAACGTGCAGGTGCTTCGCGTTGAGAGGAGGATAGTGGTAGCACACTTTTGGCGTCATTGCTCTGATTAGGATTGTAACACTCAGGGGTTAATGAACGCTTTTCATGATTTTGATAGTAACAATGCCCTTTTGTATATCATTGTATATGATAGTTGTGATGGGCATTTGTTTGCTTGTTTTCTTTTGAATGTGTAAATGTACGACTCAACTTAATTATCTAAATGATTTCCGTTGCGATGTTTTGTGTATTGCTGCTATATGGACTAGGTGAATCCATATACAGTGTTGTTTATTATTTAACAAGGACTTAGTGGATCCTTGCGCAATTGCCGTGTTGTGTAATTTGTTTAAGTGTTGATGAAATGATATATGTGATGCCTCAATTTTGTGTGAAATTTGTTTACTCTGATTTTTAATTGAATTTACGACGGGTAGAATTGGGGTGTTACACTAGTGGTATCAGAGCAGGTCGGTCCATCCGACCACGTTGTTGAGTCTTTTGTTGTTTAACGACCTTGTGTTGTTAATTTGTTGCTAATCCTTGTTTGTGTTGTCAGCAAAAGTGTAAGATGGCCGGAAGAAACGCTGGGAGGAATGATGAGGCTCTTGCTGCAGCTATGCAGGCAATGGCTCAGGCGTTCCAGAACCCACCCAATGCTGACGAGAACGTGGGGTCTCATAGTCTGGCGACGTTTCAGAGGGAGAACCCGCCTACTTTTCTGGGTAGGTATGATCCTGAAGGAGCCTTGGCTTGGTTGAAGGAGATTGAAAGAATCTTCAGAGTGATGGATTGCACTCTTGTGCAAAAGATCCGTTATGGAACTCATAAGCTGTCAGGTGAAGCCGATGATTGGTGGGTGGACACTCGTCTAAGGTTGGAAACTGCGGGCGAGGAGATTACTTGGGAAGTGTTTCGTAGAGAATTTCTGAGGAAGTATTATCCAGAAGATGTGCGAGGAAAGAAAGAGATTGAATTCCTCGAGTTGAAGCAAGGGAACTTGTCAGTCACGGAGTATGCTGCTAAGTTCACTGAATTGGCTAAGTTCTATCCTCACTATGATGGAGCCAATGCCGAATTCTCTAAGTGCATCAAGTTTGAAAATGGATTGCGTCCGGAAATTAAGAAAGTTGTGGGATATCAAAAGATTCGCGTCTTTGCGGATCTGATTGATAGTTGTAGAATCTTTGAAGAGGACAACAATGCACACTATAAGATCTTGTCTGAGAAGAGAGGAAGGGGCCAACACAGCCGTGGTAAGCCATATGAAACTCCGGTTGGAAAAGGGAAACGGAAAGTGATTCCGGGTCGAAGAACAAGTGGGGGAGATGCTCCTGCTAATGTTATCTGTTTCAAGTGTGGAAAGCCGGGTCACAAGAGTAATGTGTGTAGGCTTGGTGAAACGAGATGTTTCCGTTGTGGTATGTCGGGACATGCGGCTCGTGATTGTAAGCAGAAGGATGTTGTTTGCTTTAACTGTGGAGAGTCAGGTTGTAATTGCGGACTTGCCGGTGGTGTGCAATTTCCCTAAAGTTTTTCCCGATGAGATTCCTAGTGCACCGCCAGAAAGAGAAGTTGAGTTCACTATTGACCTTGTACCTGGTACTAGACCCATCCCTATGGCGCCGTATAGGATGTCAGCATCAGAGTTGGCTGAACTGAAGAGTCAGCTAGAGGATTTGCTTGAAAGGAAGTTTGTGAGACCTAGTGTATCACCTTGGGGAGCTTCAGTTTTGCTGGTGAAAAAAAAAGACAGAAGCATGCGACTTTGTATTGATTATAGACAATTGAATAAGGTGACGATTAAGAATAGGTATCCACTCCCAAGGATCGATGACTTGATGCATTGTTTAGTGGGTGATCGTATTTTCAGTAAGATTGATCTAAGGTCGGGCTACCATCAAATTAAGGTGAAAGATGAGGACATTCAGAAAACTGCTTTCAGGACTCGTTATGGACACTACGAGTACACGGTGATGCCTTTCAGCGTTACTAATACGTCGGAGTATTCATGGAGTACATGAATCGCATTTTCCATCCTTATTTGGATCAATTTGTGATGGTGTTCATAAACGACATTTTGGTTTATTCTAAGTCGGAGGAAGAGCATGTGGAACATTTGCGTATTGTTTTGCAAGTGTTGAAAGAGAAGAGATTGTATGCTAAGTTAGCTTTCTTGGTCATGTTGTTTCCGGTGACGGAATTACGGTTGATCCATCGAAGATTGATGCGGTGTTGCAATGGGAAGCTCCTACGTCAGTTACCGAGATAAGAAGTTTCCTAGGCTTGGCAGGTTACTATAGGAGGTTTATAGAAGGCTTTTCTAAGTTGGCACTTCCTTTGACTAAGTTAACTTGTAAGGGTGCTGCTTTTGTGTGGGATGTCCGATGCGAAGACAGTTTCCTTGAGTTGAAGAAAAGGTTGACAACGGCTCCGATTTTGATTTTTCCAAATCCCGAGGAACCGTTTGTGGTTTATTGCGATGCTTCGAAGATGGGATTAGGAGGTGTGCTCATGCAGAATGGTAAGGTGGTTGCTTATGCTTCTAGACAATTGAGGATTCATGAGAAGAACTACCCTACGCATGATTTAGAGCTTGCGGCGGTTGTGTTTGTTTTGAAATTTTGGAGACATTACCTTTATGGATCTAGATTTGAAGTCTTTAGTGACCATAAAAGCTTGAAGTATTTGTTTGATCAAAAAGAGCTGAACATGAGACAAAGGAGATGGCTGGAATTGCTAAAGAATTATGACTTTGGGTTGAACTACCATCCGGGAAAAGCGAATGTGGTGGCCGATGCTCTAAGTAGGAAGACTTTGCATATGTCGACCTTGATGATGAAAGAGTTGGAGTTGATTGAGAAATTCCGAGATATGAGCTTAGTGATCGAGGTGACACCAAGAAGTGTGATTTTGGGTATGTTAAGGATTAAAAATGATTTTCTTGATAGCATTAGAGAGGCTGAGAAGTTGGATATGAAACTTGTTGATGTGATCATTGGACTCGGACAATCTGAGAATGAGGATTTCAAATTGGATGCACAAGGTGTGTTGAGGTTTCGTGGTACGATTTGTGTTCCCGATGATGTGGATTTAAAAAGGATGATCTTGGAAGAAAGCCATAGGAGTAATTTGAGTATTCATCACGGAGCGACTAAGATGTACCAAGATTTGAAAAGATTATTTTGGTGGTCGGGAATGAAGCGTGAAGTAGCTCAGTTCGTGTATGCGTGCTTGACTGGCCAGAAATCAAAGGTGGAGCATCATAAACCTGCGGGGTTGATGCAACCGTTAGAAATTCCAGAGTGGAAGTGGGATAGCATTTCCATGGACTTTGTGACGGGTTTACCGAATACATCTAGAGGATGTGATGCTATTTGGGTGATTGTTGATAGGCTTACGAAGTCGGCTCACTTTATTCCTATTAACATAAGTTATCCGGTGTCGAAGTTGGCGGAGATTTATACCAATGTTATTGTGAAGCAGCACGGTGTTCCTCTTTGTATTGTTTCAGATAGAGATCCGAGGTTCACTTCAGAATTTTGGAAGAGTTTGCAAGAAGCTTTAGGTTCCAAGTTGAGGTTGAGTTCGGCGTATCATCCTCAGACGGATGGTCAAACGGAGAGGACTATCCAATCCTTGGAAGATTTGTTAAGGGCGTGTATTCTTGAACAAGGAGGTTCATGGGATACTCACCTTCCGTTGGTGGAGTTTACTTACAACAATAGTTACCATTCAAGTATTGGAATGGCACCTTTTGAAGCTTTGTATGGGCGGAGGTGTAGGACTCCGTTGTGTTGGCATGAATCTGGTGAAAGTGTGGTACTTGGACCCGAGATTGTTCGAGAAACTACCAAGACGGTTAAGATGATTCGAGATAAGATGAAGATTTCTCAAAGTAGGCAAAAGAGTTATCATGATAAGAGGAGAAAGGATTTGGAATTTCAAGAGGGTGATCATGTGTTTCTAAGAGTCACACCTACGACCGGTGTTGGACGAGCATTGAAAGCTAAGAAGTTGACTCCTCGTTTCATTGGACCGTATCAAATTACGAGTAGAGTGGGAAAAGTTGCTTATAGAGTGGTGTTACCGCCAAACCTCTCGAATTTGCATGACGTGTTCCATGTGTCTCAACTTAGGAAGTATATTTCGGATTCGTCTCATGTGATTCAAATGGATGATATTCAAGTGTGCGATAACCTTACGGTTGAGACGATGCCTTTGAGGATCGAAGGTCGTGAGACAAAGTCCCTACGGGGAAAGGAAATTGATTTGGTGAAGGTTGTTTGGATTGGTGCAGTCGGAGAAAGCACAACATGGGAATTGGAGAACAGGATGTGCGACTCCTACCCCGAGTTATTCGAATGAGGCAATTTTCTAGGACGAAAATATTTAAGTGGGGGAGAGTTGTAACGCCCCGATTTTTATTAAGTGTTATTATTATTATTTTTATAATGTTTGATTTATAATTATTTCGGTAAAATATTTTATTGTGTGTTAATATATTATTAGAGTTTAATTATGAGAATTGTGGTATAATAGCTATTGGGCCTAGTGGTGTATATAGTAATTAAGGGAGGTGTAACAATTAAGCCCATTAGTTAGTTTTTATTTAATTAAAACAAAGAATAAAAATGGAATAGAAATAGAAAGAAGTAGAGAGAAGAAGGAGAAAAGAGAAGAAAAGAGAGAAAAGTTAGGGTTTGGAGGAGGAAGAGGAAATTGGAGAAGAAGAGCATCATCTTGATCAACCCAAGCTTGCTAGAACACTATAGAGTAACTCAATCATCATCTCTAAGGTAAGGGTATGAGTTATCATTTCCTATAATTATGAAAATGATGGGTTTTATGTGGGTAATGGTTGTTAGAGGATATTGTTGGGTTTTGATGTTGTGATTGGATTCCTTGCTTTGAAAATGTTTGTGTTCTTGATGTAGTGTTGATTGTTTGTGATTATTGAACATGTATCAATTCTTTGCAAAATGTTAGGATTAGGTTTAGAAGAATGATAAATAACATTGTGTGTTGTATTGTTGTTGATGGTTTGGGGTTGATGTATGTTGTGAAAAATATGCTATTGTGTTGATGAATCAAAGTATGAGTAATTTCACAAATTGTGAATTTAGGAAGTGTTGGAAATTAATTGAATGATGTTTAGAATGATGAAATAAAAGTTAAATTGTGGTTAGAATGGCTTTGTAATATTGAAAATATTGTAGTTCGTTGAATTCTGAGAATGTGACTTTTTACGGAATCGAAATCGGAGGTCCGGAAGGTATTTAACGGTCAAAAACGCATTTTCTATGTTTCCTGCTAAATTCGCGGCGCGAAAGAGAGTTCGCGGCGCCAACTGAGTTGAAAACAGAATTCTTTTGTAAACTTCAAAAAGTCATAACTTTTGAACCGTAACTCCGTTTTGGTCCCCATTCGAAGCGTTGCGAAGCTTATGAAATTTTCTACATGTTGTTGATGTATATAGGCCATTATAAGGGCTTATTTTAATAAGTGATTATTTTGGAAAAGTGATTAATAATTGATATAGTAGGAAGCCTATTGATTAATGAGGAATACCACTTAACTATAGTGTGTAGGTGTGCGATGTAAATAAAAATAGCATGAGGTTGAATTACCTAAGAGATTGTATGATGAAACAATTGATTGTGATGAATATTCTCATTTGTTTTATATATAAACATATGTATGAATGTTGGTGAAGATGATGTTGTGTGAATGCTTTTATGCATGTGAATGGCGACGTGGCCTAAATGGCAATAGCGACGTGGGCTTCGGCCTTTGTGATGAGTTATGTTGATGCGATGATGATTTTGGTGTATGTGTATCATTTATCATGGAGTCACATACATTTCAATAAGCGACGTGGCCTTTTGGCAATAGCGACGTGGCCTTTTGGTAAAAGCGAAGTGGGCATAAAGCCTTGGCCTTGATGGCAAAGCGACGAGTCGGTACCGCATAGCATTTGCATAGTTAAGTCACATATGTTGGTTATGTTTATTTCCGCATTTTGTGATAATTGTTGTTGTGTGACGGTTTATGATGTGCGGTGATATTTTGCGATGATGCGATGAATCGTAATGTTTTATGATGGATTGATGAAATGTTAAAGTGATGAGATGCTATGATGTAACATTGATGTTATGGATGATTATTGACTTTGTTTATGATTAAATACATAAGCATTCAAGTGAAGGATTGTGCGATGTGGTAACAATATTTCTAACTTTCCGAATTTACTTATATATTGCTTATCATTATCTTGATTATATGATTTGAGTATCTCACCCTTTTGTTGTTGGCCGTTACCTTTATATTGGTAACGTGCAGGTGCTCCGCGTTGAGAGGAGGATAGTGGTAGCACACTTTTGGTGTCATTGCTCTGATTAGGATTGTAACACTCAGGGGTTAATGAACGCTTTTCATGATTTTGATAGTAACAATGCCCTTTTGTATATCATTGTATATGATAGTTGTGATGGGCATTTGTTTGCTTGTTTTCTTTTGAATGTGTAAATGTACGACTCAACTTAATTATCTAAATGATTTCCATTGCGATGTTTTGTGTATAGCTACTATATGGACTAGGTGAATCCATATACAGTGTTGTTTATTATTTAACAAGGACTAAGTGGATCCTTGCGCAATTGTCGTGTTGTGTAATTTGTTTAAGTGTTGATGAAATGATATATGTGATGCCTCAATTTTGTGTGAAATTTGTTTACTCTGATTTTTAATTGAATTTACGACGGGTAGAATTGGGGTGTTACAAACGTGGTGTCAATTCTACTGCGAGAATATAATTGTGTGACTGGAGTGGAGGAGTCGGTAGACGATGCTGACGCTGAAGAAATGACTTTGCACCAGCCAAGATGTTATTTTGTGCTAAACGATGGCTTTACTGAAATCCAAGAGGTTGTATTTGATAGACCAACGATGACTATGAAAAATCATTTGAAAGCACTGCTGATAAGGGCCAAAGTGGAAGGCGTCACTGTCAACAAAGTCTTGGTCGATTGTGGTGCCACTGTCAATATCATGTCGCACCATATTCTGAGGAAGATTGGCAAGTATGATACTGACGTCAGATCCAACAACGTAGTCTTGTCTGACTACGGGGTAAAAACGAAAAGCATCATGGGTGTGATTATGGTGAACATCACGGTGGGTTCAATAACTAGGCCGACACTATTTATGGTGATAGATGCTAAGCCAAGTTACAACTTGTTATTTGGCAGAGAGTGGCTCCATGGTGTCGGAGCCGTACCATCTTCAACGCACCAAAGGTTGGTGATTTGGAGAGAAGATGGAGTGGTCGAAAATATCGAAGCCGACCAAGGGTACTTCATGGCTGACGTAAATAATGTCGGCAAGAAGGAATTCGAGAGAAAGTTGGCCAACATTTCTCCTTGCTTTCCAGCTGAGGATGTATATGATAATCTGAGTGAGGCTTTCGTTTCTCTAACTCTGCACGAGACTCATGGTTTCATTTGAGATGTGGAACGTCTGGATGATCCATCCTATACAGGTATTCGACCGACAGGCTGGGGAGATGTCACTGATGATGACTGAGAAAGAAGCTCTAAGAAAGATTTCGGTATACGTTGCCAAGAACAAAATAAAGTCGGCTCTAGGCTGAGGAAAACATGGTTGTCGAAGCCTATGTGTTAAATAAAGAGGGTTATATGGCTATTGGGCCAGAGCCCCCAGACAAGCCAGTTTTGGATAAAGGAAACGTCAACATGCAGCGTTTGGACTGTATTTATGACAATGAACCTTTATGGTTTGAAAAAGATCCAAAGGCACCAGAGAAAATCCGACCAAAAGACCCCTTGGAAGAAGTCGACCTTGGCGAAAATGGCGAAAAAAGGCCAACATACATCAGCGCCAACATCGACGAAGAACTAAAGTCTAAGGTAATATCCATACTTAAAGAATTTAGGGACTGTTTTGCTTGGGATTATAACGAAATGCCTGGTTTAAGTTGGGATTTGGTCGAGCTAAAGCTGCCAATAAAAGTTGGAAGAAAGCCAGTAAAGCAGACGCCCAGGCGTTTCGCCCCAGAGATCATGGCAAAGATAAAAGCAGAAGTAGAAAGACTCCTGAAAAGCAAGTTTATTCAAACTGCAAGGTATGTCGGATGGTTGGCCAATATTGTGCCATTCATCAAGAAAAATGGGTCTTTAAGAGCATGTATTGATTTTAGAGATCTAAATGCTGCCACCCCCAAAGATGAGTATGACATGCCCGTGGCAGAAATGCTAGTCGATTCGGCCGCTGGTTTCGAATATTTAAGTATGTTAGATGGTTATGCTGGATATAACCAAATTTTTATTGCAGAAGAAGACGTGCCGAAGACGGCGTTTCGATGCCTAGGAGCCTTGGGGACTTATGAGTGGGTTGTTATGCCATTTGGCCTGAAAATGTCGGAGCAACATACCAGGAGGTAATGAACTCAATGTTCCATGATTTTATTGAAGATTTCATGCAAGTATACATTGATGATATTGTGATAAAATCCAATGGTCGACATACTCACGTCGAACATCTTCGAAAGGCCTTTCTAAGGATGAGGAAATATGGATTAAAAATTAATCCATTAAAGTGTGCTTTTTGTGTACAGGCAGGCGACTTCCTTGGCTTTGTGGTGCATAAAAAGGGTATTGAAGTAAACCAAAGCAAAACAAAAGCCATTATGGACGTCAAGCCTCCGTCGACCAAAAAGGAACTACAATCTTTGTTGGGCAAAATAAATTTTCTTAGAAGATTTATATCAAATTTAAGTGGCAAAACAAAAGCTTTCTCCCCACTACTTCGACTGAAGAACGAGGATTTCAGGTGGCAGGATGAGCACCAAGAGGCTTTTGACAAAATCAAAGAGTATTTGACTAGGCCTCCAGTACTGGCCCCTCATGTTAGGAATAGGCCAATGAGACTGTATATTACAGCCTCATAATCGACTATAGGAAGTATGTTAGTCCAAGAGGATGAAAAATGTGTCGAAAGACCTGTGTATTACCTTAGTCGAATGCTTAATGACCCTGAAACTATGTATAGTGATATAGAAAAACTATGTCTATGCCTGTATTTCTCTTGTATGAAACTAAAGTAATATATTAAGCCTGTTGATATGTACGTGTCTTCCCACTTTGATATTATTAACCGCTAGTCGATTATTTACGTAATCCTGTAGGGTTGACAGATCGAAATAAAATATAGGGCCCTTAGCTACGTCTTGGTGAATGATGAACTATTCAAAAAGACAGTTGAAGGAGGGATACTAAAATGCCTGGGAGAAAGCGAGGCGTATGTGGCTGTGTCTAGCGCACATAGTGGAGCGTGTGGGGCGCATCAAGCAGGGTTTAAAATGAAATGGTTCTTGATGCGCTCAGGAGTTTATTGACCTTCAATGTTGAAAGATTGCATTGAATTTGCTAAAAGCTGTCAAGAATGCCAAGTGCATAGGGGCATACAACATGTGCCTGCAAGCGAGTTGCATACAATTGTGAAGCCCTGACCTTTTCGAGGGTGGGCACTGGATGTTATAGGAGAAATAAAACCAGCCTCGTCGAAACAACAAAGGTATGTTTTAGTCGGTATCGACTATTTCACAAAATGGGTCGAAGTCGTAGCATTAACAAATGTAGACCAAGAGGTTGTGATAGATTTTGTCCAAAGTTATATCATCTCCAGATTTGGCATCCCAGAAACAATCACAACCGACCAGGGGTCAGTTTTCACTGGTCGAAAAGTGCAAGATTTTGCAAAAGAAATGGGAATCAAATTACTGACTTCTACCCCCTATTACACACAGGCGAATGGCTAAGCCGAAGCTCCTAATAAGGTGATCATCAGCCTAATAAAGAAACACATATGCAAGAGGCCAATAAATTGGCATAAGACGTTAGCCCAAGCTTTGTGGGCATGTCGAACGTCACCAAAAGAAGCAACTGGAACAACTGCATTTCGACTGGTATATGGGCATGACACAGTGTTGCCAGTAGAGATTCAGGTACAGGCGGTAAGAACCCAAAGACAATATGAAATACCTTCTAAAGATTATTGGAGCATGATGACAGACGAACTGGTCGACATAGATGAAGAGAGAATGTTAGCCTTGGATTCCCTACAAAGGCAGAAAGAAAAAGTCGCCAGAGCCTACAATAAAAAGGTGAAAGGTAAAATGTTTGCTGTCGACGATATAGTTTGGAGAGTGATCTTGCCTATGGACAGAAATGATAGAGTTCCCGGTAAATAGTCCCCTAATTGGGAAGGACCATTTAAGGTTTTGCAGGTTTTTTCTAATAACGCCTACGAGGTCGAGGAGTTGGCACCAAATAGGCGAATCCTGAGGGTGAATGGAAAGTACTTGAAAAAATATAAGCCTCTCCTTCAAGAGGTCAAGATTTTGACAGACTAAATAACTTTCGAACGAACTATGTTGGAGAAAACTATGTTTAAAACCAGCTACGAAAGGCACAGAAAGTAAATACACAATGCTAAAATAAGAATGATAACATTAAAGTGGCAAAAAGCCATTGTTTAAACATTACACAAACTAAAATAACAAAATGAAAAGCGGTCACAGTTGGCCGAACTTGGATTGAAAAGATTTGAGCTCAAAATTGTAATGCAGAGACGTAGGCTCCAAGGTGTCAGCCTGGGCTTTAAGTTGTTCGAGCCTCTCCTTAACAATCGAAAGCTCTTCAGCTAGCGCTAAGGAATCACCGGTGGTTTGCTCCACAGTGACCTGGGCAGGTTTCAGAACCTCGTCGATAAAGCATGACTCCTCCTTGGTGATTGACTCCAACTCACTGTCCAAAGCAGCAATTTGACGTCGAAGGGCATCAATTTGTTGGCGTATCTCAGTGGCCCTCGTTTGTTTGGAGATCAATTCTTGTTTCTTCTCCTCCATAATCCCCAACAGTCTGGTGACCTCCGCGTCAGCGTTCATCACCAACTCCCATTTTTCCTTCACAAAGGCCTCAGTAGAAGCAATTTGGCGTTCAGTTTCCCTAACGCTGTCGAGATGGCGCAACATGGGAACCAAGAGTTGCTCTAGAGCGGCCGTTGCACGCTTGGCATATTCTGAGAGCTGAAGATCTTTAAGTTGGGCAAGCACGCTCAAGATCTCTGGACCGACAGCAGGCTCGTGCATGAGCACAAAAGGAAGGTCAGGATTCAAGGCGTGAAAGCGAACTTTGTCCATTAAGGCTTTGGTCTTTGTTGCTTTAGAGCCCATTTTTCCAGAGTGAAGTTATTCAGAGTCAGAAGATGCATCACGTGACCTCACCGGGCTTCGGAGCCTAGCAATTGCTTCTAAAGCAGAAGGCTTTATCGCCAGCCCCGGGAGAGATGAAGGAGAAGCGGTCGACAGAGGAGTAGTCTGAGAAGAAGGAGAGGCGGTGGACAGAGGAGTAGTCTGAGAAGATGGTTTCTTATTGGTGTCGACACCCACTGGTCCCCTTGGATCCTACAAAGGCAAGGAAGATGAAGAAAGACTAGAGTCAGAACTAGTCGAACTAAAATCTGTGTACGTTGCAGGACTAGTGACTGAGTCAGAGTCACTATCACTAATCTGGATAGGGAAGTCAATGAACTCACCAGCGGTGTCGGCAGACTGTAGTGGGCAAGCTAGAGAAGAAACCGGCGACGAAGGAGTGTATTCGGCGACGGGTTGAGTTGGCTCAGCAGAAGCATCAGCCTGCTGTAAGGAAAAGATGTCCGTAAGAGAAGTACAATAAGCGAAGGGAGTAGACAGGAAAACAAGTAATTACCTGTGTCGACGCAGGGGAGACGGCATCCTGATTTTCTTTCCCCAAGGCAGTAGTAGGGGAGGTGCTAGTCGATTGTGAAACCCCCACAGCTGGATCAGGGACCTTGTCGAGAATGGAAGTGTCGACCACAATGGTGTCGACGTCTACAGGAGGAACCTCTGGAGTGGGCACTGTATGGTGTCTGTTCTTCTTGGTTTCGCCATTCCTGGAGGGAGAGTCATGCTTCTTCCTCTTGTGGCCATGGTGGCTTTTGGATTTATGCTGGGAAGTTGGATGGAGACACGAAGAGAGGTTATAAGCAGATATTCTAGCCAGAATATCAGACAAGCCGACAAGAAATACCTCAGATCCTGTGGCGACAGAGCGTTTGTGTTTTTTGGATTTTTTGGAGTGAGAGGAGACAATGGGGTCTGTCGAACGTGGTTAACCCTACACATAAGTAAGAAATTAGAGACCACGTAGTGTTTCCCTTAAAAAATCACAGGAGTAAATGAGAATGCTTCATATAGATGCATACCAAAGAACTGGGTTTTTTCAAGACTTGAGCAATAGGGCGCTCATCATCATCAGAGGATTTCTCAGGAGCTGCCTGCAAAAAGGGAGATGACGGCTAAGAATAAAAAACAAAAAGCTAAAGGAAACGATAACTCATCCAGAGTCGAACCTGAGCCTCTTGTGTCGAAGGAGTAGGTTCTTTAGCAGGAGCAGGATCCACAGGGTCTAGAGGGATCGCTACAAACAAACAGAAGAGATACAAGTGAGCAACGAAATCCAGCTGAAAGGAGGTGTTAACTTTCCAAAAAAGTGTTACCAAGTTGTGTGGATTCGAACACGCTAACATATTGAGGATCAATATGAAGTGGCCCTAAGTAGTCAGGCAGATAATGCTTCGTCGGGACCATTTTGTCGGCCTTTTTCTTATAGGCATTTTGTACGTATGAAATGGGACAATAAAACCACACCGGAACCAAATGACCAAAGGCCAAAGCCAAGGGGCTAGATGGCAGAGGAGGGAACTTGAGGTTTCCAAAATGAAGGGCGTAAAGATACTTGTCTTTAGCGTAACCGGGGATTTTAAGTTTTGGGAGCCTGTCAGTTACTTTCTCCTTTAGTTCGACCGCGGCCTCCCAGATGGTCCGACGAAGATTATCTGATCGATACACAACTTGGAAAAAATACTGGAAAGCGCGAATTTGTTTGACATGAAGAGCCTTACACTTGGTCGACTTCGCCTGCAAGTAAACAAAAGCTTAAGTTAATTTAGATAGTTTGGCCTCAGAAGCGCCAACATAAATAGCAAAATACGACTGCCACCAATCATGGAATTCTTTGGTACAGAAGTAGGTTGGTCGAAAAGGAATAGAGGGGAGCCGTGAGTAAACAAAATGGCACGCCCAATGGGACGGTGCTAGCGCAGTTGCGAAATTGCATAAAACTTAGAAGTGGCAAACTGTATAGTAAGCCACGAGAAACTTTGAAAATGTCAGATTCTAATACAGATGAAGTGCCACGAGGAACTTTATCCACTACGGAAACAGTAATCTCACAGGTTGTCGGTTACTTGTCTTTCCAAAATGAAGGGCGTAAAGATACTTGTCTTTCGCGTAACCGGGGATTTTAAGTTTTGGGAGCCTGTCGGTTACTTTCTCCTTTAGTTCGACCGCGGCCTCCCAGATGGTCCGACGAAGATTATCTGATCGATACACAACTTGGAAATAATTCTAGAAAGCGCGAATTTGTTTGACATGAAGAGCCTTACACTTGGTCGAATTTGCCTGCAAGTAAACAAAAGCTTGAGTTAATTTAGATAGTTTGGCCTCAGGAGCGCCAACATAAATAGAAAAATAGGACTGCCACCAATCATGGAATTCTTTGGTACAAAAGTAGGCTGGTCGAAAAGGAATAGAGGGGAGCCGTGGTCGATTTTCTCAGATGGTTTCAAGTTCCTCCTGGATCTCACTCCAAGGTTGACCACAGAGGATATTGGTGAGTAATTCTTGAGAAGAGAACAGGGACTTGGGAATGAACTGGCAAAGGCCAAATTGTCTGGCCACCAAGTTAGGCTGATAAGCCACTAAGCCAGGGTTGCTACTAGAGGTTTCAGCCGACAGGAATCGAGGGACCAGAAGACGCCTCCAAATAAGGAACGTTTCATCTCTATGCTCATCTTCAGTCGGAGGAAAAGGCCTGGTGAGCCATGCAGGACCCTCAGTTCGACGGCTGAAAGGGGCCATAAAAGGTAGAAAATTGGCACGGGTCGGCATGATGTCGAATAAAAGACGAAACACTTGGAGGTCCGGGAAGTTTTTGTCGATGGGCGTTAGAGGGATTAACCGTTTCCAAATAAGGTGTCATTCCTCTGGGGGACACGCGACCCTTCTCATCCCGTAGAGGACTATATCTTTAGAGAAAGTGGCATTGAGCCACAGTTGCAAGAACCAGAAAGGTCCATGGACCAATACATTTTTCTTTCTGGAATTCTCAGGGTCAAAGAGTCTAATTTGGCAGACGACCTCAGGAAGAGACTCATAGAGAGAAGCTAAAATCAGTTGGCCCAGGGCGATGTCACGCTCTTGGTGCAGATGAGTTGCCAGGAGAGCAAAGTGCTTGGCTACCTGCATAGATCTGGAGCAGAAGACAAAGCGGGATAGCCAGAGGGTCAGGAAATCCACATGTTCCTCGCCGGTCACAGGGCCTGCAGAGGTGGCATGGTGATCAATGAAATTGTTGTACGTTGGCTTGCGAGAATCACTAACGTCAAACCGCAGGGAGATTGGCGCTACAGCTTCACAGTCGAAGACTTCGCCAGTCGGTTTTAAGCCAGTGATGGCAGCGATGTCCAGGAGTGTCGGTGTGATCATGCCACACTTGGTATGGAAAGAGTTGGTTGAACTCTCCCAAAATTGGAGGGCAGCTAATAACATGCCACAAGACTGGGGAGGACCACAACGGGCAATCTGTATAAGGGTGTAGATGCCTGTCCTTTTCCAATGGTCGATTTTCTCTAATTTTAACCGATCCATCCAGGCACAAAACTTAGGACAGTTTTTAGGAGGAGCAGTCCTGAAGTTCATGTCGACGTAGCGAAGGGAAAAGGGTTTTTAAGCAGAAACCACGGGTTCAGAGATATGACTGGAGGGAAAAAGGGAAGAATCTTTTCTGGTAATCTCTGGGTGTCAGTTTTCTGGAAGAGGACCTAAGAACGCTAAAGGTTCGTCAGCCAAAGAAAAAGGGATCAATACCTGAGAACGCCAGATTTTTGCCTTCTCTTCTGCAAATGGAGGCTCAGGAACATATTCCCTACCATCAATGGTGAGAGGATGTGTGAGTTTAGCAACAGAGGGTTTGTTGGAGCTAGCCATGGAGAAAATGGAAGTTTTTGTTTTGGAGAAGAAGAGTTTTCACAGATTGCATGAGATGAGTGTATGCTGAAGCAAAAGGGCGAAAAAAAGGGAAGAAGAAGAAAAAATGAGGGTTTTATAGGGGTTAAACCCTGAGCAGAGAAGAGTGAGCGTTTGATCTTCCACCTTCGACACGTATGCCCACGTTCCCATGTTTGCAGACACGTGGAGGAGAGAAGGCAGGCGTGATAGCAAACACGTTTCAGTCATAAAGACGTGAAGTGATGGGGACGTAATTTTGTGCGTCTCGAGGGAAAAAGGAAACGTTCCTCATGATTATATGACGTCACCAGCATGAGGTAAACAGAGGTCCCACTAAGTAGAAGTGGAAGCAGTAAGGGGTAAGTCGACATCTCAAAGATGCCATCATCTCACTAACTTCGACAGTCGAAAATGGCATCTCTGGGGGGTATTTTGTTACCACGAAAAATCTCTAAGGCATGCTGAAAGCATAGTTAGTGATAAGAGTCTTGTGAATTTGGGGGTTATACCCCACCAAAGGATGAAGATGTGTTTGAGACAAGCAAGAGTGGAAAAAACACAAGTCAAGGGATGAAGCCGACAGGAGAAGCATGCTTGGTCGACATGCCATTTCGTCGACTAAAATGAAGTTTAGGACTTAAAGAATTTTCTTTCATGCCAAATGCGTAAAAGACAATGTCGCCCTAAACATTTGGGCGAGAGAAATTTGAAATTGGAAAATGACCAGCAGTTACAAGAGGAATAAGAGCGCTAGAATCTGGAGCAGTTTGCAAGACGTGAGTATAACGGTTTGCAGATCGTGTGACACGACATCTGCTAGTTTTTAGGAGTTTTTAGCCTGTGTGCAGTTTCTTTAGTATAGTATAAATAGAGTATCCCACGAGGGGCTCGGGGTGTTCACCTTGTACAAAAAATCACTTGTAAGAAACTTCCCATTCCCAGCGCGAGGAAGCAAGAGTTTTTGAGAGTGCTATGTACGTGAATCACCACATTTATTTCAATGCAACTTCCTTACTTTTCATTTTTCCCGTTGAACATTTTATCTTAATTTCATTTACTTTTGAGTTATCACTTTACGTTGTCGTTTACGTTGTCGACACCGATTCTATTACGATAATAGAGTTCACCAAAAGCGTGTTCGTCATGTACATCTTTTGAATGTTGTAGCGCTGTCGGTCACGAGTCACCTATAGGCTATAACATTGTTTAAACCGTTCGTGTGGAAAAACCTGCACTTGTTCAATACTTTGTTAGGAGCCGTTCCTCACAAAGTCATTCCGTCGAATTGGATAAGCCTCACTTGCACTAGCACATGTCCTAGGATCAACTGGTCGATCCTGCAAGTAGCCCTTAGTCTTAAGGCCTAGGGAGGACCAGTGGTTGTTTACCAATTTCCACAGTAAACACTATTACCTTAAGATTTTGGGTGAATATGTGGTATCTCTCTCACTCTCTTAACCAAATATTAATATTCCTCCTCATGACCCAACAATATTTTGTGAAACAAATAAATACGCAAATACCTTGCAAGTATAAGAGAGAATAATGTTATAAATATCTAATTGTACGATACATATCTGGCAGAGCTAAATTCTTTATTATTTTTAGATCTAATTGATAGTATTAGTCAACGGTATGTAATTAGCTTGTACTTTTTTTACTTAGACCCTAGTGTAATTCAAAAATAAAATGATTTGAAAATCCAGGAAGAGGTGTTAATGACGCTACAAGTGTATGTGGACAAAATAGTTTCATTTGAGAGAGTGTATTGTGGACTCACATTTGAGGGAGAGTGTTAAGAATAATAAGTTAAATGTGAGTTGGAGTCTCACATTGATTATAAATGTGAAAACTTTAACAGTTATAAGTGGAAGAATCCATACACCTATTATTTTAGATTTTGAGTGGATACATGGTATCTTTCACTCTATTAGTACAATATTAATACTCCTTCTCATAACCCATTAACAAATAAATACGCAAACATCTTAAAAAAATATAGGGGCGAATAATATTATAAATATTTAATTGTACTACACATATCCGACAAAACTAAATTCTTTACTATTTTTAAATCTAATCGATATTTGTCAATGGTATGTAATTAAACCATATTGAAATTCAAAAATAAAATGACTTGAAAGCATGATGTGTACGACAAACTTTTTTTATATTTAATTAACTATTTTATTTAAAGCAAATTTAAGAACTATTTAGCTTACGATAAAATTTCTGGTTCTCAACTTTATCTAAAAAAAAATAATAAATTTACACATACATGCTTTTCTCATATCTAATGGTATAATCGTATACTAGAACTTTTTGGCTTAAATGTCGGTCCCTCATGTTGTGATTGTAAATAAAAAAGAAACAAATAGACGAACATGTTTCCTGTATAAAAGGAAAAAGGGGTAAGAAAAAGAAATAGTAGGGCGTGGATAAAAAGAAGAGCAAGTGGAGAGTGAAGGAGAAGGCAAAGGGTCACGTGTGTTATAGACTAAGATGATTAGTGTCGTGTCGTCTTCGTCGGCAACGCATGAAGACAAAGGTTTAGGTCGGTTTCAAAGTTGAAAACACAACAACTTGTTTAACAATGAGTCAATTAGGACCCATTTATCAGCACACCACTGATTAATAATTGAGGAATAATTCAAATAAATTCAAACATTGATCAACTCGTCGTGACGTGAGTACTCGTGAAATTAGTATATACTCGTACTAGTACACACATACAAAATGTCTGCTCCAACTAGACATGTTCATCTTCAATTCATTTGACATTAATCATATGTGGTGTGCATGTATGGTGCAGTTACCATGTCTATGTCCTATTTAAGCTTTGGCGTGTACCTCATTAATAGACCTAAGGTAGCTAGCTAGCTAGCTGCAAATTTAATTTTAATGGTACAATAATTTTGCTGTTAGATGATTTGAATAATGTTAATTAAGATAGTAGGAGAAAATTGATCACATAGCTACCATTTAGAAAATGTAAAGTTTCAAACTAGGTAGGTCAGTGAGACCATTCATGGGAATTGGCTCCTTGTGATGAATAGTCAACTTATAGTACTAGAACCATCCAATGATATGTGTGGATCATTTTGAGCCATAAAAGACAAGCGCATTAATATGTACGGATTAGATTATACTAATGTTAATATGTCATCTTTATAAGTGTCAGTTTTTTAAATAAAAAATTGTTTTTTTTAATTGTCACTTGCAAAGTTTAAGGTAGTATTAATTACAATTTTGTCAAAATTACTTCAAAATAATTATTATAAAAGAAAAAAATAAAATGAATGTAATAAATAATTAAGGATATCATAGATAAAAGAAGAACTATTATTTGAAAAGTACCAATGATTAGCTTCCATGATATATGTAAAAAGTCAAAAAATGACACTTAAAAGAGAAACAGAGGAAATAATAATTATTAGAGTGTGGAATAGGAGACCGAAGATATAAGGTAAAAAGCTCTTCTGGCTGGAGTGCGATAGTGTCGTAGCAAGTTTTTAAAGTTTTTAGGTAAGTCAGGAGCAATTTAACCATGAAAATATAAATAAGATCTTATGTTGTCCAGTTTTAATTGAGACAAATATTTTATGAATATATATTTTGCTATAACTTAAATGTTTCAAATATTATATCTTGTACGGTAGTCTGTCTTGCACGCTTTTAAAGATTGTCCTATGGAGAAGTATTTGCAGGGTTAACATTCAAATGTCAAAGTCCGCGAGGTCAAAGATATGTAACTTTACAAGAGATAGTGAATAATATGTGTCATGAAACATAGCGAAGCTTATATACAATAAGCACTTAAAACTGTTGTCGCTTGACCCGACTTGAGGTGCGAGAAATTGTCTAGTTTGATATGACGGATGATGATGAATAAGTAGACCGAATATGATGTACAACCTTCTGGTGTGAGTCAACTTGTTCGCATTCCATCTAGAAGATTCCATGATTGGTTTACTTGAATTCGGTCATTCTTATTGGGTTGTTAGGCTGGCCTAACATATTTTTCCCATAAGTCCTTTCGATATACTATGACATGCCCATACCGACCACCTTTTCGGAGTCGGGTTTTGAGACATGCTAAGTGGGAGTGGGTGACCTAAAAAATATGCGCATTAAATGTTTGTCTTGTATTCAGAATATTTTTCCATTAATTCCTCCATATGAAAGGGAGTCGTGGCTCCATTAGAGCACCTAAGTGCTGTTATGGTCTCAAGCTTAGTTCTGAGATGTTGATTTGGTCTTTTGGCATTCCTTATATTCTTAGTCGTAGACATGTCTTCTTCAGTTGCTTTTAAAATATTTGATTCCTTTTCATTTTGTACTTCTATACAAAAGATGACCCATAAGGTCTCTGGCTTTATCTTGACAATGACCCATAAGGTCTTGAATAACAGTAATTAAATTAGAACAAGATAGTTTAGAGAATACCTCATCTTCTTCTTCAGAATCTGAACCAGAGTCTGAGTCAGATTCTATGTTTAAAGATGTTAGAGCCATCCGTGCTAAGTTGGATTCTTCATCATCTTTATTAGACTCTTCTTCTTCTCTGTCATGTTCATCCCATGTTGCCATGAGACTCTTCTTGACTTTGTTTCTAAAGTTGTCCTTCTGATAGATTTGTTTCTTGGGCTTGTCCTTTTGTAACTCTGGACAGTCAACAAAAAAAGTGACTAAACTTCTTAAAGTTGAAGCATCCTTTCTAGTCATCTTTCTTATCTTTGGAACTTGATCCTCTGAAGCTACTACTTCTTCCTAAGAACCTTTTGTTCATCTTAGCCAGATATTAAAACCTCTTGATTATAAATGCCATATCTTGATTATCTAAACCTTCTTCAGAACCTCTTGCATAAGCAACTTCTTCAAATTCCCAAACTTGAGGAGATTTAGTAGATTGACCAACAGATTTCACGGCAAGAGACTTTGATTTCTTTGCAGGTTCATTTCGCATGAGCTCCATATCATGACTATGGATATTGCTTATCAAACTTTCAAGACTGATATTGTTCAAGTCCTTGGCTTCTTGGATGGTTGTCAGCTTTGGTCTATATTTGGCAAGAAGACTCCTAAGAATCTTCTTGAGATGATCAGAAGTTGTATAACTCTTTTTCAGAACTTGAAGTCTAGATAGCAGAACTTGAGACTTTGAGAGCATGGTTTAACTATCTTCATTTTCCTTCATTCTGAACAATTCATACTGTTGGACCAAAAGGTTAGTCTTTGTCTCTTTCACCTGCTGATTTCCTTCTTAGATAACAACCAAGGATTCAAAAATGGTTTTTGTAGTAAACATATTGATCATCTTGAGGTACTCAGATTGAGACAGAGCATCTAACAAAATTCCACACACTCTGTGATGTTTTCTATAGATCTTCTTTAGAGTATGCGTGCGGCTTTTTCTATCAGCAATCATTCATACTCCATCAACTGGAGTATCAATACCATCTTCAAGAATGTCCCACAACTCATCATCAATGCATATCATGTGAGTGTACATCTTTTTTTCCACCATTCAAACTCTATGGTCCACTGGAGGTTAGAGGTTTTGAAATATAGTTGTTTCTCTCAAAAACACTATAATCATAGTTCACAACATTGTTAACAACATTACCAGCAAGACCACCAGAGTTATCAGACACAACATATATATTTTTATCTTAGGATCTTTTATGTACCACTGTTAAGTGTTAAGAGCACAAACCTTGCTCTGATGCTAACTGAAGGTGAGAAGAAACACAAAAAGGTAAGGGGTTTGAATTGTGTTAGCTTTTTCTTTCTTTTCTAAAAATCTTTTATCATATTCTGAACTCAAAGTCTAGAATCAGATACAAAGTCAAGTGTTCGCAACATATAAAAACAAGTTCAGAGGTAGAAAGTGAAATAAAGAGATACACAAGCAAGTTTATCTTGGCTCCTCCCACAAAACGAGAGTAGTCCAGTCCCATTGCACTTCCAAGGGATTTCACTATAATCACAACTAATTACAAATGCTCAAGTACACAAGAAAGAGACTTCCAATGCTCAAACACACAAGTAAGAGACTTTTAATGTTCAAGCACACAAGCAAGAGTCTTCTAACAATATAACATAAAAGATTATTTGAATATTACACTTGATATACAATCAGAGGTGTAAACAAAATATAACTCAAAATACTCTTAAGACTTATGAATATCTAAGATATACAAATCATAAGAAATTCTAAGTTAAACTTGTGCTTTTTGTTTGACAGAGTAATAACTCTTTTTATTGACAAGGATTAATCATCCTTCTTCAAATCGTCAACTCCTTATATAGAGAAACAAAAAAGAGTCATTGAAGAGAAGAGCTATCACAAGTGGGTCTTGGAGAAGCTTGATCAGAGACGTTGAAATGTTATTTGATATGGTTAATGTCGTTGAAAAGATATTTGAATTTCCCTTGCTTTAAGAGGAATTATCCGTTACATCCCGTCTGTTTGTACATATTTTTGTTTGGATCTACACGTGATCAGAAGAAGGAAAATTTCTCTCTGGGTCTGATAGGGACCTATTAGAGTCTTCTTGATCTATGCGTTGACTGACCTTAGATTCTGATAGTGACCTATCAGAGTCTCCTTGATCCTTGCGTTGACCGACTTCAGAGTCTAAGAACTTTAGAAGAAGTTGACCTCTTTTAGAGTCCGAGTCTTCAGATTCTGGATCTCAGGTTCTGATCTTTCAGAGTCTGGATTTTTAGAGGTTGACTTTCTTCAGAGTCTGACCTTTAGAAGTTGACCTCCTTTAGAGTCTAGTTCTCAGGTTCTGATCCTTTAAGTTCTGGATCTTTTACCTTCTATTTAAATGTTCATTTTCAGTACCAGTACTAAGTTTATATCCAATATTTAAGTCTATGGTCATGCACACTTGAACATTTATTACTATACCCAATTGTTCTTTAAATACTTTGTTATCATCAAAACCTTAGAGATATGTTACAAACCAATTTTGTTTCAGCATCCTTTCTTTGCCATTATAAAAAAGGAGGGTAAAACACATTGAACAAAGCACATACATCACATAATTCAATGAGAAAGGGAAGAAGGAGAAGAAACAACTAGCAGATTTAATCCATACATGATTGTTCCAAATTCATAACTCAGTTCGTATGAAAAATATTTTTTTTTAGAAAATGATTTTGCGAAAATATCTGTCAGTTGATTAGGTGAAGACAGAAACTCAATTACACAATCCCCCTTTTTCGACATGATTTCTGATAAAATGGTGCATAAACTCAGTGTATTTAGTAAGAGATTGAAGTACCAGATTTTTGATGAGATTTATGACACTAGTGTTGTCACATTCTATCGGGACAACTACAAGATCAATCCCGTAATCACGTTTCATCCAGATAATTTATGGAGAACAACTACCCGTGTAAGACACAATACATTTTTTATATAGTTATATGTTTTTTTTTAATAAAAATAATTAATATAAATTTATTATTATTATTAAACATTTTAAAAGGATAATAGTATTAGGATGAGGACAATTTAAGGTATGCTATAGAATTTTTTTGCATTAACCCCAAATAATTTTTTTAAGGATAATACAATTTCAAGTTTTGCATTAGCCCCGTTATCAGTATGCTATAGCATTAGCATTCATGGTATATATGTTATGTTATAATTAGGGTTATAACCAGTATGCTACAGTATTAGGACTCATGGTTATATATGCTATGTTAATCTTAGTTATAGCATAAATAAGAAACCGTGTAGCCTAGCACACATTACATAACATGCAAAGCTGTAAAATAAGTAACAGTGAGGTGCCTAGAGAATTTTAAAGTTAAACTTTATAATACACGAGCATTGTAATGTGAATTTAGGAATTTAGTTCCAACTAAGTCTTTAATCTTTGATATAAATAAGAGTCTTATGAGTAGGTAGTTCTTAAAAAAGAATAATGGATTACTTAAAATTGTTGCAGAAAGGAGCTTTGGAGGATCACTTCTTATCCAAACTTAGTTTTGAAAAAAAAACATGGGCTGTGTATGTAAGTCCCTAAATTGAGTCTTGTCACTCTAAAAATGTAAAAATGTAGTAACTAAATTTAATTACTACTTATCATTTTATCATAAAATACATCTTGATAGTAATTTTAGTAATTAGAAAATAGTGAAAAATGAGAGAAATATTACTTATCATTTTATCATAAAATACATTTTGATAGTAATTTTAGTAATTAGAAAATAGTGAAAAATGAGAGAAATATAAAAATAGGTACTTGATATTTTGACATCGAACTTTTAGTTGTTATTATAAGAATGAAATCATCATTTTGAATTTATTAAAAAGTTATTCGGGATGATGTATATGATTTTTATTTTAGTAATATCGAGTTGAGGCACCTAGTTCATGGGAGACAAAAATGGTACTCAAATGATATATTTATTAGTGGTGTACTTAGCTCACGAGACAACGACGAAAGATATACCGATAAAAAAGTATAAGTGTACGTGTTCCAACTGTAAAGATAAGAAGAATCAGATGTCTTAGTAGATTTATAATAATTGTGAGTGGTTAGGACTTGCCCACGACACAGAGAAACCATGTACAATGATGTTTATGGTGGTTTTAGGGACCTACTCACGTGAGGTGATAAGTCTTGTTACAGAATTGTGTGCTTAGGTGTAAGCGTATATGGGGGTGTGATTTGTGCTAGTCAAGATCTGTCCCCCATCCCATGAGAAAAGATAATTTATAGAGGCCTTTTGGGCCTAAGGTTTGAATAACCCATGATGATGGCAACCACTCCTCCCCTAATCAAGAGAAGTTACTGACCCATATCTTCTAGGTGTAGTGGGAGATTCCCTATCCTTTGATTGACATCCTTACACGTTATCGGTATCTCCGGGTGATTCCTTAAGATATCGTCTGTTTAATACAACCTATGGGTGAGGGCGTCTTAGTTTTGGACCTTCACAAATATAACACTACATAGCCTCTCAAGCACGAGGGCTTAGCTAAGGACGAAGTGTTTCTAGGCTCCTTATTCAAAGTGCGCCCCTCGACTTAAGAGGGGCTCTTTGGGCCGGTGGTACCTCTATATTAAAAGTGGACGATTCCCTCAGTCGAAGGTGACTGACTATATTTAAAGGCGAGTCCCTAAGCCGAAGACGACTATATTTAAAGGCGAGTCCCTCATCCAAAGGCGACTATATTTAAAGGCGAGTCTCTCAGTCAAATGTGACTCTCATTTTAATGAATAGACTAGGGGGATTCACCTTTTTATGTTAGACCCCCAAGACGTCAAAATGTCAATCACTAACAAGCTTGAGTTTTTTGGTGGAGAAAAACAACATGGAAGGCATTGAATGCACCTCACAATGACGTTTCTTGGGAAAATCAATGTTCTATTTTTCTTACACACGTCTTTCAGGTGAAGGGGCTTTTCCACTTCCCGTGGCAGTTACACCATTGGGTGACTGCATGGTTTGTACCATTGAGTTTCACCTATAATATTTCAGAAACCCCTTTCTGTTCTTCTTTCTTTTTCTAGAAACGCACCTGGTAAAAATTTATCATTCTTCACCCCCTATTCCCGACGAAGGGAAAGAAAAACAAACTTATTAATGTTCGAGATATTGCATCCCTATATATATATATATATATATATATATATATATATATATATATATATATATATATATATATATATTATATATATATATATATATATAGAGAGAGAGAGAGAGAGAGAGAGAGAGAGAGAGAGAGAGAGAGAGATTTTCTAGTACATATATCTATATCTATCTCTCTCTCTCTCTCTCTCTCTATATATATATATATATATATATATATATATATATATATATATTCATATATATATATTCTAGTACACGGAGAGAGAGAGAGAGAGAGAGAGAGAGAGAGAGAGAGAGATGTAATTATGGAACCATGTTCCAAGGAGGAGAGGATTAATATAGATACTTCTGGAGAATTGTCCGCTCCCTATTTTCGTGTCCACCTCTCCATCATTTCTGAGATTAGGGTTTTGATTCAGTTTATATCTTTCGAAAGGGAGTTTCCAACAACGATCAGTGATGCCTCTTCTCAGATTACCCCGAATATATGAGGCTTACTCAAAGCCTTTCAAATAACTTATTGTAGCCTATGCGTGTCCTCCGCTGTTGAGATGTACCTTTATTTTTACCAGACGAAGATTCTGCAAAGTAACGGTTAGTGAGGTTGCACCCTCTTCCGGGGAGAGGGGGATGTCTACTGAAACCCTTCGCCAACCCTTACTAGGACTGGAAATACAAGTTCGTGCAGGTGAAAGGGCAAGGCGATACCTTTCTAGTCACTACTAGGGCGAGGGGAAACCCTTTATTTCCCTTTTCTTAGACGTCGTGTCCACAACTTACCTAAAGGGTGGACCAAGTGGTATCTCTCCCCTTGATCATAAAGTAATCAAGATAATGATGTGTTTCCCTACCCTGGAATCTAGTCTCCTCATCACTCAGGATCATGAGGATGGTGACAGAGTTGGGTCATACTTAGGTATGAAAAGAACACCACTTTTGGTCTGATCATGGGTTTATTATTTTAAATACCCTAACATCATTCTTTTCTTTGCAGGGGATGTGGTGAAGGTCCCACTTGATGAGAAAAGGAAATGCTTGGCGAGAATGCAGATGGCTCAAGACCGGGTGCAACAGCTGCCACATCCTTCTCGGAATAGGGAGGCGAGGCTATGTGAAACTTCAAAGGGTGCTAAGGCTCGCCCCTTTCAAGCACTAAAGAGGAGGAGGACCCCCCTGGGTCATCTGTGGGTTGTGAGGCGGAACAAAGGGAAGAGAAAGCCAGAGACGAACCCGCCCCTCCTCATCCTTCCATATGGAACAATACTTTTAATGTCTTGGAGTTTTTTGACTGTCACTTCTCTTTCCCTACAAATTTCTTAGGTGATTATCAGTCACTTATCGATATGCATTCCCCCATGCTATCTGATATGTTAGAGGTTCAACTTTTAAGGTGACTGTGGGTGGAGAAAGCACAAAGAGAGAAACATGCTTGCACCATTTGTGAGCTATAATCTCGGGTGGTCCATGTAAATATAAACTTTTGTGAAAGTGGGATGACAATGAGGTTGTTGAAGTAAAGTTGGGATGCCATAGAGACGCTTACTTAGGAAATGGCTAATGCGAGTGTTACCCAATTTGAATAAGTTGGGTGTTTGAGGCAACCACTTAAGAGGGCGCGAAGCGCTTTGGACGATATAGAGGAGAAAGTATTCCTCATCAAGGATGAAGTTGTGGCGACCTTATCCATCATTTTGATAGGGCAAAAAGACAAACCATCCTTCCTTATCCTGACCTAGATTTTAGCCCGATGAACCCCTTCCAGGTGGTTCAGGATGGTCAATTAATGGATGACGAATGACTACCTGTACCTTAGTTTCCTTTTTTGTAGTTGGTTTCCCTTTTCATGTTTTTTGTTGTACTTATATTCCCCTTCAGGGTCTTTTGTAATTGTTTTCAACATCAGTATCCCTTGGGGGAACCTTTTATACTAACTACCTTTATCATCACCGACTTATTTTTAACTTTTTAGCATTTTCCTAAGGGCGTTTCTTGCCGTGATTTCCTCTGTGAGTTGCAAGGATACAACTTAAGGATCCAACTAATATGATAACCTCATTGGGAGACAAGGATCTCTCTTAAGTATCCAACCCTTTGGTCACCTTATTGGGCGGCAAGGATACCACTTAAGGATCCTACAAATATGATTGCCTCATTGGGCGACAAGGATCCCTCTTAATGATACAACAATTTGATCGACTCATTTGGCGAAAAGGATACAACAAATATGATCGCCTCATTGGGCGAAAAGGATCCCAATTAAGGACCCAATAATTTGATCGCCTCACTGGGCAGCAAGGATACCACTTAAGGATCCAACAAATATGATCTCCTCATTGGGCAGAAAGGATACAACTTAAAGATCTTGCAAATATGACCGCCTCATTGGGCGACAAGGATCCGAATTAAGGATTCATTAATTTGATTGCCTCATTGGGTTACAAGGATCCCACTTAAGGATCCAGTAATTGTGATCCCTTCCATGGGCGGCAAGGATCCCACTTAAGGATCCAATGATTGATTACCTTAATGGGCAGTGAGGATCCCATTTTTGGATCCAATGTTTGATCGCCTCAATCAGTGACAATGAGCCCACTTAGGGACAATCTTCTCTCAAAGTTTTAAGGTTCATTCAAAGAAACAGATAGCTAAACAGACAGACCTTAACATAATAAAAGTTGAGGTGCCTCATTAAAAACCCTTTCCTCGTGTAAAAGCGCAAAGGGAAAATAGTTCAATCCATAAAATAAATTGTTCTTTATAATCGGCATAGATGCAATACTCGCCTATAAAATAAAATAATCAATAACTATTAAAGAAAAACAAATGACAGCTACACTAACATATCTAGAGGGTATATCTCCTAGAATTTTAGCCTTTATTCTCTTTAGAGGTCTAGGAGGAGGTCTCATCGCCTCTGTGGAATTCCTCTAGTAGCTTTATTCCCCGAGCTTATCCTCCTGGTCTTCCCGCCTTGAGTGTGGATCCTCTTCAACCTGAGGCTTTTTTAACACTTCCTGGCGATCTCTTGATCTCTCTTGATGACCCCCACTCACGCATTGGAGAGCGAGTACTTCATGCATAAATATAGAGTAGACAAGGCAGTGCATAACCGATTAAAGGTTGGTCACCCTATAATAAGATTATATGAAGATGGGACATCAATAACCAGACACCTAACCTTTGTCTCCTTAGCTTGATCTTCTTCTCTAAAGGTGATCCTCAAGGTGATATATCTCTTTACCTGTACCTATTCCCTGGAGAATCTAACCAACAATCCTCTGAAGGGCTTTAGGTCTTCTGGATCGAGGCAAAGTCTTTCAAATTCCTCCTAGTACAGTATGTCTGCAGAACTCCCATGGTCAATGAGAACTCTTTTAATCTCCCAATCTTCATATTTGACGATAATGACTATGGGATTGTCATTATGAGGGTAAATGCCAGCTGCATCTTTCTCTGAGAATGCGATCCTTGTAACACCTTAAACCCCAAAACTTATATTAAAAGAGTTACTCAATAATTTCAGGTGTCACCAACGACCACCATTCAAATATCAGCAACACATTTGAAATTACGCAGCGGAATCAACATACTAAAACCTTTCAAATTAACTTTAAAAATAAATTATTAAACTTTTAAAACACCAAAATCAACATTTAACTCGAAAACATAACATACGCCTCGTTCTGATGTTACAAGGTAAGTGCACTAAAACCACTAAATTTCGATAAAACGATAAATAAAACGAATAGTAGCTCCATCAAGCCACCTTCCACACACATCAATAACTTTACTCCTGAGTATCTGCAAGATGTCCATGGTGGACAATATTAAGCAAATGGGTGAGAAACAACTTCAATATGAAACAGTGTAAAGAATGTAAAGGTAAAGAAATACACAACATATCATACATCCAATACACAATCAATATTACCATAATCTCACACCTATTCATAATAATATGAAAATATATATGTAATGCGACTCACAACATTACGTGATGCTTATGTATGTGGTACCAACTCAACGTTTGGTCTCTCTGCAACCGGGCCTTCCTTCTGAAACCATGAGCCCCCTTTCTGAGCTTGGGACAAGTCATCAATCCCGCCTTTTGAACTGTAGAACATGCCTCTTTCAATGACACGACACAATGATGCATGTCCATACAATTTAATACAAATAATATCTTATTAGTGAAAGTGTATCATACTAAAACTCACCGATATAAGTTATGTTCTTCTTGGACGGACGATTTACTTCTAGTATAATTTCTATGATAGGTTTTGGTACCACATACATATGAGTAGAGGCAGAAGGATATTGCACCACATACATATTCTTATTAGTAGTGTTCTTCCGAAATACTATTTGGAGAAACTCCCCTGAAGCTATTCAGGTGAAACCACAATCGTCCTATTTTTTTATGAGGTATATTGATATACTCGTCATCCTCTTTCTCATGGAGGAAGTATCTTTTTATACTCCTTCACCCCATCAATGATCCTTCAAAGGATGTTTATTCATATCCCTCATTAAGGTGGCTTTGAATAACATCTTCTGCCCTATGTAATTATCAAATATTGTATTTCCCCTTAATTTCTAGAACTTCTGTGCAATCATGGGGATATCTGGTAACCGACCATTGTGATTGTTCATATGACCTCCTAGTACTGAGGTCAGATTCGACTTGTTCTTCTGTCAGTGTTGTTATGAGTCTGGTTACAATGTGCTTGCTTTGTATCTAAGGGAACCCTAACCGGGTTCCGACTTGTGCAAGGTTATGGCTATCCAACCTACTTGGCTTTTCGTACTCGGTTTTCCAACAACTCGTCCTTGGAATTCGGGATGTACATAAGCCCCCCGATCACGAGGTCCAATTGGATTGAAGTGTTCGAACAAGAAAATCTTAGAATTCTTACTTTCTTAAGCCGACCTCTTATTCGACGAGTTATTGGATGCCAGCCATTTTAATGGTGACAAGTTTTTCTTTTTCCTCGTCATGATGGTTTTTATGGGAATTCTCACTTGCCATCATTACTGTTGTTCGATACGAATTCTTTACCATTGTGAACTTATTTTAAATAAAGAGATAATTCTTTTACTTTTTTTTATTTTCTAAAGATAATGATCTTCCTTTTGAGTGTTGCTGACAAATCTCTCCACTTCCTCAATCATTCTCTCTTTCTATAAGCTCAATCCACAAGTATCATTTTCATTCCCTTTTAACTCTCTTTTTATTCTTTTATTATGTCTTTAATACGAGGTTATGATCATTCATAAGAATCCTTGATTTCCCTTACTGCCCATGAGAGAAATAGAATTTGGAATGAGTGCATGAGAGAGTGTGAGGGTCACTTAATTTGAATGGATTTTGAACGAATTATTAAATAAGTTTATGGTGAAATCCCCTACCTATTAGTAACACTAAATCGTAGTCTTCATCATCAGGTTTCTTCGACACTCTGATGGAGATAACATGATCTTTGATAGACAAAGATGTTCTAAGCTACGACCTCAGTGTCATTGATGATAACTACATCTCGAACCTTCATTCTAATAACCCAGTTTCCTCCACCGGGAACGAGGAAGATGTTATACTATAACCTTGTATGGTGGGTAAGAGGGTATCTATTACTCAACCCAAAGGAGTGGCTGATGAGTATTTCTATTTCTGCTCAGAGGTGATTGAAGATATTAAACTTCGTATCCCATTTACTAATTTTGAGTCTGATCGCCTCAAAACCCTAAACATAACCCCTTCTCAATTATGCCCAAATTATTGAGGTTTTATCAAGGGTTTTGAAATTGTTTTTGATGTAGTGGACATAACGCCCACCTTAGGTTTTCTCATTCTTTGAGTTGAAGGGAGTGGAAAAAGGAGGTTGGGTCTCCCTCATTGGGATTCCGTAGAAAAGCTTCCTTCAATCTTATACTATCAATTATAAGGGTTTCAAGGATAAGTTCCTTCAAGTGAAGAGTGGGGAAAGATGTCCCCATGTTATGTATGCTCTAGACGGGAACTATCGCTTCCCGATTTACTGGTTGGATAATGAAGGTGATAAGAAATACAAGAAATAGGGGTTTGAATTGGGTTTCTCAAAACAAAATCATTTTCTACCCAACACAACAAACAAAAAAGAAAGAAAAAAATAGTGAAACAATTCCTGGTTTGCTGTTAACTAAGTTACCTCTAGTCCACCCGCCAAGGTGATTCCGCCTTATCAACAAGGACTTAATCCACTATAATCAACTTGATTACAACATAAAGACTAATTGTTAATGTCTTGTTGAGTAATACTTGCTAAACCTTAGTCACGCAAGGAAATACAATCAAATAGATTGAGATACAAAGTGTGTTTACAAAATTCTTCTAAGAAAGAAGAATACACAAATGAATTACAAGTATATCACACAAAATATATATTCTATCAAGAGTATGAAAAAAAGTTCTTGTGTGTGTTTCTTTTCTCTCAAATATTTCACAAAGTGCACAATTCACGTATATGATAATCTCTTAGAGTGTATCATCGCTTTTCCATTCCTCCAGGTATTGTTTATATAGGCAATGAAGAGATCCATTGGAGGGTAGAATTGCAATACCATAATGCAATTGTATCCTTTCATAACGACTTGTGAAAATAGTAGACAACATGGTATAATAGTATAGTTCTTAGCCCATAAAAATCAGTGTAGTGGAGGAATATTTGATCTTGTACTGTGTACTATTTTTCTCACGTAAAACCTTTTGATCTTATCTTCAATATTCAAAGGCTTCTGATAGATAGATGATGAAGCATGCATAATAGAATAGTAAGAGTCTGGTTGAGAGAATCTTCAGAAACTAGGTCTTTAGAGTCTTGATCCAGTTCATCAGAACCTGGTCTTTAGAGTCTGGTGACACAATTCAGAGTTGTTTGAGCATAGGGCTTTAGAGAATAACAACTTCAAAAGCATCAGAGTAATACAACTTTGGATGAGCAAAAATCAGAAGTGTGGAGTACAGAATCCAGAGCTTAATTATCTTGTAAACCACATATCTCAGAGTCAGAGTGCACTAGGTTCTGAATTTGATGACATTACATGTCATTCACTCAGAGTCATAACTTGTATCTAGTATCTGCACACTAAAAAAAATGATCGGGGTACAAAATTATTCTCTAAGAGTCTATGAATTGTTATCATCAAAGCATAAGGCTAGATGCATAACCAAATCTTGTTCTTACAGATAGCCAATTGTCGATTTCCAATTTTGACTATGATAAGTTGAATGCTCTAGAAATCTGAGCCTTTTCCATTCTGGATGCTTTCTAGGTAATGCTTGCATATGTTTTTATTTCTTTTTGATAACCTTACTATTTTATGGCTCTTGAACTTTACTTTGGTTTTTTCATTTCAGCTAACATGAAAACCTCGAACTTTCCGATCAAAAGAAGTTGATGGATGAAGCAAGAGAGAGACATGGGGAGAAGTCTTCCTGTAAGAGTGATCTGACAGGTATTAAAATTCGGACTCTCAAGAGGAAGAAACTAGACGCTGTCAAAGCTACCCCTATTATATCAGAGTCCTAACCTATCTTCATCCCTCTATTCTAGGACTCCAAACCGGGTTCTCTGAAGAAGATGAAGATCCTGATGAGTAGTGATGTCAGTCAGGCCGAGCTAACCATTAATAACTTGATGCAGGATTCAGGTAGTAGTCACCAATCTAAACCATCTTCTAAATTTAAGTTCTTATCCAACAGTTTTGAGGGTTTAAGATATACTTATGATCATCTGAATGCTACTGAGGCTTTTGAGAAGGAGAAGTCCATATGCACTTAATAGTTGACCCAAATCACCGGCGGGATCTACCTGATGAGATGCGCGGTCATGACTCGGGGTTTGTTTGAAGTAGGTGATGCTTATGAGAAGAACGAGGTTCGTCTTACTAAAGAGATGACCCAATTGAAGGATGACTTAAAATTTCAGACTACCAAGGTGCCAGAGCTGACCAAGAAACTATCAGAGATGAAGAAGCAAAAGGAGACCTCAGAGTCCCATTTGTCGGAAATGACGAAGCTAAAGGAATCAACTGAGTCCAAATGCTCAGAGCTGGAAGCAACCAATGCCGGTTTGGTTTAATAAAAGGAACAAGATCAAGCTCTTAATGAGACTTTGAAGAAGTCTTTGCAAGATGCCCATGTAGGTTTTCTCTCAGCTAGTGATGAAGCTTTTGAAAGGGCCAAAGCCCAAGCTTTATGCATCAATCCCGACCTGGACGTGTCAAAGATGGACTTTTTTAAGACTGTGGTAGACGACCCAGCTGGTGGACATGGATGAAGCTTCTCATGAAGCAGAGGCTTTGAAAGACGTGGCAATGAGCAACTCGACCCCAGAGGCTCAGGAAGACGAGAATCATGAAGTTTAATGTTTTTTTATGTTTGTTGTTGGCCATCAATGGTGATGTTCCTTTTTTTAAAATTTTGAACAGTTCTTTTCCTTCTTTTTGAACAATATTCAAGCTCTTCAGGGTCCTTTTTGAATGTGGTATCATTATTATATCGTCCCATATTCATTAGTATGTTTCATATGTTGGTTTAATGCATATCAGTTGATGCGGTGTTTCGCAAGTATACGAACGCGTCAGAGTAATATAAAAGATTGTCGAATCCACTGAGACCAAGTGTCAATCTATCGTTATCTATTGTTATGGTGTTTATCAAAGGCAATCAAAATATGTGTTTTTTTTTAGTGTGCAATGAAAAGTAAAGTGTTGAAAAAATATAATTAATAAAGACAGGGTCGAATGTAATTCACATAATCAATTAATAATCCAAGTACTTGCTAATAGAACTACTTATGGGCAATGTTTCCTACTTTGAAAAGAACTAATTTAACAGGAACTGTCGCTTTCGCTTATTCAGAATCGAGTTGTACCCCCTAATCAAACCCTCTTATTGTCACTTATAAAAAGGCGCGCATTGCGTTAGAGTAGTAAACCTATTTTTAAGAAATATAGTATCTTGACTAAGTTGAAAAGTATTATAAGGGATTTCTTAACCATAAGAGGTTTTCACGAACCAGACTCTAAACCTATAAACGCGTCCAAAAATAGTTTTAAAATCTCTTTTCTTCTTAAGTTAAAAACTCCTAATGAACTAAACAAAGCGCTTTCGCTGTTTTTGAAATAGTTAAAAACAATTAAGTTTAGATAGACGTTGGACGACTTTCGATCTTACCCAACGGAATTGAAGTGCGGGAAAACTTAAGTTGAAAGTTAAAATAGCCCTTAAGTGTTTCTACGAACAATTGTGCGGATTATCGGTTCAATTACGATCCTTACATTCTAACCTTAGAAATTTAGTTAGACATGGTAAAGTAAAAGTGCATTAAAATAAATAAAAGTAGTGCGAGTGCGAAAAATAAATAAAAGTAGTGCGAGTGCGGAAAGTAAATAATTTAAAGCGAGTGCGGAAAATAAATAATTTAAAGCGAGTGCGGGAAAATAAAAAATTTAAAGCGAGTGCGAGGAAATAAATAATTTAAAGCGAGTGTGAGGAAATAAATAAGATAAAGACAAGTAATAAAAACCTGCTCCAATCAGAGGGTTGAGTAAATTGCAAAGCGGAAATGAAAATGGCGGCAGGATTAACTTCCTTCCAAAGTGCTCCAAACTCGATTACAGACTCTATCACAGACTCGATTACATAATTGTGGTAACACTCCAATGCGAAGCGGTTGCCACTTTATAATACTGAATATATGCCTAAGTGAAACAAAGTTGCTCTGAGTTTGCCTCTGCTCTAAGTTTGGATGCTTGTAAAAGTGATTTCGAGTTTCTATTTATAAGCAAGTAAAAAGATGGAAATGACAAGGATGCCCTTCAACTTGAAAATGGGAGGGAAAAACTTTCCTCTTGTGGCGCCCGCCACAAGGCCATGGCGCCCGCCACAAGGCCATGGCGCCCGCCACAAGCACAAAATGAGGCGCCTTAGTGGAAGTAGTGGGGAACGTGGAAGTTGAGGGAAGTTGAGTTTGGACACGTCATGGCAGGGTCTATGGCGCCAGCCATGGGGTATGCCACAAGTACAAAATGCTGAATTTTAGGGTTTTTGGCTCTTTTTCGCTCCTTTTCTCGACCGGGGCTCCGATTAAAGTAAAAACCTGAAAACAAAGGAAAACATAGCAATAACACAATAAAATAACAATAAAACAACTAAAATTTATGTGAAATCGGAGTCGAAAATACGGTAAATTTCAGTGTTATCAAACTCTCCCACACTTAAACCTTTGCTTGTCCTCAAGCAAAACATTAAAAAGCTCATAAAAGAAAATCCGTGTATACGAGTGCTTCAGGTAAAAATTTTAAGTTCAAGTCGGGATGCAGTGATAGGTACTAACTGAGTGAACTAAGGGTATCATGATGACACTGATCCGCAAATACGGACATAAACTTCATTCCTATATTAACCAACCCATATTATCCCACAATACCTAGGCCTGCCTCTTCATCTCTTTTTGTGTCCTTTTCATTCAGGCGCAATCACATTAAGCCCGTTATCCGTACATGCTTCATAGTAGAGTGGCCTGTTAGTGATTATGATCTGAGCATGGGATTTCTGGCACATAATTATGTGTAAACCCTTTTATTGGACCCAACTGTAGTTGTGGGGGATCGGATCGTAATCCGCCCTACCGAGTTCAGTGCCAGATACCTCTGAACCAACCAACAGTGGGTAAGTTTTCCTTTTTCTTTTTGTAGCAATTTTTTACAATTCTTTGGTTTAAATGACTTTGTGAGGGTCACCTATACCGGAGTTGCCTTTTTTTTGCTTTCTTTTATTTTTTTGTTTTTCTGGATCATTCACTTATTTGCATCGATCCCCTACGTAGAGGATGCGTAGGCCGGAGCTGACTGCTGAGATAAACTACTGAGGACTTATACGGAAAATGATGATTTAAGGCCATGATATATGGGGTTTCGGGAGTGGTTCCTATATTTACGAAGTCTATGGTGCTAAAATAATACTGATGTTTCGCAAAGTTCTCCTAAGTCACCGCATCCTTACTCGAAACATGTCTTTAAAACCTAAAAACTTTCGGAATAACACTATTTTATTTTGCAAAAAAAATTTGGTGGGGCTAAAGGTATGGGGAGGTAACATGTCTTTAAAACCTGAAAACTTTCGGAATAACACTATTTTCTTTTGCAAAAAATTTTCGGTGGGGCTAAAGGTATGGGGAGGTAGGATTGTACTAAAACTATACTATATTTGGTGACTCGTCAAACTCATGCATTATACTAAAAAGCAAAATAAACAACTAAAAGGAAATAACAACAAATAAACTATCTAAAAACAGCAAAGAAAAAACGATAAAGGAAAAAAAACGAGAAAAGCAATAAAGAAAAGACGATAGAGTCTCCTCCCACACTTAAATCGAACATTGTCCCCAATGTTTCGAAATAAGATAAGGGAAGATTTACCTGACAACCTATTGCTGACCACTAGTGCCCTCGCCATCCTGAGGTGGACGACGGGATCGGGTACGACGACGATCTCTCTGATCCATTCTTGCCTGCAGGGCATCCTGAGCGGTCCTCACTTCTCGAAGGTGACCTAAAATGGTACCCTGAGTGTTTTCTATGAGAGCAATGTGTTGCTGGTGATATTGTTGCTGACGGGCTTGTGTATTGGTAATCGTAAGCAGAGACTGTAAAACAGTGTCGTATGACTTGTCTGTCCTCCGCTGCGACTCTTGCATGAAGTTCATGTTATCCGCCATTTGTTGCTGGATGGTAGAGAGTAGGTTGTCACGCCTTTGCTCTCTAGCCATGTGGTCACGCCACATCTCCTCTGTAATATAGAAGCCAGGAGTGGTACCTGCAGAAGAAGAAGATGGTGCGGTGTGTGGTGGTGAAGGATGATGGGGGGACACATGGGGTACGGGAGATCTCTCTCGTCGATCATATTCATCATCAGTGTCATGTCCCGCCTCATCAGGAATGTTAGGAGGAAGAGGACCCAAAACAGGTGGGGCATCTAAAGCGTAGGTCCAATTCCTTTCATCTCGTACGTTTGTACGTCTAGTGCACGGAAAAACAACAGATGGGATGGCTACACCATGAACCATAAGCATATAGCCTCCTTCTCTCCTTGAACGACATAATTTCATGTCTCTTAGAAATTTTAAGTTAATTGTGCGGGGAGGTAAGGGGTCTAGGGTAGCCATCTCATTGTTCAGGTTAAGTGCCCGAGCAATAGATGTAATCAATCCACCAAAAGAAATCGGTCCCGCTTTATTCAAAGTTAAAGTCATATGAGCAAGCATGAACGTGACCGAATTAATACGTCTATTTGTGAGGCTTCCTTGTAAAAATAGAAGCTCTCTAGCATTAACCTTATTTGGATTCTCCCGGCCAAAAATAGTGCATGCCAACAGATATCTAAAAACTCTGATGGTCAGGTTATGGATACTTGAGGCAAGAACTCCTTCAAAAGAGTTTATGGAAGTGTTTGATAAACGCTCCCAGAAGGAAAATACCTCAACAGACCATTCGTAATCCAAAGGGGCCTCACAAATAGCACCGTCCCCATGAGTGATTCCTGACAAGCTGGCTAGTTCGTCGGTACTGAATTCGTATTCAACAGCAAACATTCTAAATCTGACAGTACCAACTGTGCTAGCAGTGTTAGGGTTGACAATATAAACTAAGGAACTCAAAAATTCAATTGTCAACTGCTCATAGGTAGGTTCTTTGTTGGAAAAGAAATTATGCAAACCTAAGTTATCTAATAAATGAAATATGCTATGATAGATACCTAAAGTGTAGAGACAGTTTTCGTCAACATACCTTATCGGGAGGATTTCCCGATTTTGCAACCGTTCAATAATTTTTCTTTGTCTATCCCCCGGTTTCCCTCCTCGAAGAATGAATCCGTTAAACTCCATTTGAAAGCTCTTGAAAAGTGATGAAGAAGATGAAGTGGTTTGTGAAAAGGTTGGATTTTTACGAAATCCGACGGATGAAAATGAAAATGGAAATCGGAAAGATGATTTGTACGGTATGGTGGTTAGAAAAGTATGAGCTTTTTGTGGGTTCAAGGATGTTTTTCCAAGGTGAAAAAAATGGGTTTGGAAGGTTGTAAGTTGCAAAAATGGTGAAGAAAGGGGTTCTGCCCCGACCTTTTACAGACGCTGTGCGCGGGCGCCACAGGGTCTATGGCGGGCGCCACAAGGCCAAATCTGGCTGGGCCGGATTTTGGTCATTTGGTTTGGGCTTCTCTTGTCTTTTGGCTTTGAGGGGTCCGGATAGCATTTGTTTTGTGATTTTCCTAGCATCATTGACTTGCATAATTTTATAAAGGTAAAAACAAAAATAAAAATGAAACAAAAATTAAATATTAGACTAATAAATAAATAAATAACTGAAAAATAAAAAATGCAAATAAAACGAAAAATAAGACATATATAGATAAAAGTAGGAATATCAATGTATAGATGTAGTTTATATAATATTCCAAATGCGATAATATAAGATGAGTTATGTAAATACGAGAAATATAAAAAAAAGATAAAATAAGATGAAATGGTGAGATCATATAGTGGGGATGTCATCTCCCTGAGAGGATCCACGGAGCCTGGCTACCTCCTGCTTGAGCTCTGCGATCTCCTGATATAGACAGTCGGCTTCAGTAGCATGGGTGAGATCGGACACTCCCATCTGTAAAGTGAGGTCAGCCACCTCCTGTCTAAGCGCTGCGATCTCTCTACGACACTCAGCAATCTAAGTGCGGATGTCGGGTGTCTACAATGAAAGATTATTAGAGAAAATAGTGATTCTGAGAGATGGTGGTGTAGGCGTGTATTCAGCAATGGGTGGTGATCTCGGTTCCTCAACAGTCTCTCTCTGGCCCTCCAGAGCATAACTCCAATTCGCTGGATCATGCACACTGGTCATCATAGGATCTGGCAGTGTGAAGTAATGGATAGCCTCGCTGTCGACTAGCAGTCGGAACTGACATGGGTGGAAAGAGGCTCTCCTCATCAACCCTCTGGTCAAACAGAAGTCGATGTCCATGGTAGTGTACCCACAGTAGGTCCGAAGATGTAACAGCTTGCGAGACAGACCTAAAGCGACAACAATCTGCGTGATGATTCCGCCAACATGGATGACTCCTTCGGTAGATCTGGAGATACCGCTGAGACTGTATAATAAAAAGTTCCCACATGCTACTGGGCGAGACTGGGATGCACAAAATAATAGGAAGATCTCCTCTTCACTCAGTAGTGTCTCTGCATCCGATTTTCCCAGGAAGGAATGTGCTAATATCATCTGAAAGTATCTGAAGGCGGGGTTATGTATAACATGAGACAACTGTGTAGATGGATCCTGACTTCCGCCACCCGATATATCACTCCAAAACTTCTCAACCTCCTTACCCAGAAAATATCCCATAGGTGTCTCCGGGATAGCATCAGGAGTGGTCTGGAAACCCAATAAGTCGCCGAACTCTTTCTGGCTGAAAGAGTACTCAACTCCGAAAAGCCTGAAAGCAGCATACCCATAATTGGGGGTCTATGAAATAATGTCTAGTTAGCCTATTTCATAGGTCAGAGGTGTAAGACCCCCAATTTTGACCCTAAGATCCCTTATGCTATCTCATCATATGCATTAGCATTGGGATCACACCTAGGCATCCTCCTTACCCCTCATCCATTGAGTGTGCATTGGGAGAGATCACCAAACATATTTGGTTGTATCATACTTCATTTTTATTTTTTTACTAACCAAAATACCAAAAATATGTCAATGTGTAGTTTGTTGCTTTTGTAGGTAGTGTACATGCTCACCTATGCTCTATCAAGCTCATATATAGGGTTTGAGACCCTCAATGCAAGGAGCTCAATCAAGAATTGGTTTACATTGGCTCTAAGTATCATATATGAATCCCCATGATATTCACATGTTATTTTGATCAAGAAATCACCAAGAGTTTGGAGTTGGTTTGCCTTGGAAACCCTAATTCATCTGGGTATATTGTGTGACTTCTTCAACAAGTTACCTCAACAATTGATCAAATATCTCAAGGGATACTTCATATCACATCATCTTATGCATATATGATCCTCCATGAGTCCCAAAAGTCAAGAGAATGTCAAGCTAGCAAGTTGGTTCATGGTGGTTGACCAGAGAAAGTCAACTGGTCAAAATTGGGGTTCCCTAGATCCTATCTCCTACCACTTTTGTCATATGAAAATGATTCCAAGAGAAACGTTACTCTAAATGAAATTCCAAATAAATTTCATTTTTAATTAAAGAGCTAGTTTTTCTTGGAAAATCATTTTTTATGGTGAAAGATTATAAGTCATTTTGTCTGAACCTTAGTTTGGAGGTCAATTTCCCAAGACCATCACTTTCTCAATTTTTTTGAGATGAAAGCCATTAAAATTGCATAATCAAATTCAATATGTCTACTTCAACTTTTATGTTTGTAGGATGTGAAAATTCAACTTACAAATGCATGTGCCAAGAGGAAACATTATAGGTCATTTTGGGCCAATACCATTGAACAAGTGATTTTCCTCAACTTCTAAAATGCATAACTCATTCATGCCAAATCCAAATGAGGTCAAATTTATGACTAAATTGAAGAGGTTTTAAATATCTAAAACTTTTATGAAGTAAATTTTCTCATTTGAAGTCCATAGCAAAAGTTATTCAAGGTGGAAGAAGTGAACATTTGACTTGGGACTTAGAAAATTTTCAAATATGTTTGATTTCCCAAACTTGCACCTCAAAATTTATCATGATCCAAGCTTCAAATGAAAAAGTGTTTAACATGAAAGTTTTCCCCCTTGATCTCACCTTTCCAAAACATCCAAGATCATCCAATTTGGATCAAAATTAAGGGACTTGCACATGGGTGTAAGTTAAAGCACCATTTGGATAATTCCAAGTTCCAATTTTCACACACACTTGCATGAGCTTCTAACATGATTTCAGCATGAAGTACATTGAACTTTGGATCAGATGGCATCATCTCATGGGCCTAATGCACACCCATGCATCCATGTAAGGGAGAATTTGAAAATTTTCCAAATTTGGAAGTGTGCAAATATCATTCACATTGGCTATAAATAAGACCCTTCTTGATCAGAAATAGGATCCCTCTGGCCCAAGCTTCGACCCCCTTCTTTCCTAAACACCATTGAAAGGATAATCTTGAAGGTTTCTTGAGAAACCGAGTTTCAATTCTCCTTCTGTTTTAGGATTGAAACTCCAAGAGTCCAAGTTTTTTAACCGTCCAAATCATCTTCTGCAAGCTTCTAGAGTCAAGCCAAGCCAAATTGGAATCAAGATCAAGCTAATCTGAAGCTCCTCGAAGGTGAGATTTCAGAAAATTTTCTTCTTCGATTCTCTCTCATTTCTCATCCATTTTGACTGATTGTTGGTTTGCTGAAGTCCTACCAATGTAGGCAACAAGATTGAGTTGCTTTGAGGTCAAATCGAAGCAACTCAGATCATGATCCTCAGAATTCAAATCCCTGTATCTTTTCATATACTTGGAATTGGACAAAATTGAGGCCAAATTCGAGCTCCTGAGCATTTTTTTCTTTAAATCAGTGTCTTGCTTTTTTATTTTGGTGATGGTTGATGGTGGACCAGTCCGGTGAGGTCCACTGGAGAAGAAGATCGGAGCTCTGGCTCCGGTGATGAGTTGTCTTGCATCTCAACCATAGAATCCTTTTAAAATGTTTTAATCTCACACGTTGCTTTTGAATACCAAGCCTATGCCGCATTGACTGTAGTGCACCGTGGAACGTGCGCTTTCATCCATCTGATCCGCCATCTCAATTAATGAGGGTGATCAGATGATTCTCATTTTTTTGAATTTCTGATTATTTTATTTAATTGCTTATTTTTAATTAATTCATATTAATCCAAAAAATATGGGACTTTCACCAAATTTTTTCAAATATTCTCCTCTTTCATTTTCTGAATGAAAATTATTTTTTGGATTAATATTGATATTTTTCATGATTTAATTATTTTTGTGCATATTTTTAATTGTTTAAAAATACTTCTGACTTTTCAAAAATAATGAAATTTTTTCTCCAAGGTCCTTTGACCTTGTTTGACCTATGATAAATCTCTTGACCATTTATTTGATGTTTTGAAGAGGTTTTAGGTTTTTGATTAAACATAATTTAATTTAAATGCATTTTAATTTGATTTTTAATTGTTTAATTGTGTGAAAATTATGTTGAGCCATTTTGATTGGCTTGTGAAGTTAGACTATGTGTTTGGCCCTTGGTCAAGGTTGATTTGACTTTTGTTAGATTAAAATAATTGGATTTAGGGGATTGATGAAATGTACATATCATCTCCCAAAATGAATGAATGATTTTAATTTGATAAAATTCCTCCCATGATCAATTTGTGTTTGTCTTATTTCCCCTCCCTCTTCATCTTCAATCCCATTCTATCCCATCCCTTTCATTGACCAATGACATCTCAATATCCTAAGGCTAATTGATTCATCAATAACTTCATGTTAGATGAACTAATACAAGTATGGATGAGATTAGGTCCATCCTTGGATTATTTTCTTTTTGAGTGTGGTATATTTTAGGAGTATGGTTCATTATACCATATATCTAACATGCATTAACACCAAAATTTCTATTGCCCGACCTCAGATAGTTATAACTTCTACATAAGTCCAGTTACGATTGCTTAACATAGCGCTAAATTTTAACCCAAAGGCATAACATTCTAGTAAGTGAGATTGTAAGTCTCCCCCCTTTCATGGTATTATGTGGAAACTTGGCCTTTTTTCCTTCCTTTGGAAGATGTCTTGGTTCAAGGATCCATGCTTGTGAATAGAGGGTTGAGTGTTCTCCAAAGAATGACTTGAACAATTGAAAGGCAAAACTCCACTAACACCTAATCAACTAACATTTGACTAACCTTTTAATTACAAGTTATTTACTTTATGCCATTTAAATTCAAGTCATTTACCATTTCATTTTCCATTTTACATATCATTTAACTTGCTTATGTTTATGCCATTTTCCCTTTACCCATTTGAGCCATATATTGTGTTTGTATATAATTGTTGGTGTATATTGTTTGTTTTTGTGGTCTTAGAACCTTAAAATACTTAATAAACAACAAAAAAAACCCTAAAAAAATGTTTGTGTGAACTGTTGGATTTGATCTGAGCTTTGGACTTAGAATTAGGCAACATTCTCTATGCAAAAGAACTTGGCCAATGCCAACATTTCTGAAACCAAGTAATTGAGAATTGAACTTTTATCTGATACAAGTATTGGGATCCACTTGAGTTCATCTGCTACATGGTCTTGATGCAAATGTTACTTTGAACTTCTGTCTACTGCCTTATTCCGAGTCATTCAAAGAGTATGTCATATGATACATGGAAAGATTATGAAGAAGACTATGAAGTTGCTAGCTTGGATGTGGCTATCTTTATTTGATGCCTTGATTGTGCTACTTGCTTATTGATATTGCTTGATTTAAAGTCCAAAGGAAAAATGGGTTTCTATATGATATTCTTGTCTATTGGATTGCATCCCATTGGTCAGATCTTTTCAACTCTTAACTTTTAAATTTTTTCTTAGGATTAGTCTCTTCATCTCCTCCCATTTCTTAAATTTCAAATCGCTCCCCCTTCTAAAAATCTTCTTTGCTTGTGATTTCTAAACTTAGACTTTATTGTAAATTAGAAACCTAGGCCTTATGCCATTGCATTTTTTACACTCTTTTCTTAATCAAACTTGTAAACGAACTTAACCATATTGAATTAAAATATCAAAAGATAAAAAGAACTAACACTCATTCAAACTTTTTTTAGGCCTTTTGTGCCTCTTTTAAACATAAATTTTTGTTAAAAGCAATCCACTCACTTTGAAATTGATACCACGAACTACGAGGTTTTGATCCCTCATTTTTATGTTGGTACGTAGGCACAAGTCTGAAGGTCTTGTCAAACACAAAAATATAATTAATGAATTCTTTTCTCATCCCCACACTCTATTTATTGCAAACATCTTTTATACCAAAACACATACACACATAAAAAAGGGCTCCCTAGGAGTACCTAGGACACTTTGGGTGCTAACACCTTCCCTCTGTGTAACCAACCCCCTTACGTGTAATCTCTGGCATTTTATTAGTTTTAATTTGAAAACTTCTTATCTTTGGGTTTTGTTTGTACTTTTCCCTTTTCCTTTGGAAACAATAAAAGCGCGGTGGCGACTCTGGTTTTATTGACGTTAAGTTTATCCATAACTTAATGGTCATGAATTTACCGCTACAAGAGGTTTTATTGAACTTAACCCGACCAGAGGTTTAATGTTTACTTAGTTGATTTCGTAAGTCAGAGGTTTTATTAAAATTAACCGACCAGAGGTTTAATGTTTACTTAGCCGATTTCACAGGCCAAAGGTTTTATTGAACTTAACTCGACCAGAGGTTTAATGTCCACTTAGCCAATTTCATAGGTCAGAGGTTTTATTGAACTTAAACCAGACAAATGTTTAATGTTTACTTAGCCGATTTCATAGGTAAGAGGTTTTAATGAACTTAACCCGACCAAAGGTTTAATTTTTACTTAGCCTATTTCATAGGTCAGAGGTTTTATTGAACTTAACCCGATCAGAAGTTTAATGTTTACTTAGTCAATTTCACAGGTCAGAGGTTTTATTGAACTTAACCCGACCAAAGGTTTAATGTTTACTTAACCGATTTCATAGGTCATAGGTTTTATTGAACTTAACCCGACCAGAGGTTTAATGTTTACTTAGTCTATTTCATAGGTAAGAGGTTTTCCTCACCATAAGGATGAATTCATCTCTTCTACAAATGTGACACACAATCATATGAACTGAGGGTGCCTTGTTAAAAACCCTTGCCCTTGCAAGGGAAAAGAGTGCCACCCATAATTATTATTTAAATAGTATTATTACATAATATTTAATTGTAATAAAATCTAAGGTTGGAAACATTCCAAGCCCTCGACATTTCTACTCCTTCTAAGTTCTTGAGCTTGTAAGCTCCATTGTTCAGTTTCTGCTTGATCTGATAAGGAACTTCCCAATTTGGGGAAGCTTTACCTTTTTCAGTGTGTCTGTAATTGTTCTTAGAACCAAATCTCCCTCTTAAAAACTTCTTGGCCGAACTCTGATATTGAACCTTCTGGCCATCCTCTACTTTGCTATGCATTCCCTCCCATGAGCCATCCTTCTGACTTCTTTTATGAAATTGGTCGAGTTCTCAAGCCCTTCCATATTAAGATTATTGTCAAAGTTCAAAAGACGATAAGTTGGAGAATTGACTTCTACTGGTATCATCACGTCGGCTTCATACACTATTCAAAAAGGTGTTTCCTTTAGTAGTTGAATAAAGAGTAGTGTGATAGGACTATAGGATCTCATACAAATAATTGAACCAAATACCCTTTGCTTCATCAAGCTTCTTCTTCATGCCTGATAGGATAATCCTATTTGTTGACTTTGTCTGGACATTAGCTTAAGGATGTTCGACTGACACAAATCGGTTATGAATTCCTAAGTGCCTGCAAAATTCTATAACAGTTGAGCTTGCAAACTCTGTGCCATTATCGGATACAATAATTACTGGTAAGCCAAAATGATATATGATATTTCTCTAGAAAAAATGTCTTACACTTTCCGTTGAGATTTGAGATATAACCTCAGCCTCCACCCACTTGGTAAAATAGTGAACTACCACTATGAGAAACATTAATTTCCCGACAGCTAAAGGAAAATGGTCGAGGATGTATGCTCCCCACTGATAGAAAGGCTAAGGAGATATTATCAAGTGTAACTATTTGGATGGTGAATGTATAAAGGGGGCATAAACTTGACATTTCTTACAATGGTTTACAAACCGTGCATAATCTTGCAACATACTCAGTCAGTAATACCCGACCCTGAGTATTTTTCTGGATAAAGCTCTTCCTCTAATATGGATTCCACATACTCCTTCATGTATTTCCTTCGTTATCGGACCTACTTCTTCTCCGGTGAAACATCTCAGCATTGGGTAGGATTTGCCCATCTTGTATAACTAATCGACCACCATAAGGTAACTTATCATGAGTTAAGTATTGTATTATGGGTGTCATCCAACTCATTTCATTTTCAAGTATCATCACCTCCTTAGCCTCCGTGCTTGGTGCTTCTAAAGTCTCTTGAATTACCGTTCTATTTAGCCATGAGCCCTTGGTGTTGGCTAATCGGGCTAACAAATCGACTATAGTATTTTTCCACGCGAGGAATATGTGTCACCTCAAACTTTGGAAAAACTTTGGCTAGTTGTATGAATCATTATAGATACTTGAGAAATAATGCATCCTTTTTCTGAAAATATCCCTTGATTTGACTAGCTATCAGTTGCGAGTCAGTTCTAACAAACAAATGAGAAACCCAACTTCCTTGGATAGCTTTAAACCGGCTATCATAACTTCGTATTCTACTTGATTATTTCTAGCTTGAAAGTAGAAACAAAGAGATTATTCTAGTATCAATTCTTCTGGTGCTTCTAGCACTATCCTCGTTCCACTGCCCTTGAGGTTAGATGAGTCGTCCACTGATAAGATCCATTATTCCCACTCCACTGTCCTTAAAAATATTTCCCAGGCCCCTCGAGGTGCACTTCAGTCTTGTTACCTTCGACAACCACATATTTAACTTCGGCCTCTAAGGCCTCTTTTAGTCTGTTTTCGGCTATATAAGCCAAAATCCTTTCCAAGGTCTTGGACTCAGACATGATCATTGTCTTCACCCCTAACCAGTTGGTTGGATTCCTAATGTCCCCCCAAATCCCAGGTCTTCATCTCCTATCACCTGTCTATCCCCCTGAAACCCATGGGTTGGGTGCAATTATAGGGAACAAAACGTGTAATCAGTAGGCATAAAGTCAAACCCATACAGGCACATATGGTGTCGTCTATCTACGAGGTTAACCTCGGCCATATAGTAGCTTTGGTCAGCCTCTATGTTCTCCACTATTCCATCATTTCTCCAAATCGAAATTCATTGATGAAGCAAAGAGGGGACTGCTCCCACGCCATGGATCCACTCATGACCCATAAGTAGATTGTAGTTGGCCTTCAATGCGATGACCATGAACATTGTTAGCCTTGTGATAATTCCAACTGTGAGATCTACTTGGATCACTCCCATGGTGGTGCCAACCTTCCCTTCATAGTTCGAAAATACCATGTTGTGGGGCTTGGTATCAGTGTCTTCCTTTCCTATTCCCTTAAGCATGAAATGTGGCATCAGATTAACTGTCGCTCCGTTATCCACTAGGATTTTATTTATTCCGACATTTTCCATTTGACCCCTAATAAAGAGAGGTTTCGAGTTGTTTTTCATGGCTTCGTCTGGCCTTTCGAAAAAGGAATTCTGCTCTTCGACACATCCATTGTTCATTACATAATAGCATACTGACATGTGTCTGGCCATCTATGCCTCAATGGTGTCCTCTGTAACACCCTTCTAAATACCCCAATTTTTAATTAAAATAACAAAGTGTCAATAAGAGTAATATGCAATCAAGGGTGTCACACAGTTACTTCACACCATTCACCAATATAACGGTCATGCTCTTTAATTAATTCAAAACATAAGCATTTGCATAAAACGCAGCGGATAGAAATCTCATCAATCATGTAAAACATTACATGTAAAATGGTTCATAACCAACAATAAAAAATTTAAAACAAGTTAAAACATCCCATCCCGATGTTACATCTATCAGAGCACGACCCACTAGGGAGACTACACTAGACTCCAAGCATTAGCTTCTACTCAACTCATTGCTCGTTACCTGAAAAATAGTTGTAAGGGTGAGTTCCTCAATCGATATAATAAGCATTATAAATTATCATGTCATGTTAAGTAAATAACACATTTCATCACCCAAATCAGATTACACATTCAGCAACGGCAATATCAACTCAATCATACTCATACTCAATGTCAACACAACCACACGTATAATATTGGAATACATCCATTCATATTATACGCCATACATACATTATGCAATGAGACTCCACACATGCGGTACCGACTATTCTTGAACATATAGTCCAAGCTCACCGATCAAATCCAGATACGGCTACTAAGCTCACTAGTCCCGCTCATTTGAGACCTAGTGACTCACTCACTAATCCCTCACCATGGGAATTAGCTACAGCCCCAAAGGCTATGCTATGCACACTAATCATCTAGCATGCAAACATCAACAACAAATCCACAATGATTCACTCACTAATTCCTCACCATGGGAATTAGCTACAGCCCCAAGGCTATGCTATGCACGCTAATCATCTAGCAATGCAACATCAACAACAATCCACAATGGACACATGCTCACACTCTAAGCCATACAACAGCCCATTCACAAATACATGCATAATATATACATTCACAACATTATGCATATCATCATACATCATCAACATATTTGTCAAAACATCATATCATCTCAAATAATTGAACACAGTATTAGCACACTCTACTAATACCTATACTGCTCAAAACAGCGGGAAGTAATCCCTACCATATCACACACTGATATAGGCAACCACCAATTAGGCACACAACATTTAAATTAACAATTTTTCCATACTGCAACAGTGTTAACCGGTTAACGCCCTGGGTTAACCGGTTAACGCAGGCAAAACACGCTTACTGCCCAAAACTTATCAGCGTTAACCGGTTAACGCCCTGGGTTAACCGGTTAACGCAGGCAAAATAGCACTAATTCTCAATTCGTAACAGTGTTAACCGGTTAACACCCTGGGTTAACCGGTTAACGCAGACAAAACAGCAGTTCCTGCGCTAACACAAAGCAGAATGCAGAATTCTCCGCATTTTCCGCCGTTAGAGGACTTCCGGACCTCCGATTCCAATTCCGTAGAAAACTATACGTTCGGGAAAACACGACTCACACAATTACGGATTAAATTTCAGTTTCAACACAACTTATCCAACACAATTATTCAGCATTCAACAAATCCCAATTAGGGTCAATTCAACGGTTTATCACTACCCATTACATGCTAACCCATAATACCCATTAAACGACGATAAACCCCCTTACCTGATTAATCCGGCAAATCTTTGAGCTCCAAGCTCTTCTCTTCTCCAACCTTTGCTCTCTGGTTCTTCCTCTTGCTCTGCCTCTTTCATCCGCTTCTCTGAGTTTCACGTGAAAACCTTATTTTCCAAAAATGAACTCTTTTTACTTATTCCAGCTTATATATATTTTCAAATAATTATTATTCCAATAATAATAATAATTCAATAATTCCAAAATAATAATAATAATAATCCAATTATCTAATTAAATTAATAAATATATTATTAACTTAATTTAAATAATTACCATATTATTATCGGGGTGTTACAACTCTCCCCCACTAAAAGAGTTTTCGTCCTCGAAAACATACCTCAAGCGAACAACTCTGGGTAAGACTCCTTCATCTTACTCTCCAGCTCCCAAGTCACATTGCCACCTGCTGGTCCTCCCCAAGCTACCTTCACCAAGGCAATCTCTTTACCCCGCAACTGCTTCAACTCTCGATCCTCAATCCTCATAGGTGATGTTTCAACAGTCAGGTTATCTCTCACCTGTACATCATCTATTTGGACTACATGCGACGGATCATGAATGTACCTCCTCAGCTGAGACACATGAAAAACCTCATGCAAATTCGCAAGCGACGGCGGTAAAGCGATACGATAGGCTACCTCCCCTATCCTCTCCAAAATCTGATAAGGACCAATAAATCGAGGTGTCAACTTCTTCGACTTCAAAGCTCGACCAACCCCAGTTATCGGAGTAACACGGAGAAACACATGATCTCCCTCTTGGAACTCAAGTGACTTCCTCCGCTTGTCATGATAACTCTTCTGACGACTCTGAGCAATTCTCATCTTCTCCTGAATCATCTTAATCTTTTCCGTAGTCTGTTGAACAATCTCCGGTCCAACCACAGCACTCTCACCGGACTCATACCAACATAAAGGTGTCCGACATCTCCTACCATACAAAGCTTCAAACGGTGCCATACCAATGCTCGAATGAAAACTATTGTTGTAGGTAAACTCAATCAAAGGTAAATAACAATCCCAAGCACCTCCCTTTTCCAAAACATAAGCTCTCAAAAGATCCTCCAGTGACTGAATCGTCCTCTCAGTCTGACCATCAGTCTGCGGATGATATGCAGAACTCAATCTCAGCTTAGTCCCCAAAGCCCTCTGCAAACCTTCCCAGAACTTCGATGTAAATCTAGGATCTCTGTCTGAAACAATACTCGACGGAATACCATGCAAACTTACAATCTTCTCAATATACAACTCGGCTAATCTCTCTAACGGATAATCCATTCTGATCGGAATGAAATGAGCCGATTTCGTCAATCTATCCACAATCACCCAAATAGCTTCAAAATTCTTACTTGTCCTCGGTAAACCAGAAACAAAATCCATACTGATACTATCCCACTTCCACTCTGGAATAGCCAACGGTTGCATTAGCCCAGACGGCTTCTGATGCTCAATCTTTGACTTCTGACAAGTCAAACAGGAATAAACAAAACTCGCAATTTCTTTCTTCATTCCCGGCCACCAAAATAACTTTTTCAAATCATGATACATCTTCGTAGCTCCAGGATGAATACTCAGGCTACTACGATGTCCTTCTTCAAGAATACTCTTCTTAAGTTCGATAACATCCGGAATACACACCCGATTACCAAATTTCAAAACATCATTCTCATCAACTCTGAATTCACCACCTTGACCTTGATTCACTAGAGTCAACTTATCAACCAAAAGCACATCGGATTTCTGACCCTCTCTAATCTCATCCAGAATACCACTCGTTAACTTCAACATTCCCAATTTAACACTATTGTGAGTACTCTCACACACCAAACTCAAGTCTCTAAACTGCTCAATTAAATCCCATTCTCTAACCATTAACATAGACATATGCAATGATTTCCGACTCAATGCATCAGCCACTACGTTTGCTTTACCCGGATGGTAATTCAAACCAAAGTCATAATCCTTCAGAAATTCTAACCATCTCCTCTGTCTCATATTCAGCTCTTTCTGATCAAACAAATACTTCAAACTTTTATGGTCACTGAAAACTTCAAATCTTGACCCGTACAAATAGTGTCTCCATAACTTCAGAACAAATACCACAGCTGCCAACTCTAAATCATGTGTCGGATAGTTCCTCTCATGAACCCTCAGTTGTCTCGAAGCATAAGCTATAACCTGCTTATTCTGCATCAACACACCACCCAAACCCAACAATGAAGCATCACAGTAAACCTCAAATGGTTCCGACGGACTCGGTAATATCAGAATAGGAGCAGTAGTCAACCTTCTCTTTAACTCTTGGAAACCTTCTTCACATTTTGAGTCCCAAACAAATGCTTGCCCCTTTCTAGTCAACATCGTCAACGGTAACGCCAACTTAGAAAATCCCTCAATGAATTTCCTATAGTAACCAGCCAATCCCAGGAAACTGCGAATCTCAGCAACAGACTTCGGAGCTTCCCACTTAGACACCGCTTCTATCTTAGAAGGATCAACAGCAACACCACCTCTTGAAATCACATGACCAAGAAAACTAACCTCTTCTAACCAAAATTCACACTTGGATAGTTTAGCAAATAACTTCTTTCCTCGTAGAACTTCTAAAACCACTCTCAAATGCTCAGCATGCTCTTCTTCAGATTTCGAATACACCAAAATGTCATCAATAAACACCACAACAAACTTATCTAGGAACGGATGGAAAATCCTATTCATGTACTCCATAAATACTCCAGGCGCATTAGTCACACCAAAAGGCATTACAGAATACTCATAATGTCCATACCTCGTTCTGAAAGCAGTCTTCTGAATATCCTCAGCTTTCACACGTATCTGATGATATCCCGATCTCAAATCTATTTTGCTGAACACACTCACACCAACCAACTGGTCCATCAAATCATCGATCCTCGGCAAAGGATACCGATTCTTGATCGTCACTTTATTCAGTTGCCTGTAGTCCACACACAACCTCATAGTACCTTCTTTCTTCTTAACCAATAACACTGGTGCACCCCACGGTGACACACTCGGACGAATAAACTTCTTATCCAACAGATCTTCCAGCTGACTCTTCAATTCAGCTAACTCAACAGCAGACATACGATACGGAGCCATCGATATCGGTCTAGTACCAGGTACCAAATCAATCGAGAACTCAACTTCACGCTCTGGCGGTAATTCATTCACTTCTTCTGGAAACACATCAGGAAAATCACACACCACGGCTAGATCACAAATCGCCAGTTTATCTTTAGCCTCTAAAGTCGCTAACAGCATAAACAACTCTGCCCCATCCGCTACTGCCTCATTCACCTGCCTCGCTGATAGAAACAAACTCTTTCCTTCCTCCATCTCAGGAAATATCACAGCCTTATCAAAACAGTTGATATAAACTCGGTTAAACACCAACCAGTTCATACCCAGAATAACATCAATCTGAACTAGTGGAAGACACACAAGGTCTATCCCAAAATCTCTACCAAAAATACTCGAAGGACAACTCAAGCAAACTGAAGTAGTAGTCACTGAACCCTTTGCAGGAGTATCAATCACCATACTACCATACATCTCAGATATCTCTAACTTAAGTTTCACAGCACAATCCAAAGATATAAAGGAATGAGTAGCACCGGTGTCAATAATAGCTACAAGAGGAAAACCATTTATATAACACGTACCTCTGATCAAACGATCATCTGCAGAAGTCTCAGAACCCGATAAGGCAAAGACCTTGCCTCCTGACTGATTCTCCTTCTTCGGCTTAGGACACTGTGGACTGATATGACCCACCTCTCCACAGTTGAAACAAGTTACAGTCTTCAACCGGCACTCTGCAGCCAAATGACCACCTTTGCCACACTTGAAACACTTCATCTCAGCACTGGTACACTCATGGACACGATGTCCAGCCCGACCACATCTATAACACTTAGCAGGGGCACTAGAGTCTCCCCCACTAGGCCTCTTCATCCCACTCTGTCTCTGAAAACCTTTTCCAGCTGCATACGGTTTTCCACGATCATTCTGATTCTTGCCTTTCCTATCAACCCTTTGCTGATAGCTCTCTGCTCTGGCTTTGGAATCCTGTTCAAAAATCCTGCAACAGTCAACCAAGTCAAAAAACACTCTGATCCGTTGGTATCCAATAGCCTGCTTGATCTCGGGACGTAACCCGTTCTCAAACTTCACACATTTCGAAAATTCTCCAGCAGCCTCATTATAGGGAGTGTAATACTTCGACAGCTCTGTGAACTTAGCAGCATACTCCGTAACAGACTTGTTACCCTGCTTCAACTCTAAGAACTCTATCTCTTTCTTTCCTCTGACATCTTCTGGAAAGTACTTCCTCAGGAATCTCTCTCTGAACATAGCCCAAGTGATTTCAACATTCCCAGCAGTTTCCAACTCAATGCGGGTAGCAACCCACCAATCATCAGCTTCTTCTGACAGCATATGCGTACCGAACCTGACCTTCTGGTTATCGGCACACTCAGTCACTCGGAAGATCCTCTCGATCTCCTTCAACCACTTCTGAGCACCATCTGGATCGTATGCTCCCTTGAACATTGGAGGATTGTTCTTCTGGAACTCACTCAGTTGTCGAGCAGCTCCCATTCCCACCGCATTCGGATTCCCTCCTAGTACTCCAGCTAGCATACCCAGAGCCTCAGCAATCGCAGCATCATCTCTACCTCTTCCAGCCATCTCTATTCTGAAAACCCAACAAGCTAAAACAATAAGTACTGATAGGGTTACACAACACCTATCCCGTACAGGGGAAACAGAATAATTACGACTCGACTCGACCGACTATGCTCTGATACCACTAATGTAACACCCTTCTAAATACCCCAATTTTTAATTAAAATAACAAAGTGTCAATCAGAGTAATATGCAATCAAGGGTGTCACACAGTTACTTCACACCATTCACCAATATAACGGTCATGCTCTTTAATTAATTCAAAACATAAGCATTTGCATAAAACGCAGCGGATAGAAATCTCATCAATCATGTAAAACATTACATGTAAAATGGTTCATAACCAACAATAAAACATTTAAAACAAGTTAAAACATCCCATCCCGATGTTACATCTATCAGAGCACGACCCACTAGGGAGACTACACTAGACTCCAAGCATTAGCTTCTACTCAACTCATTGCTCGTTACCTGAAAAATAGTTGTAAGGGTGAGTTCCTCAATCGATATAATAAGCATTATAAATTATCATGTCATGTTAAGTAAATAACACATTTCATCACCCAAATCAGATTACACATTCAGCAACGGCAATATCAACTCAATCATACTCATACTCAATGTCAACACAACCACACGTATAATATTGGAATACATCCATTCATATTATACGCCATACATACATTATGCAATGAGACTCCACACATGCGGTACCGACTATTCTTGAACATATAGTCCAAGCTCACCGATCAAATCCAGATACGGCTACTAAGCTCACTAGTCCCACTCATTTGAGACCTAGTGACTCACTCACTAATCCCTCACCATGGGAATTAGCTACAGCCCCAAAGGCTATGCTATGCACACTAATCATCTAGCATGCAAACATCAACAACAAATCCACAATGATTCACTCACTAATTCCTCACCATGGGAATTAGCTACAGCCCCAAGGCTATGCTATGCACGCTAATCATCTAGCAATGCAACATCAACAACAATCCACAATGGACACATGCTCACACTCTAAGCCATACAACAGCCCATTCACAAATACATGCATAATATATACATTCACAACATTATGCATATCATCATACATCATCAACACATTTGTCAAAACATCATATCATCTCAAATAATTGAACACAGTATTAGCACACTCTACTAATACCTATACTGCTCAAAACAGCGGGAAGTAATCCCTACCATATCACACACTGATATAGGCAACCACCAATTAGGCACACAACATTTAAATTAACAATTTTTCCATACTGCAACAGTGTTAACCGGTTAACGCCCTGGGTTAACCGGTTAACGCAGGCAAAACACGCTTACTGCCCAAAACTTATCAGCGTTAACCGGTTAACGCCCTGGGTTAACCGGTTAACGCAGGCAAAACAGCACTAATTCTCAATTCGTAACAGTGTTAACCGGTTAACACCCTGGGTTAACCGGTTAACGCAGACAAAACAGCAGTTCCTGCGCTAACACAAAGCAGAATGCAGAATTCTCCGCATTTTCCGCCGTTAGAGGACTTCCGGACCTCCGATTCCAATTCCGTAGAAAACTATACGTTCGGGAAAACACGACTCACACAATTACGGATTAAATTTCAGTTTCAACACAACTTATCCAACACAATTATTCAGCATTCAACAAATCCCAATTAGGGTCAATTCAACGGTTTATCACTACCCATTACATGCTAACCCATAATACCCATTAAACGACGATAAACCCCCCTTACCTGATTAATCCGGCAAATCTTTGAGCTCCAAGCTCTTCTCTTCTCCAACCTTTGCTCTCTGGTTCTTCCTCTTGCTCTGCCTCTTTCAGCCGCTTCTCTGAGTTTCACGTGAAAACCTTATTTTCCAAAAATGAACTCTTTTTACTTATTCCAGCTTATATATATTTTCAAATAATTATTATTCCAATAATAATAATAATTCAATAATTCCAAAATAATAATAATAATAATCCAATTATCTAATTAAATTAATAAATATATTATTAACTTAATTTAAATAATTACCATATTATTATCGGGGTGTTACATCCTCAGGTTCTTCGACCTCTATCACCTGATGATATTCTCTCGATAACACCAAAACCACATTACAAGTTATGTCTAACAAAGGTCCCGAGTCAGTGTCGAAGTTGTCTGTTAGGATGTCATCTTCCACCTTTTGTCATTCATACTTATCCTCTGACTCCCCTTTTCGAGAGGAATAAAACTTCCTTCCCACTCGTTTTTCCCCCCGTCTCTATCCTGCTTGAAGGGCATGTTACTGCTTGGTTCCGCATTTTCCCTCTCTACGGCTTCCCTTTCCGCTTTCCTCCTTCTATATTGCCTCCGCCATTGAGACCTTGACATGGGTTTTTTAACCTTGTAGTTCTCAGAATGGCAGGCTTGCTGTTTTGAGGCCCGTTGTCATACCCCAATTTTGTTCGGATAATTCAAAAATTTGTCAAGCATTCACAATCATAGAGCACAGTGCATAAAAAGTTAAAACGTAAGGGTCTTCACTTGAACCAAGTTTCATAAACCCTGGTCATGTCTAAACACTTACTGTGCGGCTTCCCAATCTTAGTTTTATGTAGCTCTTCACCATTCATGGTGCTTGGTTTCATTTGTTTGATCAAAAGTCCGCTCAACATTCATTTGTTCATGACTTTTAGTCTAAATTCTTGGTTCTTATGGGTTTATTCCTCTATGGTTTATACACTAGGAGATTGAGGATTCATTTGGTCCATTTGGTCAATCATGAGTGGTTTGTGGACAATTGACAGGTCTGTAATCCCAATTCTTCGATAAGGATTTGTTTATAAACATCACTTGTTCTTAATCTTCTACTTGGTTGGGGTTGTCGTTATTGCAAAAGCACCGATCTTTGTTTCATACATATCACTCATCCATACAAACTTAAGAGATTAATCGTACTCGGATTGATGGTTCATTCAAGCTTATAGCATGGTTCATTAGTCGGGATCGGGTGGTCAATACAAGTCATGGTCAAATTTATCATACATTAGTATTTCAGACATTGGTGCAACAAAATCCAATTCCAATTGTTGCACCCATATTCCAAATCCATTTTTTTTTGCCAAATCCCATTATACCCGCTCCATCTTTCTCAATGAAGACACCATAGTTCTGCCAACCTATCGTTTGAGTTAATAGTGTTGAATTATTGTAGCCCGGTTGTAAGTAAAGAGTATGAATCACCTTGACCCAATGACCAATAAAATTACCTTCACTATAGGTTGAAAAAAACAAATGCACTTGATATTTTGAATGAGGTTTTTATTTTTGGACACATTTGATATTGGTCATTTAATTGAGCCACCATGTATCACGTGTGTTGTGACCTCGAGGAGCAGCGTAACCAGCATAAGACTAGACATAAATGCGTTTCCTTTCTTGATGAGGAGTGTAATACCCCAATTTTGTCCCTAAGATCCCTCATGGCATCATAACATTGCATTTGCAAAGCCTCAAGGATCATAAGCATCTTGGTTCCCTTTGCCTTTGGGTGGGACCTCTTGTGAGTGGTTTGAGATCACCAAGTATGCTTGAATTGTATATTATTGATTTTCTCATGTTTATTCACTAACCAAAAGCATAAAAATATGTCACTAACATCTTTTGTTTGTAGCTTGAGCAATCACAAGGTCCCAAAGCTCCTAGGAGATCACTGGTGCAAAGATATGGCCAAGAGAAGATGAAGGCAAGCATGGCAATGGTTCCCAAAGTTCTTACCCATCAAATATGCCTCCTAAGTATCTCAATTCATCGTTTTGATCAAAGCAAGTCAAAGGGTTGAGGTTTGTTCCTCAAGGAAACCCTAATTCATCTGATCACCCATAATGCCTTGCTAATGAAGCAACCTCAGCCCATGGTCAAATACAATCAAGGGAAGTTCTTAAACCCATCATTTCATGCATATTTGAACTTATTTGAGTGTCCTCAATCATCAATTCATCAAGATATGAGTTGTGGACTTGAGAAGTTGATTAGTCAATCCATCTGACTATTTTGAACTACACTGAGACCTAACTTTTTATGGGTTGGTCAAATGGAGATGATCCCAAAAGCAAAACTGTTCTTAAGGACAATATGAACAACTTTAATGTTCATCAAAAATTTATTTGAAGCTTGGAAGGTTATCTCCCATTCCAAGACATTATAGGTCATTTTGACTGAAACCCTAATTTTGGGTCAACTTCCCAAGAACATAACACATTCATTTTTTATGATTTTGAGGTGGGATCAAATGAATTGGAAAGCTTAAGATGTCTACTTAAAATTTTATGTTGAACAAAATTTCAAAATCTCAAAAGAAATACATGTGATAATGAAAAACATTATAGGTCACTTTGGACCAAATGCATTGAAAGGCAAAAAAGTCCAACTTCAAGTGCCCATAACTCCTTCATCAAAAATTCAAATGATGCAAACTTTAAGTCCATTTTGATTGTCTGGAAAAGACCTACAACTCTTATGTTTGAAGTTTTTCCATTTGAGGCTTGCATCATCAAAACAGAAGGGCTTGAAGTTGGACCAATTTGGCAAAATTCTCAAAGGCATGCTTTGCACTGTAAACTTCATGGCCTGTTTTCATAAATTTCCACACTTCAAATGAGTTTTTGCTCAACATAACATTTGTTCCTTATGTCAAGACCTTTCCAAACATTACCCATATGCTTGTATTTGGATTTTCTAATTGGCATTTTCGAAGAGATGAAGTTTTAGGCACAATTATGCATTTCATGGTGAAACTTCATATGCAAGCAATTGGAGTGCAAACCACACGTCCAAACCTTCTCCAAATCATCTCAGCATCCATTTGCATTGGCTTTTGGGCCCTCCATGCGCCTGTACAGGCCCATGCATGGAGGCCTTCAACTTTCATGCACACGAGTATTTCCTTGCCTTGCCTCCAATTCAGCTATAAATAGACATGCTTGCTCACTTCAAATCTCAACCTGAAGGCGCCTGATATGCTGCACAATTGAATCCCTAGCCATACCTAAAGGAACTAGTTCACATTTCTTCAAAATTTCAGATCTGAAATTCAACTGAATTTGGTTGAATCTTCATATCTAAAGTTCCTAGACCTTCCTCATATGATCCATTGAACTTCTGTTTTGCAAAAGGAACCACGGAAAGGAGCTCAAATCTTCACAATCCAAAGGTATGGTTCAACTGGTTTTTGCTTCGAATCTCTTTGTCCCTTGATCTATTTGCCTGGCCAATGTGTTTTCTGAAGTCCTCACTTGAGAGGCAAGCCAGTGGTGGCTTTGATTTTGTGTTTTTGATGAACTGCAATTTATGTACCTGAATCTTCCAGCTCAGATTTCTTACTCCATAGAAAGTTTGAGTACAATTCAAGGTCACAGGGGTGATGTACATCACCCCAGCTTCAATTTGGTATAAGGATCGTGCATTTTAATTAAGTTTTGAAAACCTGCAAATCTTGGCCGGAGCGGTGAGTCTCGCCGGAGAAGACGGTGGTTTCCACCACCGTCCCCACGTGGATGAGCTCTGGACCATTGGATCTCATTTCCAGATTTAATCCCAGCCTTTGGATGTTATGACTTTATTAAATGCATTGTGTTTCTCATTGACTTGGACTCACCATGAGCGCGCGCATGTAAAGTGTCTGATCAGCCACGTCAATTAATGAGGCTTGATCAGACGCCTGTGGTTTTTTTTGATTTTCTTAATTTCTGATTTTATTTCTTTTATTTCCTTTATTTTCAAAAATTCATAACTTCTTCATTTTAATTCCAAGAAATATGGGACCAATTGCATTTTTCTCCATTTAAATTCTAGTTTCTAAAAGTGATTTTTAATATTTTTTATCTTGTCATTTGATATTTTTTTGTGAATTTTCTCTTTTCTGGCTATTTTTAATTCATTTTAAATAGTTTCTAATATTCAAAAAATACAAAAATATTTTCTCAACCTATTGTAATGATGATGGATCTATGAAAAATACTCTCATCAATTTATTAATTGATTTGAGATTTATTTGAGATTTTAGTTCAATTAGGTTATTTTTATTCATTTTTAATTGATTAAAAATAGTTTCTGACTTTTAAAAATGCTGAATTTTTTTGTCAAACTTTGTTTGACCTTGTTGAACTTGGGATAAATCACTTGGACTTTTCAACGTTGATTTGAAGTGATTTTGAAGTTTGACCTTTCTTTAATATTTTAATTCAAGTTTATTTTGAATATTAAAAATGCCAAAAAATATTTTGTTCATTCCTTGACCTCCAATCTTCATCTCACTTCTGTTTTTGATTGTTTGACCATGATCCTCAATGTCATTGGTCAACACTTGTTGATTGGTACATCCCATTTTCATCTAATGCACTTTATTCTTTCCATTTCCTTTTCCATTGTTCATCTCCTTCTTCTTCTTCTTTTTTTTCTTTTTGATCAATGAGTTGAAGGTTGATAAGTTAGCATTGATTAGGGAGACTTAATCTTCCTTATTTCAAATCTAATTCATCTTGATCGATTGATCAAGTGAATGGCTTTGCATTAAGGATAAGTTGTTTCTTAAACCATGCAAAGGACTTAAACCAATACAAGATCAATTCTCTTTTTTTCTTTTGGCATGGCAAGTTGTTGGAACTTGGTTCACTAATCAAGACTTCTAACTTGTGTTGTTGCCTACATTATTATTGACCGGCCTCAGATAGTTACATAAGTCCAATTACGATTGCTTAACATAGCGCTAAATTTGCCTTATGGCACACTAACTACTAACACTAACTATTAACCATTAACATACTTTTTGCACTTTACATTTATGCAATTTATTATTCTTGTACATATTCATTTGCTTTTTTTTCCTTTGCTCATTTGAGCACATGTTTATGTTAATTCCATTTGCCTTTTGCTCATTTGAGCACATAATTGTGTATATACTTTTGTGTTTGTGTTTTGTTTGTTTGTTGTTGACCAAATGCAAAGAAATGGACAAATGGACTTAGACTTTAGGACTCTCCCTATGAAAATTTGGAGTCAAAGAGCAACTAGGCGTTGGGCCTTTAGAGTGCTATAAAAGTCAAAGAGCAACTAGGCATTGGGCCTTTAGAATGTTTAATATTGAAGATGACTTTGAAAGGACCAACTTCTAAACTCCTCTTGTCCATTCCTCATTTGTTTTTATAGAACTTTTTGATGTGTGTGTTTTGTGCTAGGGATTCCAACATTGAGCCAAATTGAGGAACCATTACCATGAGCCTCCAAGAGAGAGAGATCCAAGATGCATTGAGGAGCTTTCCAAGGGTTCATTTGATTGTTGATTGCTTGAGTTTATGCTTATGTGATTGCTTAATCCAAAGGATGGGAGCTACTTGGATCATCAATATGATCTCAAGAGAGGAACTCCATTATGGTCTTATTCTTTATCCCTTACCTCTTGTATGCTTAGGACTTTAGCCTTTCTTCTTCTTCTCTCCACTCTAACCCAAGCCAAAACTTTTGTGCAAACATTTAACAATTGTTTTCAACATTAGAAACCTAAGCCCTATGCTTTTGACTTTCAAACATTCTTTTCATAACACTTATTTTGAATTGAACTTCTAAGCCAACTTTGACCATTTTGTAAATACTTTTCATTGGTAAATACAACCCATTCAAATGTCTTTTTGTGGTTTCAATGGCCACCTTCTTAATCAAATTTTTCATAACCTTTAGCTATTAGGTTTGAGTTATCCTTGAGGTAGATGTAATACTCACTTATATCCTTAGTGATGGACAATGAGTCTTCCATGCTTATTATAGGGTTAACCCCTCACTAGCATGTTGAAGCTATCCTCACATGCTGGATTTGTGGTTTTAGGTTGAGTTTTCTCCCTTGGATAACAAAAGACCTTAAGGCTTTTGGACCAATCAATTCACCAACTCATTTTGAGATTTTTACCCCGAACTACGAGGTTTTGATCCTAATCTTTTTTAAGGATGGTACGTAGGCAATGGGTTTATCCATCCAAACACAAAATGTAAATAACTTGTACATTCTCTTCTCATCTCTTCAATCATGTTTGCACAAACAAATTTTCACAAAATACCAACCTTACAACAAATGTGAAAAGGGCTCCCTAGGATGTTTTGGGTGCCTAAAACCTTCCCATTGCATAACCAACCCCCTTACCCAGATCTCTGACTTTTTTAATAGTTTTTGATTCGATAAAACTTTTAGGTTTTTGTTCGCTTTCTAACCATTCCTTTGGATAAATAGAAGTGCGGTGGCGACTCGACTTGTATGATTTACCTTAGATTTAGTCAATATCTCTAAAGGTAACGAATACCCCGCTACAAGGAGGACCCCATGTTTTTACTTAAGTTTGTCATTACTAAAGGTAACGAATACCCCGCTGCAAGGAGAAAGAACGTTTTTCTACAGAAAGTTGTTCTCCAAAGAATCTCATTTAACCATACATTAAGAGTTACATAAAATCGCAGAGAAAACTCAAAATACAGGGATTACAAATTATGTTAGAAGTACATTTGGAAAGGTTTTATCCATGGTGAACATCGACTTGCTCCGATTCTTCAGAACTCCATTTGACGCATCACCAAATTCCTTATCGAAAATTACGAGTAGAGCAACAATTGGTCAAGAACTTTTACTTGAAAACCCACCTTTACTGATGGTACCTGTTAAAAAAGAGAGCAGGAGTTAATCAAAAGGACCATTGATCAAGCCTCACAATATTGTGCTTTTAAACACACATTCGATCCAAAATACCAAAGAAAAGGAAAGTACAGTGACAGTGATAAGCAAATCGGTGCACCCTATCACGAATTATACAAACATAAAAAAGAAATGACCCAAGGAGATAAGTGGGAGGATCAGGCATGAAGTTTTAGGGAGAGAAAAATTATCAGTAAATACACGAAGATATTTTCGGGACCACAAGAATCCAATCGTACCTTGTTGTAATCCCCACGAAATCAGGGATCTTGCCCACTCCTCACTAACAGAAAGATAACTCACGATTTCTCGGCGAATCCTACCAAAAAGAAAACAAAACCGTAAACAGAGGAGAGAGGGCATAGGGAGAAAGGGATAACCATTATAAATAGAGGAGTCCGGAAAGGAAGAAGGGGGGCCTAGGTGACATTACCGTTATTCTGCAAAAAATAAATTCCCAAAACCATTCTTATCAAAGCTCAAACGAAGAAATCCCTAAGGTCGAAGCTAGAGTTTCATACCGAAACTCTAACATAGACGAGCTAAACCCCAAACCTAGTATTGAAAGATAATTCTAAGAAAAGAACAAAGACGTTTCGAAGAGAGATCTTAAACTTATATGTTGGTCGCCAGAAAATACATCGTCGAACAAGTTCCGGTCAGGTAGATCTCTTCACACCAAGACCAACCCTTTTATGCTATTACACTCTTCTTATTTGTATTGGTTGAAACGTTGCTTCAGAACCTTTCGATTTGTCACTTGAGTCTTGAAGGTTGAGAAAAACAAGGAAGGGGGTTTGAATTGTTTTGGAAATAAAAAAACTTTTTCAGAAATAAAAAACATACAGAATTTTATACTGGTTCCTCTTGAAATTCAAAGCTATGAGTTATCTTACTCAGCCATTCGAGTACTTGTCGTTTATTCTAAAAACACATCAACCATACACAAACTTATTTTCATAATCACTAAGGTGAAAAAAGAAAGTGGTCTAGAGTCTTCTATTCCCATTCCTGACTGTTAGGATACGTGTTGTCTTACTCGACCATCAGAGTAATCGTCATCCAACTTAAATATCTTAACACATCAAATCTATTATTTCTCGCCCCCGTGCGATCGAAACCAATCAAATAAAACATCAAACACATTAACTCAACTTGTCACCCCCGTGTGACCAAAACTCTTTTCAGAAAGAACACTGTTTAATCCTTTCTAATGCGCATAACAAACTAGTGCTTAAGCCTCCGCCGAGAATAGACAAGCTAACGTTTAGCCTTTAGAACGCGATCTAAACAGCTGCTCGGTAAAAGACACCAACCAATCGTAGTCCCCGAACTACGAATGCTCTGACTTCCTTATTGCACTATAAGGATATGTAGGCAGGAGATTGCTGTATCTTCACGAGCACACTAATAAAAAAACCTCCCTCTGCCCCTTCTGAGGTTACCATCCATCTCCATTCAATATTTTTTATAACTCGAAGAAAACAAGCAACGTAAGTTAACACTCAAATCACAAAATTGAACTAAAAGGTTCTCGTTGAGTACAACGAACGTGAGGGGTGCTAATACCTTCCCCTTGCGTAATCAACTCTCGAACCCAAATATGGTTGCGATGACCATTATTCTATTTTTCAAAGGTTTTATCGATATTTTCCTATTCCTTTATTGGAATAAATAAAGTTCGGTGACGACTCTGTTCGAACTACATTTTTCCGCGTCCATCGCGAGGGATCACATTTTTCGAGGTGCAACAGATGACGACTCTGCTGGGGATGATAGCTCCAAGCAAGAGAGAGCGAAGCCTAACTTAGTTCAATTTTTGTATTAGGCGTTAACCTTGTTTGTTTGTTATCTTTATTTTATTATTATTCTGTTGTAATTATTGTGTTGTGGTTTATTTCCTATGATACTATTAGGGTTCTCTGATTGTTGGTACTTTGTGAGATATGCTTTCTACCCGAGTCTGAGAAAAACCATAAGAATAAGATGGTGGTTGCATAGTGGACGCCCACAAGGAGTCTTCCTTGTTGGGAAGATACGAAGACCCAGCCTAGAGGAGATTCTCTTGAGATATTGTCGCCTGACGAGTCTTCGTCACGACAATAGTATTCTCAAGTTAGATCAATAACTCTAGGGACCTTTTAACCCACTATATCCGGCGGTTATGTAGTATTAACCTACGAAGTTTCAGACTTGTTGGGTTGATACGAAAACCCCAATCAGATGAGATCCCTTTGACGTATTATTACCTTACAGTAATATTTACAACCTCGATCTATGACTCTTAGAACCTTGTTAGAACCTTGGACTCAAGAGTTGCGTAGTAGAATCCCCATGGATCCTTCCTTGTTAGGACGATACGAAGACCTCACGTAGACGAGATTATCTTAAGCGTATCACTGCCCGACGAGTCTTCGTCACGGCAGTGACGCTCTCAATAAGAATCGATGACTCTGGGAACCTATTAATCTTAGAGCCTACCCTTAGGAATGTCAGTAATCAGGGACACCTATTACTTCCTCCTATTATCCTGATGTACATGACGCGTGATTGATCATGAGTATTTGTATTCCTTTGCGAAAAATAGGGCAAAACTTCATGCATTTTCATATCATCAGCATGCATTGCATATCATTTCTCAGGAACAAAAACTTACGCCATATTCTACCCTTTGTCCAGTAACACTAGCTACTCGACACCGGTATGAGACACGCCGCAACTACAAGATGACACTCGAACAACTTGAAGCAAACCAAGTTTCGATGAGGACAAACATTGACTCCATGCAGACTAAGATAGATCGTTTGCTTGAGACCATGTTGCTCCTAGCTTAGAAGGAAAAGGATGCTGAGACTAGCGTCGAAGCCAGAAAAGTTGCTACTCAGTTTGGATCACCATCGCTTAGCATCCCTGGAGTGACTGACCTTGATGGTAACCCTAATCATCCTAGAGGAGGACCGACCCCTATTCCTGTTCCCATGGACAATGTGAACCCCCATGAGCATTCTGCTACATCTGCTCGACATGGATCCATGATGGGTGATGAAGATCTGTATGACACTTTATTCATGCCACAACCCACCAAACCTGTCGTTGGAGGTCTCCTAGACCCGACTGTTGAGAGACTCCATGCGTTGGAAGAGAAATTCAAGTCTTTGGAGGTTCACACTACTCCCGGTTTGGACGTTGTTGATATGTGCATGGTGTCAGGTCTGGTGATTCCCCAAAATTTCAAAGTCCCAGATTTTGACAAATACAAAGGGATCAGCTGCCCTAGAACTCACCTCAGAGCCTATTGTTGCAAGATGGCTGCTCACATAAGCAATTATCAACTTATGATTCATTACTTCCAAGATAGCCTCAGCGGGGCATCCTTGGAGTGGTATATGTAGCTAGAGAGAGGATAGGTCCAGTGATGGAGGGACCTTGCTGAGGCCTTCGTTAGGCATTATAAGTACAATACTGATCTAGCACCCAATCGCACCCAGCTGCAAGATATGACTCAACGTAACAATGAGTCATTCAAGGAATACGCCCAGCGTTGGAGAGAGTTAGCAGCTCGTGTCCAACCTCATCTCCTTGATAAGGAGCTAATTGATATGTGTATGGGAACTCTTCATACTCAATATATGGAGAAAATGGTAGGATCCAGCTTCCCAACTTTTGCTGAGGTTGTCTCCGTGGGAGAACAAATCGAGAGCCAGATCAGGAAGGGAAAGTTACCTTACGTCGCAAATGCTTTAGGTGGGATGAAGAAACCCTATCCCAATCTCCCAAAGAAGCCAGAGGGTCAGGCCAATGCCATAATGAGAGGAGGAGGATATAGGACGCATCTGTATGTTCCTATGTCTTACCATCAGGTTGTCGCTGTCATTCCAACACCATATCAACAACCTTATCAGCAACAACATCAGCAGCCGCACCAACAGTCGGCTTACCAGCAACCACACCAAAATCAACAATAACGTGCTCCACCACAACGTCAACCTAACCAACAAAAGGCAAGGAGGCCGGAAAGACATTTTGATCCGCTGCCAATACCATATAGCAAGATCCTCCCCTACTTGCTAAAGGATGGATCTATCATTTTGAAAGAGCTAACACCTGAAACTCCACCCTACCCACCAGGCTATGACGCCAATGCTCATTACGACTATCATATGGGTGCCCCAGGGCACACGGTGGAAAACTGTAAGGCTTTCAAACACAAAGTTTAAGACTTGATTGACAGCAAAGTAGTTTCTTTCACACCAGTTAGGCCAAATGTTGCGACAAATCCCACCTGCGCATGCGGAACAGAGTGAAGCTCGAAGATAAAGCTTCTCACCGGCCTGAACGAGCAGAACCATTCCCAAATGGAGAATCAAGAGATGAAGGCCCGTTTCTTTGAATGAAGGCGATCATTATGCCATTTTTACCGTTTCACATTCTTGTAATTTGTTTTGTTGCCTAAGTACTGTACGCTTTAAACATTGTTATTTGTATTTCATCTTGTTAATGGGATGATTATGCATGTTATGAAACAATCTTTCATATTCACTCATATTATTTATTTGCAAAGAAAAAACACATACTTTTACGCTTCACCTTCTTTATCACATTATTGTTAGTAAATGTTGAAAGGAGGATGACGAAAATGAAATACTCATAATTGTTGATTGTATGCTTTCGGATAAGATCTTGTTGATGATGTACAAGCATTGTTTCAAATCCCCAAACACTATAGAGATAAGGAGTTAATCGCTAGTCAACCACTTCGAGCCTAGAAGTAAGAGTTTCTTTCGGATATGCAAAATCTCTTACGCTTAACCTGGGGCGGGGCAGTGTTCAGTTAATCTGATTACGCATCCGAATTACAAGATAAGATATCCCATATGCAGATCAACCACATGATATTCTTCACACTTCCTAAAGTGTCGAAGGAACCATACAAATCCAAAATTTATGAAAGTTATTCTTCAATGACCAATGACTTGGCAGTCACAATTTTCCAAAAAAAATCAAAGAAAGAGCCTGCTAAGTCAAAAACCCTAAAAGGAGACTTAGGCAAAAATAGGGGGCAATCCCAATGGATTAAAGCTTGAAAAGGCGGTCCATGCAAAAGTTAGGGATCAAAACAAAAATAAAAGGAGGTCATCCTCTGCAAAAACAAAACAAGATTCGGTGACCACCGTACCCAAATCAAAGAGTCACCGACATCCATAAAGAGCAAAATAAGATGACTGTCATTTCAAGAGATCTCACACTACTGAACTCTCGTAAAAGTAAAGTGTGCGTTAAATTAACTGAATGTAGGATTGGAGATCATCATGAAGAAGGGGTGGGTTAAAATAAAAGTTGAGCCTTATATCCTTTTGTTTCAATAACCATGAACCAAACCACATTACAACCCTCAAAAGACCTAATTGATGTAAGGTTTATTCTGAAAGCATACTACAACAAGGTTGTGTAAACTGACTCCTAGAGATTTGCTAAATTTCTATTCTCACTATATCACTCACACGCTAGCTAAAATCAACACCACGTTCGGACTCATGGTCCACTCGTCACACACTACCACGACACTCCAAATGAATGATTTTTTTTTTTCAAAACTTGCATAATTATTGCACTAAAATCACCATTTCTTGAATAACAATTCTTAAACTGCCAGTCAGTACTTGACATCAGGGAATTCCAACAAAAGGCAATTCGAGTGGTACTTGATCGTTAGTGCCAACACAAATCAAAACCACCTAATAATCCTATGGATCAGGGGCATGGCATCTTTTGGTTATGTTGACTGAAGAAGTAGTCATTGTAAGACATATCTCCAAGCATCGGTTGATCATGGAGGAAAAACACTTCAATACTCAGTACGTCTAGGGCAGGTCCTTCAGAGGCTAATCAGGGGCAGACCATTGCAAGAGTCAGACGTTGGAGGAAATGAACTCAGACCATGTCATGGGATAAGCATTCCTAAAGGTTTCCTTTTAAGGATAATTTCTTTAAATACCCTACAGATTGGGGAAAGGAAAGTTGCAAGGGGCAAGTTCCCTTCATATCTTCATTTCAGTCAAGCAGACTGTGTCAGACATTGGAAACTGTCTGAGATCACAGCCAAAAACGTCAAAATTTCACGCTAGTACAACATCACATGTCGACAAGAATCCTTGGGGCACGTCAAAAGCATAACCATCATGTGTTGATCACGTCGCTATGCTCAAGTTACAAGCTGGCCAAACATCTTAAGAGAAGAAGTCGAGATCGCCTTAGGGGAAAAAACACAACGTATCAGCAAGAGATCAAACTTGGAGCACCATGAGTATCCGCATCCGTCGTGTGTTTATCACATCATCAACTACCGAGTGCCAGGAAGTCAGATCCTTCCACCAACCAATAGTCTCGTCCATATTGGCAATTACCAGAAAGCCAAAGTCCACCTTGCTGGCACTCTCATAAAACGAATCCAACCAGCGTTGGTTTCCAGAAAATACATCGCCTTTGAAAAGGGGAGAACAATCCCAAACAAATCAATCATCCTTTGCATTCAAACATGCATGCATCACCTCATACATAACATATACATAACATTTATGCATATAGCACGAATCAAGATCCAAGGTTTAGTCGTAGGTATCCAGGCCAACCCTCCATTGAGTCATCGTTATTTTCTTTGAGTGAGTTCCTACCTTGTATTATTGAGTGTTCCCCATTGAGTTACATCCTTTAACTTTTGTTGATGAGATGTTATCCTCAGTTAAGTCAAAAAATGTTTCTTTAAACTCCTACCTTGTTTCTCATTGAGCGTTCCTCAATGAGTTGTTTCCTTTAACCTTGTGTTGATGGAAATTACATCTTTAAGAGCATTGTTCTACAACCTTTTGTTATTGATACCCCTAAACAAGTCTTACCCAGTACTGTTCCAATACTACCCAACAAGTCGGGTATATTGAATTTTGTCAGTAGCCTTATTTTTCCAATATTTTTCTCACTATCATCCTTTTGATGAAAGTCCCTTGAGGAATAATATTAATCATCGTCCTGTTTACAATAACCGTTATCCTTTTGGTAATGGTAAATCCTTGACATTTGGGATCTTACCGTCATCCTTTTGGTGTCGGCGATCCTTGAAGTTTTGTCCCAACCTTCACCCTTTTGGTGAATGGTGACCTCTGCAATTATTAAAGCCCACCGTCATCCTTTCGGTGTCGGAAATCCTTATCATTTTGGTTCAAACATCATCCTTTTGGTGATAGAAATAATGGAGTTTGGTTTAAGCTATCATCCTTTCGGTGATTGTGACATTGGGAAAGTTCAATCATACTGTCATCCTTTTGGTTTCAATGATATTTGAAGTTAATATGACTTATTATCATCCTTTTGGTGGTAACAAGTTTGGAAGTTATGATCTCACCTTCATCCTTTTGGTGACGGTGATTGTCGACTCATTATCATCCTTTTAGTGATAACGAGCTTTGTTGTTTGATCCTACCTTCATCCTTTTGGTGACGGTGATCGTTAATATTGTTGACTTATTATCATCCTTTTGGTGGTAACAAGTTATGTTGTTTGATAGTACCTTCATCCTTTTGGTGATGGTGATTGTTGACTTATTATCATCCTTTTAGTGGTAACAAGTTTTGTTGTCTAATGATACCTTCATCCTTTTGGTGATGGTGATTGTTATGACTTATTATCATCCTTTTGGTTGTAAGAAGTTTCATTTTTGATCTTACCTTCATCCTTTTGGTGATGGTGATCGTTTGAGTTGTGTGCTTATTATCATCCTTTTGGTGGTAACAAGCTTTGTTGTTTGATAGCACCTTCATCCTTTTGGTGATGGTGATTGTTGACTTATTATCATCCTTTTGGTGGTAACAAGTTTTGTTGTCTAATGATACCTTCATCCTTTTGGTGATGGTGATTGTTGTGACTTATTATCATCCTTTTGGTGGTAACAAGTTTCATTTTTGATCTTACCTTCATCCTTTTGGTGATGGTGATCGTTTGAGTTATGTGCTTATTATCATCCTTTTGGTGGTAACAAGCTTTGTTGTTTGATAATACCTTCATCCTATTGGTTTTGGTGATTGTTTTGACTTATTATCATCCTTTTGGTGGTAACAATTTTTGTCATTTAATAATACCTTCGTCCTTTTGGTAACAGTGATCGTTGCCTTATTATCATCCTTTTGATGATAACAATCTTGGTTGTTTGATTTTACCTTCATCCTTTTAGTGATGGTGATCATTAAAGTTATTAACTTATTATCATCCTTTTGGTGGTAACAAGTTTTGTTTTGATCTTACCTTTATCCTTTTGGTGATGGTGATCGTTTAAGTTTATTTTGACGTATTATCATCCTTTCGAGTGTAACAGGTTTTGTTATTAATCTTACCTTCATCCTTTTGGTGACAGTGATTGTGGTGATTATTGACTTTTTATCATCCTTTTGGTGATAACAAGTTTTGTTATTGGTTTCACCTTCATCCTTTTGGTGATGGTGATTGTTAACTTATTATCATCCTTTTGGTGGTAACAAGTGTTGTTGTTTAATCTGACCTTCATCCTTTTGATGATGGTGATCGTTAATATTGTCCGGATAATTCAAAATTTTGTTAAGCATTCACAATCATAGAGCACAGTGCATAAAAAGTTAAAACGTAAGGGTCTTCACTGGATCCAAGTTTCACAAACCCTGGTCATGTCTAAACACTTACTGTGCGACTTCCCAATCTTAGTTTTATGTAGCTCTTCACCATTCACGGTGCTTGGTTTCATTTGTTTGATCAAAAGTCCGCTCAACATTCATTTGTTCATGACTTTTAGTCTAAATTCTTGTTTCTTATGGGTTTAGTCCTCTATGGTTTGTACACTAGGAGATTGAGGATTCATTTGATCCATTTGGTCAATCATGAGTAGTTCGTGGACAACTGACAGGTCTGTAATCCCAATTCTTCGATAAGGATTTGTTTATAAACATCACTTGTTCTTAATCTTCTACTTGGTTGGGGTTGTCGTTATTGCAAAAGCACCAATCTTTGTTTCATACATATCACTCATCCATACAAACTTATTACAAGCCTAGTGTGATTAAACTTAAGAGATTAATCGTACTCGGATTGATGGTTCATTCAAGCTTATAGAATGGTTCATTAGTCGAGATCGGGTGGTCAATACAAGTCATGGTCAAATTTATCATACATTTGTATTTAAGACATTGGTGCAACAAAATCCAATTCCAATTGTTGCACCCATATTCCAAATCCATTTTTTTTCCAAATCCCATTATACCCGCTCCATCTTTCTCAATGAAGGCACCATAGTTCTGCCAGCCTACCGTTTGAGTTAATAGTGTTGAATTATTGTAGCCCGGTTGTAAGTAAAGAGTCTGAATCACCTTGACCCAATGACCAATAAAAGTACCTTCACTATAGGTTGAAAAAAACAAATGCACTTGATTTTTTGAAGGAGGTTTTAATTTTTGGACACATTTGATATTGGTCATTTAATTGAGCCACCATGTATCATGTGTGTTGTGACCTCGAGGAGCAGCGTAAGCAGCATAAGACTAAACATAAATGTGTTTCCTTTCTTGATGAGGAGGACCCCATGTTTTACTTAAGTTTGTCATTATAAAAGTTTAAAAGATTATGATAATACACGCAAGGAGAAAGAACGTTTTTCTACAGAAAGTTGTTCTCCAAAGAATCGCATTTAACCATACATTAAGAGTTACATAGAATCGCATTTAACCATACATTAAGAGTTACATAGAATCGCAGAGAAAACTCAAAATACAGGGATTACAAATTATGTCAGAAGTACATTTGGAAAGGTTTTATCCATGGTGAACATCGACTTGCTCTGATTCTTCAGAACTCCATTTGACGCATCACCAAATTCCTTATCGAAAATTACGAGTAGAGCAACAGTTGGTCAAGGACTTTTACTTGAAAACCCACCTTTGCTGATGGTACCTGTTAAAAAAGAGAGCAGGAGTTAATCAAAAGGACCACTGATCAAGCCTCACAGTATTGTGCTTTTAAACACACATTCGGTCAAAAATACCAAAGAAAAGGAAAGTACAGTGACAGTGATAAGCAAATCGGTGCACCCAATCACGAATTATAGAAACACAAAAAAGAAATGACCCAAGGAGATAAGTGGGAGGATCAGGCATGACGTTTTAGGGAGAGAAAAATTATCAGTAAATACATGAAGATATTTTTGGGACCACAAGAATCCAATCGTACCTTGTTGTAATCCCCACGAAACCAGGGATCTCGCCCACTCCTCACTAACAGAAAGACAACTCACGATTTCTCGGTGAATCCTACAAAAAAGAAAACAAAATCGTAAATAGAGGAGAGAGGGCATAAGGAGAAAGTGCTAACCATTATAAATAGAGGAGTCCGGAAAGGAAGAAGGGGGGCCTAGGTGAGATTACCGTTATTCTGCAAAAAAGAAATTCCTAAAACCATTCTTATCAAAGCTCAAACAAAGAAATCCCTAAGGTCAAAGCTAGAGTTTCATACCGAAACTCTAACCTAGACGAGCTAAACCCCAAACCTAGTATTGAAAAAGAATTCTAAGAAAAGAACAAAGATGTTTCGAAGAGAGATCTTAAACTTATCTGTTGGTCGCCGGAAAATACATCGTCGAACAAGTTCCGGTCAGGTAGATCTCTTCACACCTAGACCAACCCTTTTATGCTATTACACTCTTCTTATTTGTATTGGTCTAAACGTTGCTTCAGAACCTTTCGATTCGTGGTTGAAAAAAACAAGAAAGGGGGTTTGAATTGTTTTGGAAATAAAAAAACTTTTTTTCAGAAATCAAAAACACACAGAATTTTATACTGGTTTGCTTGAAATTCAAAGCTACTCCAGTCCACCCGGCCAAGGTGATTTTTCCTTCAAAAAGGACTTAATCCACTAATCTTGAAAGATTACACAACCAAACATCTAAGAGAATAATCTCTTAGCCCTCTCAAGTATTCAGACTGCGCAGAGTCACTTGAGGAAGTAGTTTAAGCAAGAGTAAATTGTAATGCAAAGTGCTTCTAACAAAAAGAAAATATTACAGAAATATAAGAACAAAAGCTTTTCACGTAAGAGCAGCAGCTCGTGAAAATGAGAGAGGATGAATGAGATTTCTGTGTGTCTCATGTGTATTCTCTTATGAGGTATTCCGTCCTTTATATAGTCATTGAGAAGGACCGTTGGAGTGATGATAGAATCTTGGTCATTGAAGAATAATTAATGTCATTACTCTCTTTGTTTCTTTCTAAAAATGTTTTGTCCGCCTCATTATTCCCTTCTTGAAATACTTTCTTTCCATATTAAGATTCTTTTCGGTTACGCGTTCTGGACTGGTGAGTCTACATCAGAGTCTTGATAAGTCAGAGTTTATCTTTAGAGGATGATTATGTATGACTTCATCAGATCTTCTCAGTGCTATAGACTTCTTAAGTATCAGAGTCTGGATTTAGTAGTCTTTTATCAGAGCTTCTGACTTCTTAATGTTGTGCAGATATCTGCATTGATCAGAATCAGAACCTTCTGGACGCATCCTTTCTAAGTGGCATCTGATCATCGAATATTTTATATCTGATGTAATATTGTCAGAATCCTGCAAAGTGTTCAGAGTCCTGCACACTAAGAAAAAATCATGTTAGAGTACCATTTCTTATTTTCATCCTTTGTTATCATCAAAATCTTAGAGATATAGTGTAGAACCAACTTTGTTCTTACAATCTCCCCCTTTTTGATGATGACAAAACAGTTTATATTAAAGATAAAACATTTAAAGAAACTTTTAGATCAGATATTCCAGTGGGCTCCCCCTGATTTAGATCTTTGGATAGCTTAGAAGTTCTTACCGAACCTTCCATGGTTTGGTGCTTTTAGCTACTTTCCTGCATATCTTAAGTCATTTATTTTGTAATAGTTTATTGAACATGTTTGCAGTGCTTGAGAGGAATTAGTTATGTTTTCATCAGAGTTGTTTTAGTTCTCCCCCCTTTTTGTCAAAATAAAAAAGACATAGTAGTAAAAAAAAGATATTGATATAGAAGCATTTACAGATACGCACATATGTCAGAAAGCAGAAAGCAAGAAACATACATCAAAATATAGAAAGCAACAAGCGAAATAGCCTAGGTGCCTAAGGGTTTGGAGGCAGAGGCATCCTCTGGAGCAGCTGGGACAACATGTTTTGAATGTTAACGTTGACAGAGTCCTGTTGATCCAGTCTGGCTCAAACTATCTGTTGTTCTTACTGTAGTTCTTCAAGAGTCTTCAGGACCAGAGGGACGAACCCAGAGTTGGAGTGCTCCCCCTGAGTCAATTCATCAGCTTTGGCTTTGGCAGCAGCTTCTTCAGCAATGCAAGATGCTTCTTCAGCGTCGGCTTTAGCTTTTGCCCCAGCCTCAGCAGCAGCATCAGCAATAGCCTTTGTTTCAGCTTCTCTGATTCTCTGAAGTTCTTCTAGACGCGCTTTCTCTTCAGCTTCCTTCCTTGCCCGTTCCTCAGCTTCTCTGGCTAGGCGCTCTTGGAGTCTGATCTCAGCGTCTATGATGAAGTCGTTATAGACTTGTTCATAGAGGCCTTTCAGCTTGAAGGCTTCAGAGGTCATCCAACTTATCACTCTGTTCCAGTGAATCCTTACAGCAGAGGGATCATCACTGATACCAGAGTTGATGGTCAGAGACTTGACCTTTTCAACTGAAGACTCTGCAAAAACCTTAATTGCTTCTTCAAGGGTAGGAAGGGTAGTTTCTGGTTCATTGGCGGAGGCTGGGGAGGATGAGAAGTGTGAGATAGGGGCACTTAGATTAAGTGTGGGAGTTATTGGGTCAACGGAAGTGATGGGTAGTAGTATGTCAGAGTGGGTTGGTTCAGATGGTTGTGGTTCAGAGTGGGTTGGTTCAGATGGTTGTGGTTCAGATGTGGTTGTATTTGGATGTTCCGAAGGTGGGGAAGTGACTTTAGGTTCAGGGTCAGGATGTGATGGCTTTTGAGAGGCCAGAGCACGAGCTTGGAGCTGAGCCAGAGTGGGGGATTGAGGGTCAGATGGTTCAGTATCAGATGAGAGTTCGTAGTAAGGTGGAGATTGAGAAGATGGTGATGATGATGGTGAGGTGGTTTCATTTAGCATTTCTACTTCTGAAACAAGTAAAGTTATGGTGGCGAGGTTGAATTTTAGAGATGATGGGCTAGAAGATCTGGTGGTTGAGGGAGGAGTTTTAGCAGAGGTGTATATGGGGAAGAGAAGAAGGAATATGTTTAATTTTGACAGAGGGAGAGAGAGATACAGATTTACCTAGAGAGCCAACCAGAGGAACTGGGGGTCTTGATCCAGATGATTCTCCCAGCTTAGCTTGTTTCTCCTTCTTGGACTTCTTAGAGGGCTCTCGTATCCTCTTCATGAAGTTTGGTGGATGCTCAAGTAGCCGGTCCACTGAGAATTCAGTGATATCCACCCCTTGCTTGTACATATCCTCTAGATAGTATGCTATTACCTCTGGAGGGTCGATCTTGGAGAACAAGTAGAGTCCGTTGGGAATCTCCCTCTGATCTTTGAGTGCTTCCCAGTAGGTATCAAGTGTTGGTTTGGCTCTGACTTGATCAATGATTCCCATGCTCTTCAGATTCCGAGCATTAAGAGGTCTTCTAGTGTCAATGGTGACATCTTCCATGAGTCTGAGCTAAATCAGATGGTCCATGAGGCCACTCTCGATCAATACATCAGATATCAGTCTCCTCAGAGGGATGTAGTTCCCTGTCTGCATGTTGTTTATGGTGTCTTTAACTGAATCTCTGAGGTACTTGAAGAGGAGTGCAGGTAGACAAAGTTTCAGACCCTTGTGAATGCAGTATAGGATGCACTTCTGATCTGTGTTGATGTATTCAGAAGAGTTTGAAGCAGGACGATGACGAATGGTGCCTAAGATGATCTTCAGCCAGACCCGGAGGTTCTGATGTAGTTCCTTGTTCTTGGAATGCTTGCCTTCAACATTCTGTTGGAAGATGGTAGGGTTTATTTCCTAGGACAAGTACTTTTCCCTAGGGTTTATGTTGTAAATGCATCTTCCTCCTGTCTTCTCCATCTTCAGAAGAGAAGCAATTGATTTCTCAGTGATGACTATCTTGACTCCTAGAACGTAGGAGACAATGTAGTGATCATATGAGTCTGCGAAACGCCAGAACTCCTTCACCAAATTCGTGTACATAGGGCCATAGAGGCGTTGAAAGTAATTTTCCCACCCTTGCTTTTGCAGTTCTTCAGTGAGGTCGACGCCATTGCGCTTCATGTTCTCGAAATCAACCAACGTTTCACAAAGAACTTCAAGCTTATCAAATGGAGTTGCTAGATGAATGTGGGGCTCACGATCAAGAATGTGGGGTTGCCCGTAGATTGGAGTTGAGACGACACCGGTGGTTGCAGTGGTTTGTTGACTGGAAATGGGTGCTTGCTCTGTTGAGTTCATCTCTTGGGAGAAATTATATACTGATTGTTACTGAGAGTCCATGAAGAACAGTTAAAGATGATGATGAATGTTTGAAGAACTTGATGAAGAAAACTGCAGAAATCCTTTGAAGTAGGTGAAGAACTGATAGAGAGGGTTTTGTGAGTTCGTGAGTGTGAAAGTGTGCAAGTGTAGATGGTGAAATGAATATATACACATTTAGGGTGCATGCAAAACGACAATGGAATGTTGAGTTTAACACATAGGAAATTGAATGCAGCACGTTAACCAAGTAAGCACGTTTAGAGGAGAATGATTACAACCCATGATGACGTCTAATCCCCAAATCAGCACACTGCTCGAGAAGATATCAAGAGTCTGTTTCTTGATTACTGCTAGACAGCTGTCTAGAAGTTCCAAGGTCAGACGCAATATGTACCACATGTTACTTTATCTGATCTCCAGGAATACCAAAGGGTTGGATCCTGGAGATTTCTAACTCAGATGACTTCTAACTGGTAGTAGCATCAGAGTCAGATACAGAGTCCAGGTGTTTACTTCAGAGTCTTATTTTTCTATCTCAGAGGCACATTTCATTATGGACAATTTTGAATGTTTAGATTTTTTAAGATAAAAGAGAATCTATCTTCAGCAAGGGGTTTGGTAAAAATATCAGCCCATTGATGGTCTGTATCAATAAATTTTAATGTTATTACCCCTTTCTGGACATAGTCTCTAATGAAATGATGTTATATTTCTATGTGCTTAACTCTGGAATGCAAAATAGGATTCTTACTCAAACAGATGGCGGCAATATTGTCACAGAAGATAGGAATGTTACTCTCAAAGATTTGAAGATATTCTAGTTGATTCTTCATCTAGAGCATCTGAGTAGTGCATAGTGATGCTGAAATATATTCTGCTTCTGCAGTCGACAGAGCTATGGTTGATTGCCTTTTGCTAGCCCAGAATATCAGATTCTTTCCCAAGAATTGATAGTTCCCAGATGTACTTTTACGTTCCATTTTGTCCCCTGCGTAATCTGCATCACAGTAACCAGAAAGTCTATACTCTGATGTTTTCTCATACATCAGGCCCATGTTAGGGGTTCCTTTCAGATACTTGAGTATTCTTTTAACAGCTGTTAAATGAGATTCTCTAGGATCTAATTGGAATCTGGCACAGAGACATACACTAAACAGAATATCAGGACGTGTAACAGTCAAATAGAGAAGAGAGCCTATCATACCATGATAGAGCTTCTGACAAACCTTCTGGCTAACTTCTTCTTTTTCCGGAATGCAAGTTGGATGCATAGGTGTCTTAGCAGGTTTGTATTCCTCAATTTTGAATTTCTTCAGAATGTCTTTAATGTATTTACTTTGATGAACGTAGGTAGCTTCTAAAGCTTGATTGATTTGAATTCCTAGAAAGAACTTTAGTTCTTGCATTAAGCTCATTTCAAATTCTGCCTGCATTAGCTCAGAGAATTCTTGACATACAGAAGGATTAGTTGAACTAAAAATAATGTCATCAACATATATCTGGCATATCATGAGGTCATTACTAATGTTTTTACAGAAGAGTGTAGAGTCAACTTTTCCTCTAATAAAGTCATGTTCCAGAAGAAAATTGCTTAGTCTTTCATACCAAGCTCTAGGAGTTTGTTTTAAACCGTATAATGATTTCTTAAGTTTAAAAACATATTCTGGACAACTGGAGTTTTCAAAACCTGGGGGTTGATTGACATACACTTCTTCTGATATATAACCATTAAGAAATGCACTTTGACATCCATTTGATATAGTTTGATTGAGTGATTTACAACAAATGAAACAAGTAAGCGAATAAATTCTAACCTGGCGACTGGGGAAAAGGTTTCATTGTAGTCAATGCCTTCTTGTTGACTGTACCCTTGTGCCACCAGTCGAGCTTTATTTCTGACAACTTCTCCTTTTTCGTTCAGTTTGTTTTTGAACACCTATCTGGTTCCAATAATGTGAGTACCTTTAGGCTTTGGAACAAGATCCCAGACGTCATTCTTTGAGAATTGATCTAGATCTTCTTTCATAGCTAGAACCCAGTCGTCGTCTTGAAGTGCCTCATCACAGGAAGTAGGCTCAATCAGAGATACTAGTCCTAGAGGGATTTCTTTAGGTACCTTGAATGTTGGCCTAGTTCGGACAGGTTCATCCTTGTTTCCCAGAATCAAATCTTCAGAGATGTTGGAGAGGCTTCTTGATTTCTTCTAGATAGCTGAGGCTTTAGTTGCATCTGGACTTTGTTTACCAGATACTTCTGGTGCTTTGGTCTTTTCGTCAGAACTTGCAAGAGTAATCTCCAGATCTGCAAGTTTCTCAACTAGCTTTGACTTTTCAGGGTCAAGCTTATCATCAAATCTAACATGAATTGATTCTTCCACAATTTTGGTTTCTGTGTTGTATACTCTGTAGCCTTTAGAGCGTTCTGAGTATCCTGACATAATACCTTTTTGTGCTTTTGAATCAAACTTGTTCAGATGTTCTTTAGTATTCAGAATAAAGCAAGAGCATCCAAAAGGGTGAAAATAAGAAATATTGGGTTTTCTTCCCTTACACAGTTCATAGGGAGTCCCCTCCAGAATAAGTCTTATAGAGATTCTATTCTGAATATAACACGTTGTATTTACTGCTTCAGCCCAAAAGTCCTTAGCCACATTTGTTTCATTGATCATGGTTCTGGCCATCTCTTGGAGTGTCCTATTATTCCTTTCTACAACTCCATTTTGTTGTGGAGTTCTAGGACAGGAGAAATCATGGGATATTCCATTAGAATCGAATAGTTCTTCAAAAAATTTATTTTCAAATTCTCCACCATGATCACTTCTGACTCTGATGATTTTGGAGTCAAATTCGTTTTGCACTTTGGAATAGAAGCTAGTGAATACAGAGTGAGACTCACTCTTGTGCTTTAGGAATTTTACCCATGTCCAACGACTAAAATCATCAATAATAACTAGCCCATATTTCTTTCCATTGACTGATGTTGTTTTAACAGGTCCAAACAGGTCAATGTGAAGAAGTTCCAGAGGCTTAGAGGTGGAAACAATATTTTTCTTTTTAAAAGATGTTTTGGAAAATTCCCCTTTCTGACATGCCTCACATAGAGCATCTGAAGAAAACTTCAGCTTGGGTAGACCTCTGACTAACTCGATTTTATTTAGCTGAGATAGTTTTCTCATGCTAATATGGTCCAAGCACCTATGCCACGCCCATTGCTCTTCATGAACAGACATCATACATTTTACATTTTGTTCTTTTAAGTCTGAAAGATTTATTTTGTAAATATTGTTTTTCCTCTTGCCAGTGAATAAGACTGTTCCATTATTCTGATTAATTGTTTTACATGTTTTTTGATTGAAGATTACATCATAGCCGTTATCACTTGATTGACTTATTGATAACAAGTTATGCATTAATCCTTATACATAGAGAACATCAGATATAGAGGGACGAGTTCCATTACCAATAGTTTCGGAGCCTCTGATCCTTCCTTTCTGATTTCCTCTGAAACCTACGAAGCCAACATCTTTAAGTTCCAGGCTTTGGAACATATACTTTCTTCCCGTCATGTGTCACGAGCATCCAGAGTCCAGGTACCATGAATGGTGTCTTAACTCTGCTGCATAAGATATCTGCAACATAAACAATCTTATCCTTTGGTACCCAGAATCTTTTGGGTCCTTTATGATTAGTTTTCCCAGAGTTTCTTAGAACTTTGGGTTTTCTAGCATTATCAAAATGTTGTGCTTGTGCATGTGTGTAGTGATAAGAAAATGGAGATTTAGGTTTGTCATTTGTGGAAGATTTATCTTCACTAGGGTCATACCCAATTCCTCTTTTATTATTCTGACTAACTCCATAAATCATGGATGCCATTCTGCTTCTCTCTATCCCATTTTTCAGAAACTTTTGAAAATATTTTTCATATTCATAAATTACTGTGTTCGAAGTTTATGGAGCTTGAGATAACGCTTCTTCAAGTTTTAAACATTGTTTATTTGTGGAGTCTCTTTCTAATATCAAAGTTCGATTTTCATCTTTTAGTTCTGAAACTGTCATCTCAAGTTTACCACATTCTTCGATGGTTTCTTCAAGAACCTCTTTTACAGCTTTAAATTTTTGTTTAAGTTTCTAGTATGAGTTTAGAGTTTCAGAAAGGCATGATTCAAGGTCAGAGCGAGAAAGATCAGAGAATACCTCTTCAGATTCAGATTCTCCATCTGATGTATTTATGGAGGTGGTAGCCATGAGTGCAACATTTGACTGTTCTTCAGAGTCTGATTCTGAGGAATCAGATCCACTGTCGTCCCAGTGGGCCATCAGTCCCTTTTTGGTTCTGAATGAACTTTTCTTGAAATTTTCTCTTCTAAGCTTTCTTTCTTCAACTTAGGACATTCGTTTTTGTAATGACATGTTTCCTTACATTCATAGCATGTTATATCTTTGTTAGACTTACCTCTTGAAGTTGATTCTGATCGATCCCCCTTGGGTCTTGGTCTTCTGAAGTTATTATTCCTTTTTCTCCAGAGTTATTTTACTCTTCTGGTTAAAAGGGATAATTCTTCTTCGTCGTCAGAGTCTTCCTTCTCAGAGTCATCATTGTCTTCTTCTTCAGCCTGGAAGGCTTTGTTTCTATCTGGTTTGCGTCTTTCGGAACTGGATTTTAGTGCCACAGACTTGATCTTCTTTTGGGGTTCATCTTCCTCCAGTTCTATCTCGTGGCTTTTGAGTGAACTGACGAGTTCCTCAAGGCTGATATTGTTCAGATCTTTTGATAGGTTTAAGGTTGTGACCATGGGTCTCCATTTCTTTGGCAAGCTTCTAACAATCTTTTTGACATGATCTGCAGTTGTATATCCTTTATCCAGCACTTTGAGTCCTACAATTAAAGTTTGAAATCTAGAAAACATTACCTCTACAGCTTCATCGTCCTCCATTTTGAAGGCTTCATATTTATGGATTAGAGCCAGAGCCTTTGTTTCTTTGACTTGAGAATTTACTTCGTGAGTCATCCTCAGGGAGTCAAGTATTTCTTTAGTTGTTCCCCTGTTGGTGATCTTTTCATATTCATTGTAGGAAATAGCATTGAGTAGTATCGTTCTGGCTTTGTGATGATTTCTGAATTCACGCTTCTGATCATCTGACATTCTGCTTCTGGGAATAGCAACTCCAGCGTCTATCACAGGTGGTGTGTAGCCAATTGTGACAATATCCCAGAGATCAGCGTCATAGCCCACAAAGAAACTTTTAATTCTGTCTTTCCAATAATCAAATTTTTCTCCATCAAAGATTAGAGGTTTAGCGTTGTAACTATCTCTTTCATTGGTGTTGGCCATAATTTTTCTCACGTTGGATCTCTCTACACTGTTAAGTGTTTGATTAGAAAATCAATAACAGAGTCGTAACTCTGATACCAATTGAAGGTTGAGAAAAACAAGAATTTTATACTGGTTCTCTTGAAATAAAAAAACTTTTTCAGAAATCAAAAACACACAAAATTTTATACTGGTTCGCTTGAAATTCAAAGCTACACCAGTCTACCCGGCCAAGGTGATTTCGCCTTCAAAAAGGACTTAATCCACTAATCTTGAAAGATTACACAACCAAACGTCTAAGATGAAATTCTGGTACCAGATATGAGATATCGAAGGTAATGTCACGACACTAATATCTGAACAATATAAACAAGATAAAAGATAAAGAACAGTAGTACAAGTGACACAAGCAATTGTTAACCCAGTTCGGTGCAAACTCACCTACGTCTGGGGGCTACCAAGCCAGGAAGGAAATCCACAAAACAAAATTAGTTCAAAGACTCTCAGTAAACAACTTCAAGTTACAGTCTTTTCACCTAATCTCTACCCGTGTGACTTCTATCTAAGAACTCTTATATAAGAGATCCTACTCACTCCCCCTCAATTACAGTAGTGATGTAAAAACAAATATTACAATGAAAGAAGACACTCTTCAAAAACACATACTTGATCTTGCTTAAAAGCTTCAACCAAGTAAACACACACTCATGCTTCAAAGCTTAGAGTGGACAAATTACAACTCAAAAGTCAGTCTAATTCAATCATCAATGGATGAATGAATGGCTCATAATACACACGCTCACACAAGACTAAAACCCTTATTCTATCTCACTATTTCGTTCGTCATTTCTTTTGTGTTAAAACCAGGTTTTCCATGCCCTTTATATAGAACCATTTGACTGGGCTTGGACATCATAAAACCCTAAAACTATTTTCCATTCGTATCTTCTTATGACAGCTGATCATATCTTGTTGGAAAATAAATCAATTTGGTTTTAATTACTGATTGAATGGCGCGTTCAATCTTCACATCAATCACACATAGATTAGCATAAAAAGCATAATCACAAAATACATAACATTCAGACTGAATGTTCTGTAAATAGATGTCATGACATCGGGTCTGACATCTTAGCTAAATCCTGCACAACCATATTTTAAACACCCTGCAGGAACTTGTTATCTCATGTCAAGACAACACTTGTGACGACTTGTGAAAACTCTAGGTTTTACCAAAATTGACGCCAACACATAGAACCAACATAAGAGAATAATCTCTTAGCCCTCTCAAGTATTCAGACTGCGCAGAGTCACTTGAGGAAGTAGTTTAAGCAAGACTAAATTGTAATGTAAAGTGCTTCGAACAAAAAGCAAATATTACATAAATATAAGAACAAAAGCTTTTCACGTAGGAGCAGCAGCTCGTGAAAATGAGAGAGGATGAATGAGATTTCTGTGTGTCTCAGGTGTATTCTCTTGTGAGGTATTCCGTCCTTTATATAGTCATTGAGAAGGACCGTTGGAGTGATAACAGAATCTTGGTCATTGAAGAATAATTAATGTCATTACTCTCTTTGTTTCTTTCTAAAACCATTTTGTCCGCCTCATTATTCCCTTCTTGGAATACTTTCTTTCCATATTAAGATTCTTTTCGGTTACGCGTTCTAGACTGGTGAATCTACATCAGAGTCTTGATAAGTTAGAGTTTGTCTTTAGAGGATGATTATGTATGACTTCATCAGAGCTTCTCAGTGCTCTAGACTTCTTAAGTATCAGAGTCTGGATTTAGTAGTCTTTTATCAGAGCTTCTGACTTCTTAATGTTGCGCTAGTATCTGCATTGATCAGAATCAGAACCTTCTGGATGCATCCTTTCTGAGTTCCATCTGATCATCAAATATTTTATATCTGATGTAATATTGTCAGAATCCTGCGAAGTGTTCAGAGTCCTGCACACTAAGAAAAAATCACGTTAGAGTACCATTTTTATTTCATCCTTTGTTATCATCAAAATCTTAGAGATATATTGTAGAACCAACTTTGTTCTTACAAGTCTTTTCTCTCCTGTCGCATTCCTTTCTAAGTGAACTCGCGACCTTTGTCGGTCAAGGTCACCGCCGTGGGGTGGCTCTTTTAGGTTTGGCGTTAGGGTTTGATGTAGGATTTGGATCCGGGCGTTGTAGTTGATATTAAGGTTTTCGAGTTCAGATTCAAACTCAGAGGAGTTTGTTTCAGGGGGTACGATTGTCTTTTTTTATTTTTCGCCGGAGCTAGAAGGCGCCGCCGCCGTGAACGGCCGCCTGCCACCTCTTCTCCGGCAGACTGATCAGAGGAGGGAGGGTTTATTTGTAGAGCGGTTTTTGTTTTAAACTGAAGAGAGAGAAAGTGTTTTGAAGAATGGCGTTTGGTCTGATGAGAGTAGGAGTTTAAAGCTAGATTGTTGGTTAAGTCTGGTGGTGACAAGTGTCTCCACCGTGGACACTTGTCACCGGATGATTGATCTTTTCTGGTTGATATCGTGTGGAACTCACGTATCCTTACCGTGTCCTAGGATGTTCATCATCCGTCCATCCGTGTTGACCTGGTCTGATCACGGAATCCAACGGTCCTGGATCGCTTCTTGGTCAATCTGTTGACCGGGAGCTCCATTAAATTCGTGGGCTGCGGTTTAGGGCCTCCGAGTTGGGCCCAAAGTCGTTTGGCTAATTGACCCCCCCCCTTTACTGTTATACAGTGCGCCTAGATTTGGGCTTTTTTCTCACTTTAGGCCCATTTTCTTTTATTTCTTGCTTGTTGATTTATTTCTTTATTTCATTTTTTTTATGGATACATGTAAGATATATATTAGAGTATTATTGCTACAAAAATAATGTTTTTATTTGATCAACTTTTATTTTAATGCTTTACTTGTTAATTTAAAATCAATCATTATTTCGATTTGTAGAATTTGTTTGAGATATCGTCTTGAATGTGCTTGATTAAACTCACTTGTGCAATTCCTAAGTTCATTTGAACCATGATTTAAGTCATATTTTCATAATGACCCTCATCCTTTAATCAATCTAATCGTTATATTAAATCATTTAAAATTTCATATTTCTCAATTCAATGTTGAGATCATCCTTCCATAACCTTGTAAGTCGATCGCTTTCACGCATCGCCATCAACCTCACATAACTTACTCTTGGGCTTTCTTACAATGAGACCTATTCGATTTTAAGTAATTGATTAGACGACTGATTCACTAAATAAAATTCATTCGTAAACACAAATTTAAAACCTCGATCCAATATCGAGCATTTTCTTCCAAACTCAATTAAAACACCTTATCGCAATTAAATACCATTTCATAAATAACGAAATAAAAAGAGGGATGGTTTTGAGTTTTCAACTCCTCTCCTCGATTATTTGAATACGAGTTCTCTTGCTCGGTTAGTCAAATAATTGTCATTTCTAAATCACCTAAACACAATTAAATCAATTTATTCTCATAACAATGAAATGAAAAGGGGGGATGGTTTTAAGCCTTTAACTCCTCCCCTCGATTGTTTGAATACAAATTTTCTTACTTGGTCAGTTAAACACTTGTCATTTCTTTACAAACCTTAAACCAAGATTAAATCAAATTATTTTTCAAAATAAAGAAATGAAAAGGGAGATGGTTTTGAGCCTTCAACTCCTCTCCTCGATTGTCTGAATACGAGTTCTCTTACTCGGTTAGTCAAACAATTGTCATTTCTCTTAAAACCAAATTAATAAATTAATCGAATAATTTTCATAATAAGTTATGTGAAAAAGGAGATGGGCTTGAGTCTTCGATTCCTCTCCTCAAATTCTTAGATATGAGTTGTCTTACCTAGCCATTCGAGTACTTGTCGTTTATTCTAAAAACACATCAACCATACACAAACTTATTTTCATAATCACTGGGGTGAAAAAAGAAAGTGGTCTAGAGTCTTCTATTCCCTTTCCCGAATGTTAGGATACGAGTTATCTTACTCGATTGTGCGAGTAATCGTCATTCATTTAAAATACCTTAACTATTATTAAATCCTTTCAAAATTAAGGATGAAATGGGAGATGGTCTAGAGCCTTCGATTCTTCTCCTTGACTATTAGGATATGAGTTGTCTTACTTGACCATCCGAGTAATCGTCATCCAACAAAAATATCTTAACACATCAAATCTATCTTTTCTCGCCCCCGTGTGATCGAAACCAATCAAACAAAACATCAAACACATTAACTCAACTTGTCACCCCCGTGTGACCAAAACTCTTTTCAGAAAGAACATTGTTTAATCCTTTCTAATGCGCACAACAAACTAGTGCTTAAGCCTCCGCCGAGAATAGACAAGCCAGCGTTTAGCCTTTAGAACACGATCTAAACAGCTGTTCGATAAAAGACACCAACCAATCATAGTCCCTGAACTACGAATGCTCTGACATCCTTATTGCACCATAAGGATACGTAGGCAGGAGATTGTTGTATCTTAGTGAGCACACTAATAAAAAAACCTCCCTCTGCCCCTTCTGAGGTTACCAACCATCTCCATTCAATATTTTTTATAACTCGAAGAAAACAAACAATGTAAGTTAACCTCAAATCGCAAAATTGAACTAAAAGGTTCCCGTTGAGTACAACGGACGTGAGGGGTGCTAATACCTTCCCCTTGCGTAATCAACTCCCAAACACGAATATGGTTGCGATGACCACTATTCTATTTTTCAAAGGTTTTATCGATATTTTCCTATTCCTTTATTGGAATAAATAAAGTTCGGTGGCGACTCTGTTCGAACTAAATTTTTCCGCGTCCATCGTGAGGGATCTCATTTTTCGAGGTGCGACACCCGTAACTCCTTACGATACGCTATCGAAGAGCCTCTTTCGACCTCGAAGTTCTGCCATTTCCTCTGGCCTTGTCCTCCTTTCTCTGTAGGTTTTACTCACTTACCTCTTGGGGGATCAAAAGTTGGCTTGAAAGTGGTTGGCCTATTAGCATGGAGACCTGAACCTCCTTGCTCCTGTCTTCGAGGGATTCCTCTTCTGCGAAGGTATAAAGGTTATGGGTATCCCTTTAGTTTCTCCTGCTGTTGGCGATTCAAACCCTTTCAATATTCTCTGCCACTTTTGTGTCGAAGACAAAACTGCACATGTGGTACAACATTACATCAGATCTCTTCTGCTGGCATCGGTGGAGAAATTCAAGCAGGCTTTCATAATTTTTGGGATATGCCATTTTGACTTGTTCTTCATCTTGCTTGAGGCTTTGTTCATCATCCTGCATTTCCGTTCCTTGGCCTATTTTGACCATGTTCACCTCCAAACTGGCACCATCAGTGATCTCCAGTTTTTCCAATTTGGCTATAAGGCCCTTAGTGGTCTCAGTCAAATTGTTTCCTTGCATGAAACCCTCAGTGGTTTCTTGCTTGAAACCCTCAGTGGTTTCAAACATCATGACATTTCTATCATGGACTTCAGATACTTCCACCATGTTGACAACATATGGCTCAGCATAATGGGCACCTGCCACCTGTAATGGGTCCGAGTCGATCTTCATTTGTGACTTTGTCCTATCCCTGAACTTCAACCTTCCGTCCCTGATTGCATTTTGCACAAGATCCCTGAAACGAAAACATTATGAGGTCTTATGGCCCAAAAAATTATGATATTTGCAAAAACCTCTCTTCTTCCGTTATTCTAAAGGAGGTATCTTAGCACCAGGGGGCACTATCATTTGGAAATCTTTGACTAATAAATCAAAGATTTCGTCACATTTAGTGACGTCGAAGGTATATATTTTATTGGGGAACTTATCGTTCTTTTCGGGTTCGACATGATTTTTCCCATTCGAAGGTGGAAGGACCTTGCAGGAATAGGGTGGTACTTGTTTCAATTCAGCGAGATCGATCTCAGTTTCGTCGAAATCTAAAGAATCACCATGTGTCTCTTGATCATCTCCATATAATTCGACATATGATACTCTTTCTCTCATATTATTCTTATTCTCCCTGGCTTTTTCAACCTTCAGGCGTTCTACCTATCGAACTCTATCAGCCAATTGGGACATATCCCTTATGTATTAGGTGTCCAATTTCTTTCTGATGGAATAATCTAAGCCACCAGCGGCCATTTCGACTAACTCGTGCTCAGGAACTTGTGTAAAACACCTCGCCTTTAGCAAATAGAACCTATTAAGATATTTATCTATTGGTTCAGGGAATTTACGCTTATTGCTAGTCAATTCCTTTAGACTAATCTTCGACTGCCCCATGCAAAATTGTTCATGGAACAACCTTTCTAAATGAGTCCAATCGTGAATCAAACTTGCTGGGAGCATCGTGAACCATGTAATGGCATTCTTAGTGAGGGAACTAGATAAGTACTTTACTTTCAGATTCTTATTATTTGCGATATCTCCTGCCTCGATAAGGTACCATGCCACATGTTTGACAGTAGACTCGCTAGCATCGCTAGAGAATTTCGTAAGCTTTGGCACTTTCCATCTAGGGGGCAAATCTAACTGCAGAATGCACTCCAATAACGGTGACATATAGTTTGGCCTATGGAGGCCAACGTTTACCTTGTTTCGTTCCATAATCCTCTTGACCATGGCTGCCAAATTGTTATCTGCTTCCATATCATTACGTCAAACTTGACGAATGACTTTGTCAACATCTTGAATCTTATTCACCATCACACTCTTGGCTACCTCTCTATTGGAACTGGTTGTTCGACCCAAACCGCCTGGTTTTTCACATCTACCATGTGCAAATTTTGCTGGATTTGGTTAATGGTGGGGTCTTCTTTGAGGTTTACTCCTTGGTTTTCTAATAATTGCTTTCTCGGAGTTGTCGAGGGGCTTGAGGGACCCCAAAGAAATCCGCAATGCGCGTCATCTGTGCTACCATTTGTTGGTTCGTTTGGGTGGTGTTTTAAATCAAGGGATTGAATATCGTACCCATTTGTTGGGTAAGCATATGGACCATTTAATGGTTACTTTCGTCCATTTGTTGCCTCAAAACTGCTGCTGATTTTGTTGTAAGATTGGGCATTTGTTGGGTCGAAAACCCCATTCCTGGGGGTGGGTTGATTCGACCCATATTATGAATAGCAGATCCAGACCTTTGTACAGGCAAGAAAGTACTCACCAATGGGTCAACGAATGTTGTAGTGGTATTATGTAAATTTGCCATCATCGAAGTTGGCGTGCCATATGGCTATTCTCGACCATTTAAAGGCATCATAAATCCCATCGCATAGGGCCTGTATACGCTAAATCCTACTGGAGGAGGGGTCATTTGTTGACCCTGCTTCCTCGCAGGAGATAAGATTGGCCCAATGTGGGTATTCGATGTTGAGGCCATCGTACTCACCGTGGATGGATTTGCTTCGGACGTAGTTACTGCGGCCGTAGTTTCTCCATTGTTACTTGGCGGATTCGCCATTTCTCTCACATATTTCCTTCTTGTTATCGCCTCGTTATAAGTGGTTATTTTACCACTTCTTAATCTCATGCAATAAAGTTAAAGGAAATAAATAATAAACAATAAACATAAAACTTCTGAATATTTCAAAAGATTTTGACAATAACACTCGTCCCACCATATGTGCTAATTTGTTTACCGTTGGATTTGGTAAACAAGCGCTAGTTTTCCAAAAGTACAAAATAGTTTGGTTACTCACAGGATTGACTAGATTGATCCTAGGACACGTGCTCTTGTTAATCTTATGTCTTATAAAGGACGAACATTTCAACAATGTTCTTGACTTAGAAATATTTTCAAAAGTTTTAAAAGTATAAAGGCCGCAATGTAAAGAAAAGGTATAAAGAAGGCTTTGAATAAAACGGGAAATAAAGGTAAATGACTTCGACAATGTAAATGACCATATAAAAAAAATAATATGGTGATCACACGTACATTCTCAGTTACTCGTTTCTCAACACACACATATACTTGAAGTGAATTTTATATTTTTGTACACGATGGAACACACCGAATCATAAACACTAAGACTCCTATTTATACTAGTTCAAAGTAACTGTAATAAACAGTCTCTTCTTCAGAAGATGTCACGTTTTCGTCTGCATGTACCTTAGCATCCACAACTTTCCACATGTTTTCTCAAAAAATCGGATAAGGCCAAAAAATAGTTGCAAGCCTTATTTGAATTTCATGTCTCGTCGAAGACACCCCAATTAGAATACTCTTGTCAAATTGCAGTCTGAACCCAATTTATTTCTAAGTCCCAAACCAACATTTCCCTCTACGCAAGGGGTTCCTTTGACCAAAACTCCCTCTGTTGAAAGAATCGAATTTATGTATTCTTTTTAGAATATTTTCCCTTGGTCTTTATAATTTATCTCAAACATTTTCTTAGCGTCGAATTTCAAGCTAACAAATTGCCCACCAAAAATGTCATTTTCGACTCAATGAAGAAAAAGACATTTTTTGAGAACGACTCGACGCAGCAACATCTTTTACTACTATGACGTCATGGTTATTCATTGCGGATGGCCAAATTTTTGTAGAGGGTGCTCAATAGGTTTTGTAAGTATCATAATTTTTTTGGGCATAAAACTTCACAGTGTTTTCTTTTCAGGGATCTTGTGTAGAGTGCTTTGAATGACGGGAGGTTGAAGTTTGCTATGGGCAAACCGTTCATAAAGATAGACTTCGACCCATTATAGGTCGATGAAGCTAGCTACATTGAACCATTAGAGGTCAATATGGTCGAGATCACTGACATTTCGAGGATTGCAATATGGAAGCCGAAGATAAAGCTATTGAAGGCAATGAGAACCAAATTGACGTTGTCTACCCAAAGGCTGGAGAGGACTTGCTCAAGTTCCTTTACTGCTGCAAATCCAAGGGTTTGGAGGTGATGTTGTGCCTGAGGTGTAGTGCGATGTTCGATAAGAAAGCTGCTAGGAAAGTAGAGGGTGCTCAATAGGCCCAACAAAAGAGGAACTGGGAGAAGAATCGACTTCAGTACCATTTTAACAAAAGGGGGTCCCCTATAGTAACCAGTAGTTTCTGACCTGTCACAGGGGCAAGCCTGGAACCTACATGCCATCATCCAATGCTCTCCAAGAGAAATGGGTGAGGCTTGATGACAAGGAGAAATATGGCCTACAAAGGTGGAAAACATTTGAGACGGGTAGAGGATCTTCACTGATGTATCAAGAGAAGTTCTAAGTATCAGAGAAACACTCTTATATCCCATCAACTACAAGGGGAAGAATTCGATGTCGAGGACCTAGTGGAGAAGGTTTCTGAGGAAAAGAAAGCTGAGAAAGAGGTTGTTGAATTAAGTAGTAACAAACCATATCAAATTCTAGTGAGTGGCCAAGTCAAAAAACAGGTTGGGAGGCAGTTATTCTCCCCCGGCCCAGTTAAGTTAAAGGGAAAATCAAATGAGGAAGCACCATATATAGAAGATGAGTTGGTAATCAATGATTTTGATTCGGGGTCGGAGGATGATTTCGATGTGATTTGCAATATGGTACCGGTGCTCTCAAGAGAGTATGATTGTATCAGGGAAGTATCTGAACCAGCGGATTATGAGGAGGAGGAAACAACAAGGCACACACCTATGAGCTATTTTGTAATGAGCAATGGTTGCATTGAAGAACAAAATGCGTTCTTTGAAAAGCCGGATGAAGGAATGAAGGATCACCTAAAGCCTCTTTTTATAATGGCGGAGGTTGAATACACTACAATGAATAAGATTCTAGTGGATAGAGGGGTTGTTGTTAACCTTATGCCCCATATTTTGATGAGAAAAATAGGAAAATATGACACTGATTTGAGGACACATAATATGGTGCTCTCTAATTATGAAGGAAAAACATGGAAAACCATGGGCGTTATCCAGGTCGATGTAACGGTGGGGTCGATAATCCGACCTACTATTTTCTTGGTAATTGCATCGAAGGCGGGATATAATTTGCTCCTTGGTCGGGAGTGGATACATGGCATGGGGGTTGTACCTACGTCACTTTATTAGAGGATAACAATTTGGAGAAATGAAGGAATAATGGAGAATGTGGAAGCAGATCAAGGATATTACATGGCGGAAGTAAATCATGTGGACAAAAGGAATTTTGACAAGAACCTAGCTAATATAGCACCTTGCATACCAACGGGGTTTGCGCATATGCCTTTAGAAGAAACATTTTACTCTCTTAAACTCCACCCAACCCATGGATTCATGTGGGATAGAGAAATTATGAGTGAGAGAAGTTATGACACCATCCGGCCAACTGGATGGGGTGACAAATTCGATGACGATGTCTGAGTTTGACGCGTTAAAGAGGATTTTGACTTATGTAGCCAAAAATAGATTGAAAGCGGTCTTAAAGGTCAAGGTAACGCATATGACTATTGAAGCTAGTGAATTAGAAGTATTCGAAGTGGGGCAGAGAACCAACATTGAGCTAAAACTACTTGAAAAGCCGTAACTAGCAGGCATAGAAGATGATGGCTTGAAAAGATAGAGGCTCGACTGTATCTATAATGATGAGCCTTTGGGATTTGAAAAGTATCATGTCTCAACAGTAACAAAGATGCAACCCTAGAATCCATTGGAAAAAGTCGTCTTGGGCTATGGAACCAGTAGAAGGCCGACATGTATCATCACCAACCTCGACCCAAGTTTAAGGTTAGAGGTAATTAAATTACTTCAAGAATTTAAAGATTTCTTTTCTTGGGACTATAACAAAATTCCAGGTTTCAGTAGAGATCCGGTGGAGCTAAAGCTGCCAATAAAGCCTGGGAAGAAACTGGTCAAGCATATGCCTAGACAGTTTGCACCCGAGGTTATGTTCAAAATAAAAGAGGAGATCGAAAGACTTCTGAAAATCAAGTTCATAAGGACGGAAAGGTATGTCGAATGGCTTGTGAATATTGTTCTAATGATTAAAAAAATGGAACATTAATGGTTTACATTGACTTCAAGGGTCTGAATATGGCAACCCCAAAGGACGAATACCCAACGCCTCTCACCGAAATATTGGTCGATTCAACAGTGAGTTTCGAATATCTTAGTATGCTTGATGGGTGTTCTGGTTATAACCAAATTTTTATTGCAGATGAAGATGTGTCGAAGAAGGCATTTCGATGCCCATGAGCTTTAAGCACCTATGAATGGGCGGTGATGCCATTTGGCTTGATGAATGTTGGGGATACTTACTAGAGGGTGATGAAATCAAGTTTTCATGATTACATCAAAAAATTTATGCAAATATATATTGATGATATCGTTATTAAGTCTGTGTTAGGAAATGGTCATCTCGACCATGTTTGACAATCATTCGAAAGAATGATAAAAAAATAGACTAAAAATGAATCCTCTTAAGTGTGCTTTCTATGTGCAAGATGGATATTTTATGGGTTTCGTGGTCCACAAGAAGGGAATTCAGATTAACCATAACAAGTGTAAGGCCATCATGGAAACTCGACCTCCTTCGACCAAGAAAGAACTCCAATCTTTATTGGGGACAATACATTTTTTTAGGAGATTTATCTCAAACTTGAGTAGAAAGATTTGGGTGTTTTTGCCGTTACTTCACCTAAAAAAGGAAGAGTTCAGGTGGCAACCAGCGCATCAAAGGGTTTTTGACTAAATAAAGGAGTACTTGATGAATCCTCCGATTTTGTCCCCTCCTGTTAGAAATAAGTGTGTGAGGTTGTATATTTCTACTTAGGACTCAACTATAGGAAGCATGTTAGCACAAGAGGATGATAACGGTGTCGAAAGGACCATTTATTACCTCATTCAAGTCTTGAATGATGCAGAAACTAGGTATAGTCTTTATAGAAAAGATGTGTCTTTCTTTGTATTTCTCATGTATGAAATTAAAACACTATATAAAACCAGTTCATGTGTACATGTCTTCGCATTTCGAAATTATTAAGCACATGTTATATAAACCAATTTTGCATAATAGAATTGAAAAATGGGCCCTTTCCCTAACATATGTGTCTTTAAAAGCGATGAAGGGGCAGGTGGTTCGTGACTTCATTATAGATCATGCGATAGTCGAGGCACCTCAAAATTATTTGGAGCCAGAACCTTGGAAGCTATACTTTGATGGCTCTAGCCATAAAAATGGAGTTGGCATTGGAATTCTAGTAATTTCCCCTAATAATATTTCGATGAATAGAATCAAGGGCTTTTGTTCAAATAATGAGGCCGAGTATGAAGCTTTAATAGCTGGTCCTCAAAATCTTATTAGACTTGGGGGAGAAAAGAGTCAAAGTAAGAGGAGACTCTGAATTAGTTGTTAAGTAAATAATGAAGGAGTACATATGTATTAAGGTAAACTTAATCATGTACTTTGTTATAGTCAACCGACTAATTAAGTGTTTCGACTTTACGGACATTCAACATGTTCCTCTACTTGAGAATCAAGAGGCAAATAAGTTGGCGCAAATTGCCCCAGGGTACAAAGTGTTGAAGGAAAAATTACAAGATTTGATTGAAGTAATGAGGAAGAGTAAAATCGACAAGGTTGTCTCCTTCGCATATATTAATGACGAAGTTGGGGTCAGCGGATCCTGAGCCCTTTGAGGTATTTGCCATTGAAGATTTAACTAAGGTTGATTCACAAAGATAAATAGTCGAATACTTAGAGAATCCAACCTGATCAATTGATCAAAAGGTTAAGTACGTATATCTAGGCTATGTTATTATAGTAAACAAATTGTTCATGAAGACGCTTGAAGGTATTTTTCTCAAATGCCTTGGTGAAAGTGAGGCATATCTAGCAGTATCGAATGTCCATAGTTGAGCATGTGGTGCCTATCAAGTCGGACACAAAATGAGGTGGTTAGTATTTCAACAGGGTATTTATTGGCATACCATGCTAAAGGATCGTATTGAGTTTGCTAAAGGTTGTCAAGAGTGTCAAGTGCATCCAAGTATTCAACACGTCCCTGCAAGTGAAATGTATGCAATTGTGAACCATGTCCATTAAGAGGTTGGGCATTAGATTTGATTGGTGAAATTCTACGAGCATCATGTAAAATTCATAAGTATATTTTGGTTGGTATTGACTATTTTACTAAGTGGATATAACCAATTCCTTTAGTCAATGCTGACCAAGAAGTAATAATAGAGTTCATTCAAAAACACATTGTTTATAGATTCAGATATTCTAAGACCATTACAACTAATCAAGGATCGGTATTCACTGGTCGAAAGTTGCAATAATTTTCCTCTGAGATGGGGATTAAGTTGTTGACATCTACGCCTTATTACACCCAAGCCAATGGCTAGGTCGAGCCAGCCAATAAATTCATTATTGGTTTGATTAAGAAGCATGGGGGGAAAAAGCCGAAGAATTGGCATAAAACCCTAGACCAAGTCTTATGGGCATGTCGAACGTCTCCTATAAGCAAGAACTGGTGAATTGAAGAGACATTATTGGTTACTTTATCAATTTTTGATCAAGGGTTTTGAAGGTGGTAGAGTCAACATCAAACCTATGGTTTATAGGGTTTGATTTCTTCATCTCTTTTATACACATATTTTGCAAAGTAAGATTTATTATAATATCTCAATTCGATTTCGAATTGAGGGCAAACTTACTCATAGCAAGGTTGATTGGAGAACTTCCTAAACAAATCCTTTTGTACTCTCTCTCTCTCTCTCTCTCTCTCTCTCTCTCTCTCTCTCTCTCTCTCTCTCTCTCTCTCTCTCTCTCTATATATATATATATATATATATATATATATATATATATATATATATATATATATATATATATATATATATATATATATATATATATATATATATATATATATATATATATTTATCTCTCTCACTCTTTTATTTTTTGGTTTGCAAATTGTCTATTGCATTGATCGTTTGATCAATATTGGTTCTGGTTGGATTTCTAGAACAACAAACACCATATAAAATTCCAAACATTGTTGATCGCACACTAAGTGATCGACGAATTGCTTGACTTAATTTTTGTGTGTATTTTTCATTAGAGATAGACTTTTCCTATTGTATTGTATTCAAATAGTTGTGATTAGTTGTTGTTGATTGACTTGTGGATTATTATCATTACATTGACACCTTTACGTATATCTGAGCTTTTTGATAGTAGGTTCGGTTAGACGATTTTTGATCCGAGAAAAAATTGAAACTTGCTTCTGCTCCATAAACCTTTTTAAAACAAAATTTTGATTTAAGTTTTAACTTGTGATCTATTCACCCTCTTCTAGATCTAGGCTTATCGTCTAACAAGTGGTATCACAAGCTCGGGTTCATTTTGTGCTTAAGATGCGCTTATTAGATAATGGCTACCGAACCTAAAGGGGCGTATAATAGAGCACCTATTTTTACCGATGAGAATTATGGCTATTGGAAATCTTGTATGCATGTTCATGGCAACTCCATTGATAAGGATGTATGGGATGCTATCATCAATGGTCCTAATGAAATTACAATGACTAATGGTGAAGGTGTCATCGTACAAAAACCGGAAGGTCAATGGGATGATAATGATAAGAAGTTGTGGTCACATGATTGAAAGGCACAAAATATTCTCATATTCACTTTAGGTGTTCATTAGTACTATCATGTTTGCCATTGTGAAACCGCCAAAGCTATGTAGAACACATTAGAAGCTTCCCATGATGGAACTAAAAAGGTCAAACAAGCTAGAGTCAACATATTAAATCAAGAGTTTGAACTCTTTTGTATGAAGCATGGTGAAACCATTGCCGACATGCAAAAGAGATTCACATATCTTATAAACTAGTTGAATGCTCTAGGTAAGCCTATTTCCAATGATATTTCTACTAATAAAGTTTTGAGATGTCTTAACAGGGGATGGCGACCCAAGGTCACCGCTATCAAAGAGGCGGATGATTTTAAGTACTTGATCTCACTACTTTGTTTGGAAAATTGGAAGAACATGAGCAAGAACTCACTTGCTTGGAAAAACTTGAAAAAGAGTATGAAAAGATGGTAAATAAGGAGAAAGGTAAATACAAGGAGGTAGAGAAGAAGTCTATTGCTCTAAAGACTTCAAGATCAAGGTCCTCAAACAATGAGCAAAGTGATTGTGAAACAAGAAGTGACAATGATTCCGATAATGATGATATGAGGTTGTTCGTCAAAAGGTACAATAGATACATATGGCAAAAAGGAGTCAAGCACTCCGACCCCGATGATAAAGAGACTGGGTTGTTTGTCAAAAGATGCCAAAGGTATATGAGGAAGAATAGGGTCAAGTACTCCGACAAGAACTTAACCAAGTTTGGAAGGGTAGTGAAATTCTGGTGTAGTCAGAATTCAGATGTTATGACATCTGATCTAACATTGTAACTAATACAGCAAGATAGTTATTAACCACTGTACTAATATGCACAGGTTCACAGATGTCACCACATCTCATTCTATGTCACTCTAGAATGTATGAACCCCTGGTTCTGTGCTTCAGGAAGAAAGACTCAACAGAAATCAAACCTAGCACTCACTTCTGTTGTTTTCTTCCATAGTTATCAGCATGATGTCTCAACATTGATTTGAACATCATCTGTTACAGCATTACAGGTTTACCTTATTTTATAACTGACAAAATTATAACATGCAAAAGGTAAAAACACAAGTAATTGTTAACCCAGTTCGGTGCAACATCACCTACGTCTGGGGGCATACCAAGCCAGGAAGAAGATCCACTATTAGTAGTATCAATTCAAAGCTAAACTCACCCGTTTACAACTTATCACTTAATCCCTACCCAATGCAATCTATACCTAGGAACTCCTAGATAGAAACCTCCAGTTTCCATTCCTATCACTACAATCACAATGTAATGCTAACCAACTTGAACTTGCTTCACAGCTTCGTTCAAGAACATAATCACTCTTGCCTACAGGCTTTGAGTGACAAACACTCTCAGGTTTACCACTGAGAGACACATGGTAACCTTCCCACAGATTGGGAGGTTTACCTTACACACACCCCTAAAATTCATTCTAAGAGGCTTACAAAGACTAGATTACAATCAGCTATTTATAACCTAATCACCCAAGTGGATTTGGGCCTTCAGAAATCGCAGCAAACTTCTCCTTTGCTGTTACAACATCAGCAGAAACTTTCTGCTACAAACAAGGTCTTCAATCTTTTAGTTCCTAAAATATCTCCAAATTTAGTTCCTAAAATATCTCCATATTTAGTTCCTAAAATATCTCCACATTTAGTTCCTAAAATATCTCAAGACCTCCACAAATAATGCCACATAGGATTCTAACTAATTTCCACATATTAGTGTGCTAACAAATAGGCTATTTGTTAGGTTCCTTAATTGTAGCTTGGTTGTTGGTTTCCTGGATTTTCTCTAAGCTGTTGACTTCCTGAAGAATAGCCCAAGAAAAAGCTGAAACAGAAAACTGCACAACCTACAATTTAGCATATGCTGTCAGGCATGAATGTCACGACATTCAGCTTGACATCAAGGTCCATATGCTGAGTCTGTTTTTCCAGAAAACAGACTGTACAATTTTGCTGACCTGTACAGGATCAAAATGACCATACTACAGTAACAGCTTACATTAATAAATGTCAAAGTGTCCAACTTAACATTTACACATTTGGCCTTAAGTTAGTTCTGTTATTCTCTTGAAGAACAAACTAAGTTACATGCTGAAGTATAGCAGAACACCACTCTGCCTAATCTTCAGTAGCTGCTGTCAATGATGAATGTCACAACATCCAGTTTGACATTCAGTCAGTAGGCCTTATGCCAGGTCTGGTTCTTCCTTGATAACCAGACTGCAAATGCATACTAAGTTCTAACAGAACTTCTGTTCCTTAGTATCTGTTGACAGGTATGAATGTCACAGCATTCAATAATCTTGTGTTAGCTAGTCCTGCAGTAACTACAATGTAGTCACATATACATGTCATGACATCAGTCAAGACATTAGTGTTTTACCATATAATGCAGCCAATTAAACACCTACAGGTAGTAAAAGCCTTAAGAGATTATGAGACACAAGAAAGGTAAAATTAGAAGTTTGTCCTATAATTATGGAGAATTTGGTCACTATATACCGGAATGTCCTAAGATTAATAAAGACAAAGAGAAAGGGCATCACAAGAAGTCTAGCAAGTCTAGAAGAGCATATGGTGCTTGGGAGAGCACACGTAATTCCGCAAGTGATGAAAGCTCCACTTCAAGTGTAGAATTGGCCCAAATTTACCTCATGGAAAATAGAAAGAAGAAGAAAAATGTAAGTCTTTATAAGCTTGAAACTATAAATGACTTATCTTATCTTCAATTACAAAAATCCTTTGAAGATCTTAATAGATAGGCCTTAAAAGCCTTTAACAAATTAGCTTCACATGAAAAAGTCTTTTTACACTTAGAAACTAAAGTGTTAGAATCCAAAAGGAAGTTAGAAGCTATTAAGATATCTATGATATATATTCAAATTGACGAGAATGAGGATGAAAAACTTTCAAAGCTTGGTTGTGAATCTTGTCATGATTGGCAAAAAGAGATAAATGCTCTTCAAGTCAAACTGGACAAAGCCTTACAACCAAAGATTGCATTTTCTATATATCCATCAAAGTGTGAAAGGACTTTGAACAATTCCTATAAGAAGCATAAATTTGTAAAAAAAAGGAGTCTAATAGAAAAATCATATCTCATAAAAACTTATCTTATTCGTATTGTTGCAAGAAAGGTTACCCTATTGAAAAATGCAAACTTAGGAAACTTTTTGTTCCTAAAGGAGCTTTTCAATGGTTGCCCACATGCAACCTTGTTTTCACTCACCCCCAATGATCCAAGAAGATTGGGTACCTAGCACTTGTTGTTGATTTTACAGGATAAATGTCTTGGATCTATGAAGTGAGTATGAGCTATTTTTTGTGGATGTTCAAGACATGTGATGTGTTGCATCTCCCTATTTCGTTGACTTTGTGGCAAGAAAGAAGGGTTGTGTGACCAAAAGGAATAAACATATAGTGTTCTTTAATTGGTAAAAGTGTGTTGATTATTATTAATGTTTTATCTGAGAAATTTCGGGATATGTGTTTCTTTTAATGATGTAAGTATATCTTTACAAGACATTCTCAAAGAAACTGAAAAAGGAATTTATCATCCTAAAGCGGTAGAACATGAGAAAGAAGAAGATAACAATTGTGAAAAGGGGAAGGTTGAAAGTTCAGTTGCAATGGACAATCTTCTTTCGACTTGAAGAATCTCCAATGATCTTGAAATCAATAATCTTCTTGGATACATTATTAATCACACTATTAAGTACTTTGACACAAAGAAAAGTGGTAAGATCATTGTTATCTAAAGAGTTTAGGGCACATTTTTCATTTATTCAACCTTTCATTCGAAATTTCCTTGTGATATGCATGTACATCCTCCGCCATTCTTACGGTGAGGTAATATCTTTTTAAATTTCACTTTGTATGGAAGTTATTTCCTTTACCTGGTTATTTTTCAAAGCTTATGCTTGCCTCAAAGAGTTCAAGTTTATGTAGATGATATTATTTTTGGATCCACTAATATGCAACTTATATAGGAGTTTTCTAAGCTTATGCAGGGTGAGTTTGAGATGAGCCTTATGGGGGAATTGGATTACTTTCTTGGTCTTCAAATCAAACAACTCAATGAAGGTACATTTGTGTGTCAAACCAAATATTGTAATGACTTACTAAAGATATTTGACATGGAAGATCCAAAGTCTATTGACACTCCTATGGCCACAAATGGTAACTTTGAAAAGAATGAAAATGGTAAGGATGTAGATGTTAAGAAATATAGAGGCATGATTGGTTCTCTTATATATCTTATTGTATCTAGGCCAAATATTCTGTTTAGTGTGTGTATGTGTGCTTGTTATTAATCGGCTCCTAAGGAATCTCATTTAGAAGCTGTAAAGCACATTCTTACATATCTTCATGGTACTTATATGTATGGTCTTTGGTATTATAAGGGAAGCGGTTGTAATTTGGTTGGTTATACCAATTCTGATTTTGCCGGTTGTAAATCAGATAAGAAGAGTACTAGTGGAACTTGCCACATATTTTCAAATTCCTAAGTAAGTTGGCAAGCAAGAAACAAGTTTTCGTTGCTTTGTCAACCGCCGAGGCGGAATACATAGCAGCCGCTAGTTGTTGTGCTCAAATTTTATGGCTTAAACAACAACTACTTGATTTTGATATAAAACTACAACGTATTCTTGTTATATGTAACACCACTAGCACTATTAATCTAACCAAAAATACGGTGTTACATTCTCACACTAAGCATATTGAGATTCTTCACCATTTCCTACATGACCATGTTGAAAAAGGGGATATCGTATTTTAGCACGTTGATAGTAAAAATCAACTTGCGGATGTCTTTACGAAACCTCTTGAAACCGAACCATTTTTCAACATTCGAAGGGAATTGGAGATACATGATATCTCAAATGTTGCCTAAATATGATTTGTTGCATGCACTTCATATACACTTGCTTTAACTTTCCTTGGAATTTCAATCACATAAGAGTGCATCCTTCATCCATTCATAAGAGAGGCAATATTGTTCCATTTTATTTTTCCTTTTGTAAGTAAGATTTTAATTTTACATGTTGCTTGTGTTCCAAATGATTGATTTTCTTGATGAATGCAATAGTTCATGAATGTTCACTTATAAAAATATCTATTGATGTAAGTCAATTATATACTTATAGTGATTTTGTGATATTCCTTCTAAATGCTTGAAATATGTTCTTGGTGCATTGGCTTGTTATGTATTCTTGCATGAAATATAGTTGAACATGTTATAATGTTAGCAAAATTCTAGTTGTGTGTCATTGTTATGATAACATCTCTATTTTTTATTTGAGTGGTGATAAATTCATATGTCGCCTTGCTAGAGCACATGCATGCTCAATATTTTGGGAGCACCAAAGGCATATGTCACGCAATCGTGTCGCTTTTGTAGCAACTCAAGAGTTTTTTATTACATTGTGTCCTTCATTTTTCATGTTTGTGTTATGTTATTTGGAATAAGGTGTGGTGATTATGTTCTATTGTTGCTTTATATGCTCATATTTATGTTTAGGCGTTATTTTTCGATATGAAAATGATCCCATCTGGGTGATTGATATTCTTATCTTTGTAATTGCCTTTGTATTGTATATTGATTATGTGATACTGCTAATAGTGTACTTTGTCTATTTTGATATTATCAAGGTGGGAGAAGTATATGAAGCTATGATGCACACATTCAGGGGGAGCTTTTCATGAAGAAACACATCATCTCAAGTTTTTCCATCTTCAAAAGAGGGGAGTATGTGAGTGAACTTTCCATTTAGATATGTTTTTCATGATGTCAAAACTAGGAGAAACTTTAGCATTTTTGTACATTGGACGGTATCAACTTTTTATAGGTGTGAATTATGCATTTTAACATTAGAAATCATGTCAACATCTTTGAAAATGGTTTAGAAAGGATTCGTGCATCAAGAGAAGACTTTTATGCATCAAAAGATTGAGTTTTTGTGTGAATAACACTGTATAGGTCGACACATACGACTTTAGGTTGGCCTATAGAATATTTTCTTCAGCATAGATTGACACGTAGAATGCATAGGTTGACACACATGCTTCAGTATTGAAGCCTGTAGCTACTTTCCATGTGCCGCCTTTTATAGGTCTACCTAAGACCTGTATAGGTCGACACATTGCTTTGATAGGTCGACCTATAGACCTAAAATCTTGAATTTTTGCATTATTTTCATTTTCCTTTTGCATGTCCTTTGCTTTATTCTTGCATCCATATATATATATATATATATATATATATATATATATATACTTGATGCATGCATCATTTTCTAGTAGGGTTTTCTAGAGTGAGTAAAACCTACATGAATCAAGAACTTCAAAGCATTCTCATTATCTTCAACTCCATCTATGCATACACACAATCAAACTACACATAATCATTTTTTGATTGGGTGCCATCTAGATTAGGGTTGATAATGTCCAATTAGGTTAATTGTATCATATATTTGGTTGAGAACTTTGAGGGATTCAAATTAGAAAACCGAGTTGGGGTTTTCCTTCAAGATCTATTAGGGTTTGAAGGTTTTGGACAAGATTGTGCAATTCAGATCCGATCGAGTGAAAGCCTTGGGACAAGAGGTGTCTTGCAATGGAGTAGCGTGTAATGGTAGATTGTATTGATAAATCTTGGGTTTCAACAAGTGTGCACTTGGGATTAATTTGAACGGGTGTAAACCTTGAGACGAGGAGTGTCCTGCAAGGTAGTAGCAGGATCTGGTGAATTGAAGCAGTATTATTGGTTACTTGATCAATCTTTGCTCAAGGGTTTTGGAGGTGTTAGAGTCAAGATCATATCTAGGGTTTACAGGGTTTGATTTCTTCATCTCTTGTATACACATATTTTGCAAAGTAAGATTTATTATAATATCTCAATTCGAATTCGAATTAAGGGCAGATGTACTCATAACGAGGTCGATTGGGGAACTTCCTAAACAATTTCTTGTGTACTCTCTCTCTCTCTCTCTCTCTCTATCTATCTATCTATCTATCTATCTATCTATTTATCTATCTATCTATCTCTGCCATTGTTAAAGTTTGAAGCTTTTTGTGAAAGAAAAGGTTTTTGGTGTGAAATGCTGAGAGCGAAAATGAAGAAGATGAGAAGAGAATGTGGAGTGATTATTTATAGATTAATTTTACTTGTTGGTGATGGACCCTTTACGTATGCGTGTTGACACAAAGCAATTCAGGTTACAAGAAATGGGAAAGTTGACGGGAGTGAAGCAGTTAATGAAACATGCAAATGCATGATCTCCTAGAAAATAGGAGTAATGATGAAATTATGAGAAACCTCTTTTTGAAAATGATAATGTGCCTTAAAATGGTAATGATGACGATGAGGTCAGAAAAAGAGTGTGAACAGTGTCGAAAATACGTTAAAAAATGCCACATTTCTACTTTTTTATTCAAAACCGAAACATGGTATTTTGGGGGGCAGTTTATTATCTCAGATTTTCGACACCAGTATTATATACAAAAATGTGATAAGGATCATGTAATGTTGGTTTTGTTGAAAAGTAGAAATGATCAGTTATGACCATGAAGATTTTGACAAATTTGGTTTATCGAGAAGGTAATAATATTTTTTGTCGAATAATAATCACTTAGAGACAAGGGAGTTTATTGGTTTTGGGACTTAGTGAAATTCAGAGTTCCTAAAATATTCTCTATGCAGTCGAATGAGCTGTAATTGGACAAGATCAGATAATTATTTGAGTACATGTGAGAGTCTGTCGAATATGAAGGCTGCATGGAGACAAAGACGTGGCATATTTTACTTAGTTGGCTGTTGTAGACGGTTAACTTAGGATTAGTACATAAGTAGTATTCACTTTGAGTTTTAGAGGTCCACAATTGTATAAAAATTCTATAAAACCCAACGTATCTGTGTGTTTGTGAGAGAAGAGTTAAGAATGTATGTATGCGTTCCATTTTACAAATTGAAGTATTTATTTTCAAGTCATTTAATGTAATTGAATTAGTTCCAATCATTCTTCTTTGAATTTATCATTGCATTTCGATTTCACATTTTAATTTCAGTCATTTTTGTAAAACATTACATTTCGACTTTAATGTCAAACTTTGTTCAAAACTTATAATTCACATAAATATGTCCTGGGATCTTTTTGACATTAATCCCTTAAGTGAAATGAAACTTGTTTTTGTTTACTAAAAATCACAGTAAACAGTGACATGGGAGTCTCCTTCATTAATGCTGCATATAATGTGTGCATGTCCTCTTAGGCGGACAAGGTGACCATGGAAATAGTGGTTTCCTTTGAGAAGTTGTTTTTCACTTCCTACTAATATATATTAGAAAGAGGGGTATGTGGATCTATGTGCTTACACGTATAATGACTTGAGCAATCTGGTGACATATTTGGTTTTGATGATGACAACACTCTAAATTGAAGTCATCATCAGAAATGTTGATCAAGGTTGTATGGTTTTATTGATGACAATAGTGTGCGGCAAAGTCTTCATCTAATATGATGATAAATTTATGATGCTTAATGATTTGGATGTCAAAGCCTATCTTCATAAGACAACATATAAAGTTAAGTCGTGTTTGGTGGAGTCAGTTAAGATCGCTGGTCAAGAAATATCTCTATTGATGGTGTGTATCAAGAATACTTTTAAAGCCTCGTTAGGTAGAAGAAATTAAGTTAGATGAAGTGTTGAATCAGTGTTGTATCATCAAAACCATATACATTTGAATTACTAAGGCAAACCACACACACACACACTTTTGAATTATCAGAAAGCCTTTATGATTTTGTTAAAACCACCTGAAAATGTTTTATGCAAGTAGATAATTGGCTACTATCTGAAATAATCCTTTTTGAGTGTAGTTTACATAATATAATTTATTATCACATTAGGTATAATCGATTATATCTTTTGTAACACCACATAATTGATTATTATGGCTTATAGTTGATTAGTGACAGAGCTATTTAAAAACATTCCACATTTGAACTGCATAATCGATTATGTGATATGCATAATCGGTTATGAGTATTAAAAAATCAATAAACTGTTTCCATTTTTTAGCTACGCCATGTCCTATAAATATAGGGCTTCCCCTCATTTCAATACATACCAGAAAACATATTTTGAATACCTCTCTCTCTCTCTCTCTCTCTCTCTCTCTCTCTCTCTCTCTCTCTCTCTCTATATATATATATATATATATATATATATATATATATATATGCTTCCCCTCATTTCAATACATACCAGAAAACATATTTTGAATACCCTTCTCTCTCTCTCTCTCTCTCTATCTATATATATATATATATATATATATATATATATATATATATATATATATATATATGTGTGTGTGTGTGTGTGTGTGTGTGTGTGTGTGTGTGTGTGTGTGAGTGTATGTGTGTGTGTGTGTGTGTATCTTCACTTTTGCCTTAGTGATTTTATATATGAGTTGTTTGGTTCTTGTGTGAGGCATTATTGTAATATCGCTCTTGTGAGAAGTTTGTTTGAATTATGAACTAAACCAGTTAAAATGTTCTTGATTGGCTGTTCTTGTAGACCTGTTAAAACCTCTTTATGGTTTCCGATATTAGCATGCTAAAATCTCACGTTTGGCTGGGAGGTCTTCATGATTAAAGCTCTTGTTTGGTTTGTGAGCTTAATGTGATGCTAAAAGCTCTTGTTTGGTTTTAGATTGTCATAGTGGTAATATCTCATGTTGATTGGAAGGTCTCTATAGTTAAAACTCTTGTTTGGTTTGAAGGATATCCATGTATCAAACTATGTTCTATTTGTAAGGATGTTCGTGCGAAAACCTGTGGAAACTATCAATAAGAAATTCTAGATGAGAGAAGTAATCCAAGTCCTTAGGTCGAACCTCTTATTTGGACATCGTTTTCAAACCTGTAGAACTCACCCCCTCTTATGTCTGGAGTCACTTGTCCAACAAGTGGCATTAGATCCTAACTCTTATTTAAGGACTAATTGTCTAAGGAAAAAGATGATGACTGCAAACACTTCTGCTTTTAACAAAGGTCTTTTCATAAATACTCATCCACCGTTTGATGGTGAAATGTTTTGAATTATGGGAAGCAAGATTTAAAATTTTAATAAAAGAAAATGATTTTGAAACGCGGGATATTTTAACCATTATTCCATTTATTCTTACTTTCCCCATTAATGATAAAGTAGTAATGTGATACACCCAAGTAAGTGTGGGACACTCTTGAGATGAACCTTGGAGTTTCTCCAAGGATCGAGCAAATGAGAATGAACACAAAAATCCATGAAGTTGGAATGCCAAATGAATATTGGGTTTAATCTCATAGATGGTACTCAACCTTTGAAACCATTGAAGGTTATATTATAAATTTTTATCTAAAAACTATATAAGAATTAAGATATAGAATTAGATATCTATTCCACTCCTAATTTCAAAAGATATTTGGTGTATTTATTGAGTTCAATAAAATTTTAGAAAGGAGGAGATCATCAAGAAACTCAAGGATTAAGTCTAGCTAGTCAAAGAAGAAGAAGAAATATCAAACATACTCGAAATTTATTCATCTTCCTCATCATCGTCATCTTCATCAAAAGGAACACTTAAAGATGAAATTAAAAAGATCATCACTAGTAAAATCTTTTGAGCTAACAATCTTGATAGATGAACGATCATCTGAAGAGTCATCATCTAATGGAAATGATGAAGAAGCCTTATGCAACATGGATTATGAAGAAACTTCTTCTAGCTGAATCTTTGGGGAAGAAACTTCATAAAATAGAATAAATGAAGAAGAATCAACAAGAAAAATATTTGAAAGTAGCAACGAACGATGAATCAATGAAAGAAAAATCAAGAGGTAGCAGCGAACGATGAATCAATGAAATAAAAATCAAGAGATTCATGAAAATATGTTTTTAAGAATATACACGACAATAATTTTGAAGACTCTTATGAAGAATCACCAAGTGAAGAAGAACATACATGTCTTAAAACCACCTATAAGAAAGAAAATTATATTGAGGTAACTTCTTTAACTTGCCAACCAATTTGTTAAATTCAATACTAAGCTTGTTAAATATAATGATAATTATAAACCAACATTATTGATCTTAACGAGTATATTGAATTCTTAAAAAATAGAAATAAGATTATTGGTGAAGAAATTGCTAGCATTAGAAGTGAATCCTTAAAATAAGATGATTGTGAATCTCTGATAAATAAAGTGACCAACTTGCATGAAATCTTCGAAAAATTCACTAAGGATAAAGATAATCTTGAATCAATTATTTATAATCAAATAACTTTATTTAATAAAAATAGCTTACATTATAAACCAAATAGATTGTTTTAAAATATTTGCCATGATAGAAAGAAATCCAATTGTCCGATGACAAGTGTTGAATAAGTGATTTCAAGCAGAAGAGGGGGGAAGGAAGTTTTCTTGAGAGTTTTAATAAAAATCTTGAGCTTTTACAGGTTATGCCCTCAAAACTTTTTACAAGCTAATCGAGAGTTTACACTAGACTATTCTCCCAACCAAACAAAAACTTTTCCACAGGATGAACTATGGAACCAAGTAGAGATTTTACCAGCTAATCTCAATAATCAAATAGACCTTTTAATGAGATAAGTTCTAAGGCAACTTTGGTGAAAGGAAAAATATTAAGGAGAAAAGAGGAGAGTGATAAAATAGTAAGAAATAAAAAAATATATGAATTTTGGTGTAATTTTGAATGAGGAGATGCCTCATTTATATCATAGAAAATGAGGTTAAAAAAAGAAATGATGCATGCGACGAATTAATGAAATAATTGATTAGGTCAATCTATTGTTGGCCCCCAATTATCAATTATGCATACCATAAATGGAAGATTTTGATATTTAGTTGTTATCAATTATTTAGATATTGTCCCAGTCAATTTTAGACTTAACGAAAAGAAAATAATCAATTAGATGATTATGGCTAATCTATTATTTAGTTGTGAAAAGCTTTCTAATCAATCAAACAATCCGCTAATCAATTAGTTAGGCCTTAAAAAAATTTAGGTGATTTTATCAAATAAAGAGAGGCCTTAAAATAGTTTAGGGGTGTGTGTGTGTGTGAGTTTCCTTAGTATATTATGAGATAATATCCTACTTTCATAATACTCTATTCACTCAGACGGATACGACCATGCGAGCTTTCACACTTCCTTTCTTTCACAACTCTGAAGCTTGCAATTTTATTTTCCATATACGTCAATCATATAAGAACTTTACTAGAACTGTGAATCTTCTACCAGATGAGGCTTGAGATATCTCCATATTTATCATCATCATCAAAGAGTTGGAAAGATAACCATCGATTTCAGAAATCATTGACATTGTCGTCATCAAAACATAAAGATAGTCAACATGATGATCATTAGATCTATACTTGGAAGCACATAAATCCACGTACCCTCTTTTTCTATGATTAAAATGTATCTCTCAGGGAGGTGGTAAAAGAGAAAAATAAACAAATAAATTTTTGGAGTGGTTAAAAGCCCACTCACATGAGTAGAGAGTATACTCTCCCTCTAAGAGTTTACTTGTCCCCCTTTGGTATAAGAAAAAATGTGAAACACAATCAAAGCACATAAATCACCTATAATCATTTAGATAAAGGATACAATTAGCATATTAAACCATGCATAATTGATTTAGAATTCCTAACTCAGTTATTATGAAAAAGAAGTTTTCCTTTTGAAGAGGCTTAGTAAAAATGTTTGTTAGTTTATTACATGAGGACACAAACTCAAGTACACATTCTCCTTTTTCAACATGATCCCTAATAAAGTGGTTCATAACTTCAATGTGTTTAGCCTGAGAGTGCAGTATCAAATTGTTGGTGAGGTTTGTGGCACTAGTGTTGTCGCATCTTATCGAGATAACTCCCAGATTTTACTGAGTTGTTGTTTCTTCCACATGACTTACGTGAAACAGCTACTCACGCCAACATATTATGCCCTAGTTGTTGATAGCAGGTCACTTTATTTTTTCTTGCTATGTCAGAAGACAAGAGAGATCCATAGTAAATTACATGTATCGTTGATACTTTCCTATCCAATTTGCACCCTGCAAAATCAGAATCATTGTACCCAACTAATTTATAATATGCTCATTTGGGGTGCCATAAACCCATTTTTTGTGTGCCAATGAGATATCTCAAGATGCATCATATTGTGATGTGATTCTTTTAGGGATGCTTGAAAGCGAGCATAAAGACACGCAACAAACATGATGTCAGCATTATATGCATTAAGATAAAGGAGGGAGGCTGTAACAACCCGGATAATATATATATATATATATATATATATATATATATATATATATATATATATATATATATAGAATAATATCATACAAGTGCCAACAATTGGTACTGATCCAACATAAGTGCCTAATGGCATCAATATATATACATGTCCAAACTAAAACATTAATAGAACATGTTATACAATAATGCCTAAACAATAAAAATCTAAGAACTATGTGCAATATCTTCATTGCACACAACTCCACAGCGGAAGATCATGATAAACAGCATCCCTTGAAACATCCATAAACAGCTTCTCATAGGTTTAACCTGTAAGGATTACCTGAAAAATAACAACAATAGTGGGATGAGATAATAATCTCAGTGAGTTCTCCTATCCTATGGGTCCACTCGGCTCTACAGGGTTTTCTAATCAATATTCAACTCATATCCGACTCAAGTCAACAAGGGAACGAAGACTTGAGCGATGGGGAAGCTATCTCGCAATTGTATGGCAACATGCATCTGAGTTCTCATAACTCAACCACGATCATTATTCAGATCACGAAACATCAATTCCCGAACGGACTTACGTCTAAGCCAGGCCCGGTTCATGCATGCTCGTATGATTCGACTTTCGCGGTGGATATCGGGTCCTCTATGAGGCTTAATCCCCAGTTCAAGCGACTGTCACCCGTATGGGACTCTAACCCACTTAGGGTATCTTTCACTATATGGGACTCTAACCCACTTAGGTGTCCACCTTTCCCCCATGTCCGCCATGGTTGGGGCTCAAACCCAATTGAGGCTCGAATCATTGGTCCCACATCCCAATGCTTACACGTCTAAGCATACCAATAGAGATGTGTACCATCACAGAAAAACACATATTCTGAATACATGATTGGTTTCACAAATCGTCGATTCCACGAACCATGACAAAATTCATCAATCACAGGTGACTGTATTCACCACAATACACAAATAATAACATGGCATGTTCCATACAATGCGTCTCATTCTCAATCATGGCAACAATTCGTCCACGACCTCACATAAGCGTCGTACGAATGAATACCATTTTTCAAACATATATCACACATGTTCCATAACCTAGATTATATTTCTAAGTTATTAATCAAGTTATTCTCCTAGGTTTCCTCACTCATCTTTGTAAGATTTTTAATCATGTTATTTCACAATCAAACATATCAACAATGTTTAATATCCATCATAATATAATTCATAGAATTTGTAAGTCACATGATATACTATAACATGGTGTCATAATAATAGCCTTTTTCGCTATCTTACTAACGCATCCGTCCGCATCCAAAACGGAATTATAATCCTCAATTAATTCGTTAATCCATCTTAATCAAGATTTAGGTTAATATTTATTCATTGCATAAGTATTCAACAACAACATCTTTGGCCTAGTGGTAAGGCTTGTACCATTCCAAGGAGGTCCCGGGTTTGAACCCCATTGGTGACATATTTTAATTCATCAAATAATTAATTCATGTCAATAGATTGATCAAATGAATCAATCGTTTGAATGAAAATTTTGGAAGGACCAATCAATTGATATATGAAAAATACAAAGGAATCAATCGATTGATTCCCAAGGCCAATCGATTGATCTGTGAAAAATTCCAACTTCTTCAAAAACAGAAAGTTTGAACAATCGATTGTACCCAAGGACCAATCGATTGGTTCTTCAAACTTATTCAAAAATTCATCTTTTAACCACTCCTTTTTCCAATTTCAACCACCCCAAGCCATACCAAAATATACACCATCATGAATCCATGTCAAAACACATAACAATCATACAACATAACATAACATCATGAACATCATAAAGCAACATCAACATGTTATTATCAACAACCACAACCATAAGCTATCAATACCATGATACACTAAGACAACATGTGAAGGTTAGGGATCAAGACATACACGCATGGATGAGTAAGAACAACAACAAGCTCATCATGGATTCATCAAGTTCATGATTATGCATTACGCACAAAACCTAACCCCTAAATTTATAAAGTTTCTTCCCCCAAATGCTATACTAGCTAAGAACTCACCTAGAAGAAGAAGAAGATGAAATTGGTGATGATGAAGATGAGTAGAAAATGGTGATGAAGATGAGATGATGAAGATGATGGTGGTGGTTTCCTTCCTCTTCTTCTCCTCTTCCTCTTTTCCTCTTTCCTTCTCTTTCTTTTCCTTTTCCTTTCTGATATCTCTCACTCTCTCTTACCTACTTCTTCTTATCCTTTTCTTCTTCTTTTCTTTCTACATCACACAAATATATAACATAATATATATATATATATATATATATATATATATATATATATATATATTATAATATTAGGTAGTAACATAAAATATCTCAATTGATATTTCATCTTCCAGTACCAATTGACCAATTATTAATGTTACCAAAAATGTCCTCTCTTGTACTTATTAATATCGGTCTGTCTCTTTATTAATAATTAATCTCTTTAGAGTTCACTGGTTACTCTATTGGTCCCAATTGACAACATTTAGAGCACATAGGAGCTCCAATTGTTACAACTAACAAAAGATAGGGTACACAGGAACTCAATTGATCTCAACTGACAACTAATTGAGCATTTAAGGGAATATGGGATATTACACTCTCCCCCCCTTAAATTGAAATTCGCCCCCGAATTTCCTTCACTCAACAAACAAACAAACCTTGCATCAACATCTTAGACCAACACTTGACTTCTCTTCGATTTCAAGTCTCTGATATACTCATTCTTCTAACTTGTCTTTGCTATCAAATTTCCTTATTTCATGAACTCTTGAAACTTCTTGATTTCTATCACAATCTCATTTTGATATTGGATTAACATTTAAACTTGCTTCCACTTAATTCATCTGATATACCGCTCTACATCAGTTGGTCACTTTCCTACCGGAAACCACAACTCCCCTTCCTTGCACTAAGTTACACAAAACATAATCACGACATCTTATCTTGACTTGGTTAATCAATACTCATTAATTCTTCATAAGAAAATTTATTGATTCCTTAACCACACACAATATTGACTACTCTTCTCTCATTATTCCTTCAACAAATGCGACAACTTTGTAATCCATTTATTGATAATCTCATAAACTTCACTTGATCTGATACTGTATGCTGCAAGTCTCTACTCCTACTAATTCATTTCTCCCGTACTACTCCAATGAGATACCACCATTAGCACGAGATTGTCTTACTCCCATTCTTATGAGTTACTATCTCTCTAATTCCCATTGACTTGATTGAGCCCTTTCTTCAATCACCTTCCATTGTGATGCTCCGATTCTAACAGTGGAACACCTGGGATTCCTAAACACCACTTGTTAGCTAACAATCTACAAAGAAACACACTTACCCTCCAGAGTGCTTACTATCCAAAAGGGTACTAGAACCTTACCGACTTCCATTAGTAGAAATACTTCCTTGATGACTCACAAAAGTTTAGGATAAGACCAACACTCTTCAAAAGGTAGGTATCTAGGAGTTACATTACTACAACCATAAAAACGTAGAACATCCAAATTCATCATGTGTCCGATGCAGCTAAACCAAATTAGTTTGACAATCTCCGGTTCTGGTTACTATATTCCATATTAAATCCTCTTATAGGGTTTTGATTCATTTAAGATTTCTCCCGACACATGATCTCGACCAAAACAACATGACACCATCAAGGAACTTTAAATCATCAACGAGACACCACTTCTAAGGAACTTAAAAAATCCAGAGCATAACTACGAGTGTCCATACACCTCATAGAGCCACACACAATACTTCACACATATCTAGAGATAACATTTCACTTCGTATCTCTAGATCATTCATCTCAATCGTCTCGTCCCATCTTCCATAATCTTAGCTCACGCTCTTACTAATATACAGTCCGAGTTACATGTTTAACTTCAGGAATATCTTATCCTCGTTCCTTCTTGGAAGTATAACTCATGAATCCTTCCAATAGGGTAGAGTATCATCGTACACATCCATTACCACTCTCAGGGAGTCTACATCTAATGCTATGAATCCGAATGAATTAATCAATTTCATACCATGACCAACCACTTCACACCTTATCAATATATATCATATACCTAACTAATCTCTTCCAGATCACCACTTATTAAGTCTCTTCTAACATCATTCCTTATGGTTCTCATTACCCATAGTAGTGATACACCCAAGAGTTACTCACACCGAATATGGTTCACTAGGTTGGTTTCCCCAAATGTCTGACTTCCATGCTATCTCTACAGATGACCCACTACGCGTTATACCTTCAGAAATCCCAATTTCAAAACTACCAATCTGACTTGTGGTGACCTGTAACTCCATCCTCAATTTGTACATCCATAACGGTACACTTATGACATTTAAGACATCCTTAGCTCCAACACGGTGTGAATGTCTATACTCTGCGACCAACCATCCAAACACTTCTCAAGAAGATAAATAACAACCAGACTTCCAATAAGCCACTACTACTCTTACAATTCAAATAAAATGCACTTAAGATGAACCTTATCATTGCCACACACTTATGATTGGAATTTTCCTTCTAACCCAATACCTACTACACACTTCATCATACCGGGGTTACTTGTCTTTGTGACTTTCCACGAATAATCCTCATTGTCTCCCAATAAGCTCTTGCAACATAACATATTCCATATCCTACACTTAATCAACATGCTCCCGCTTGGTTTACCTTTCATTGTCTATCATCAACTCAACTTCTTAGAATACGAGACTCACTACTCAATAAAATGTGTGTTAGTTCGCATCCATCTCAAGACAAGAAATCCATTACACTTACTTGTGACCATAATGTTGCTATCACATACTTCTCTTAATACCAAGGTTTAACTTCCTCCATTCCACTACATACTCTAGAAATATTCGATGCGAACAATCATCGACTACACGCCCATAACTTCGTCTTAATGAATCTTAATGGTCCCATTGTACCTTTATCTAAAATGTGCCCCATTACAACAGTTGTATTGCAACATCCACACTACCTCCACACTCGGTGTTCACTTGTCTTCCTATGGTAATTCTCTCAGTTCCAGTTACAAAACCATTCTACTAGAATTCCTTAAATCCGACTTACTTGCTCTTCTCCTCAACCAAATCTCTTACAGCCAAAGCTCACTGGAGCTTCCATTACTATATAATGTGTGTTCTCTCTCTTTCCACACGAACTCTTATAATTGATCCTTAGGTAACTCAACATTCCATAATGGTCTCTTACTAACACTGAACCATTGCTGAGCTATTCCAAATCTGATCTCCCTTCTAAGACTGAACATACTTAGTTTATCTTCTAACCTCCATTTGGTGCATACATGTTTCACTTGGAATAGGCAGCCATGTCCTCGAGTCTCTCCTTAGACTTCACCACTACCTTAGGCTCCCAACAAAACTTAATGTCCTTAACCACTTGCAAGGTACCATTCCAAATATATATATTTCATTAAGTACTCTCGTTCTTCCAAAATATTTTAGTGGCCTTAGAAACTGAAACACTGATACACTACCTCACTTCCAGACCTTATGACATATGTGCAACATAACCATCCTTTCTCCTTCACCATATGAAATTACTCACAATACTTATTCCATATCAGTGAGTATATCTTACTCCACTAGCAATTCACACCTTTCTCAAAGCTCTGACAATTCATCCAATAGAGATCCTCAACTTCTCAACTTTGTTAACGTCGCAGAATCGCTTAAATGATACACCACTCTTCAATACCCAAATCACAACTCTTCCGAAACTTCATCTGGGCTACCTAGTTATCCTTACTTTCTAACTCTTGGCTTGAGCCTACTCTCAAAGCACAAGGTCCACCCACACTTCGGAGTCCTCGTGGTCGCTCAACCATGATACTACCTACCATGCACATAATATTAGGTTGATCAGGCCCAATACTACATACAGTGATGTTAAGAATCATGTTGGCTAAACACACATATGAGGCAGGAATAGATTTACTTATGATGTTTCAAGGCTAGGTCGAGAATCGACCTGCTCTGATACCAACTATAACAACCCGTATAATATATATCTAGAATAATATCATACAAGTGTCAATAATTGGTACTGATCCAACATAAGTGCCTAATGGCATCAATATATATACATGTCCAAACTAAAACATTAATGGAACATCTTATACAATAATGCCTAAACAATAAAAATCTAAGAACTATGTGCAATATCTTCATTGCACACAACTCCACAGCGGAAGATCATGATAATTAGCATCCCTTGAAACATCCATAAACAGCTTCTCATAGGTTCAACCTGTAAGGATTACCTGAAAAATAACAACAATAGTGGGATGAGATAATAATCTCAGTGAGTTCTCCTATCCTATGGGTCCACTCGGCTCTACAGAGTTTTCTAATCAATATTTAACTCATATCCGACTCAAGTCAACAAGGGAACGAAGACTTGAGCGATGGGGAAGCTATCTCGCAATTGTATGGCAACATGCATCTGAGTTCTCATAACTCAACCACGGTCATTATTCAGATCACGAAACATCAATTCCCGAATAGACTTACGTCTAAGCCAGGCCCGGTTCATGCATGCTCGTATGATTCGACTTTCGCGGTGGATATCGGGTCCTCTATGAGGCTTAATCCCCAGTTCAAGCGACTGTCACCCGTATGGGACTCTAACCCACTTAGGGTATCTTTCACTGTATGGGACTCTAACCCACTTAGGTATCCACCTTTCCCCCATGTCCGCCATGGTTGTGGCTCAAACCCAATTGAGGCTCGAATTATTGGTCCCACATCCCAATGCTTACACGTCTAAGCATACCAATAGAGATGTGTACCATCACAGAAAAACACATATTCTGAATACATGATTGGTTTCACAAATCATCGATTCCACGAACCATGACAAAATTCATCAATCACAGGTGACTGTATTCACCACAATACACAAATAATAACATGGCATGTTCCATACAATGCGTCTCATTCTCAATCATGGCAACAATTCGTCCACAACCTCACATAAGCGTCGTACGAATGAATACCATTTCTCATACATATATCACACATGTTCCATAACGTAGATTATATTTCTAAGTTATTAATCAAGTTATTCTCCTAGGTTTCCTCACTCATCTTTGTAAAAATTTTAATCATGTTATTTCACAATCAAACATATCAACAATGTTTAACATCCATCATAATATAATTCATAGAATTTGTAAGTCACATGATATACTATAACATGGTATCATAATAATAGCCTTTTTCGCTATCTTACTAACGCATCCGTCCGCATCCAAAACGGAATTATAATCCTCAATTAATTCGTTAATCCATCTTAATCAAGATTTAGGTTAACATTTATTCATTGCATAAGTATTCAACAACAACATCTTTGGCCTAGTGGTAAGGCTTGTACCATTCCAAGGAGGTCCCGGGTTTGAACCCCATTGGTGACATATTTTAATTCATCAAATAATTAATTCATGTCAATAGATTGATCAAATGAATCAATCGACTGAATGGAAATTTTGGAAGAGTATCATGGGCGATGGCAGAGCTAAAATATATCATGGATGGTGCCATAGCAAGAACGGAGCCATGGATGGTGCCAAAGCATAAAAGGTTTCATGGACGGTTCCATAGAAGAAAAGGTACCATGGATAGAGCCAAAGTGAATGGTATATCATGGGCGGTGCCAGAGCAAAACTTTTACTAGGGAGTTCTCCGAGAAGAACGAAGTAAAAGAGATAGGTTGAAGCACATGATGTCTTCATTGGGGATGATTGTTGTCACATGAGATTAATGTCCACTGAGGAATAGGTTTTCAGGCGAGGTTCCGATTGTGGGGCTAAGGGAATTGTATATCATTAGGGCATACTAGGGATAATGTTGCTAAGTATTCTCTACTTGGAGAACGAGTTCCAAGGATACTTTATGGGGATTGTTCTTAAGAATGACTCACAACTATAAAGGTGTCGGGGATAAGCTTGGTTGGAGAGCTATTACCGACTTAGATAGGGATTGATCCAAACTTTTACGATGAGTCTGGAGTCTTGGCCTATGCTACCTATCCATGTTACGTATGCATGTTCTGCTATGTCACGTATGCATGTTTAGAGTTTTATGGCGTAATGCTCCATATTCCAGGATATGCTACATGTGATATGATACATGGATGTGATGCTTTGTAAGTGTTACGGATTTTGGGATTCATGGTTGGTGCTAAGTGGGACAGGTCTTTTGTAAGGTGCCAAGAACTGTTGCGCTTTTGTAAGGTGCCAATCAAGGTTGAACTTTTGAGGTAAACTCCAAGTAAGCTTGGGTTTTTTGTGAGGTGTCAAGTAAGATTGGGCTTGAATTCCAAGTGAGGAAAGGATTTTTGTGCGGTGCCAAGCAAGATTGATCTTAAATTCCAAGTGAGGTTGAGATTTTTGCAAGGTGCCAAGTACGATTGGGCTTTCGTGAGGTGCCTAGTAAGATTGAGCTTTAGTGAGGTGTTTATGTTATAAGGCTTTCTAATGATGTCAAATTCATGTTGTGGGAATAGGCCAAATGAATGAGATAATGGGCGTGGTTTGGTACTAGAGTGAAGCGACATGATCAATGAAGAATGATGATTTATACGATGACTTGAAGGTTTCAATGAGTGCCCCCGGGGTGGGTCGAGGGTAGTTATGGCTTATAGAGGTTGTTTGTGTAACAAGCCTATTTGTCAAAAAGGTGGTACGGTGTTATGCTAGCATGACCTCCTGACGCTCATGTTGAACTCTATGGTTGCTTATATATGATGGAGTTTGTAACTTGACAATATGGAGAAGGCTTGCCCCTCCGTAGCCTATCTTGCCCCAGTCTGCTGAGTCTTTGGAGAAATTCGTCTCTATATGAGTTTTTGAAGCAATCTTGCCATACAGTGACTTTGAGACGACTTTCCCCAATATTTGATTCTTGAAGCATTATGCCCCTGATTAATAGATTTTTGGAACGAATTACCATAGATTGACCGATCTTCGAAGGGTTGAATTTAATGTGCTTTTAAGGTGACATGACCTAGTATGGGATTTGAATAGATTCATCTCTAACTAATCGACTCTTGGAATGGCTTTCCCTTGATGAATCGTATCTTGGAGACGTTTCTTTTGAACGATCCTTGGAGCGATCTGCCGCGATATTTGACTGGGCTTTGGAGGGATTTTCCCCTGATCAATAGTGACTTTGGGCGATTTTTCACTGTTGGTAGGATCTTCAGATGACCTTCCCATGATTATAATAGTGCGTTCCTGATCGGCAGGATCCCTAGGTGATTTGCCCCTAGTCGAAGATGGTCCTGAAGCGGCATGCCTCTGATCAAACCACTGCTAAAATTTCCTTGATTATGAGTATTCATTTGTGAGTAGTATTGTTCCTTTTGAAATGTAATTCTAACCCAATGCTCATGCAAGTTTTGAAATTGAAAATTGTTATGAAAATCGATATGATGTCTATGGTGGATGATATTTGGTCATGAGGTTGGCACGAACGAAGACGTGACATTGTGATAGAACAATATGGTTAATGATGATTTAACAAACATTTGGAGTCAATTTAACAACAATTTTGCTGAGCATTATTTCATAATGAACCTAGCTTCAATTAGGTATTTTAAAGGTTGTAACATGGATTGGTTCACAGGTTATGAAAAAAGGATATAAGGCTCAAAATTTAATTTAACCCACCCCTACACCTCTGACGTTCTCCATTCCTAAATCCAATTAACTCAAGGAATGTATTCAGTCAGCAAGAGAATTTTGGTAGTTATGATGATGAAGGTAGATATAGTGGTTCAAGCACGGATGAGATTCTTGAGGTGGCAGTCACATGCTTCCGTTTACAAGCTTGTTTCTATTTTTATTTCTTTTCTTTTAATCCCCATTCTTGCATGGACTGATTCTTTTGGATTTGTGGTCCATCGGGATGCCCTAACTTTTTCCTAAGTCAAATTTTTTAGGTTTTATGACTTAGCGGACTCTCTTTTTTGGAACAGTTCTTGTGAGATTTTGTTTTGATTCAGAAAGGTTGAGTTTTATCTTTTCTCTGCTTCCTCGATGTTGGATGAAGTGTGCGAGGAAAAGGACGTGCTTGAACCTCTTATCGGGGTGATTAGATGGAACGATTCTCTTGCGATTAGAATGCATCATCGAATTAATTGAAATCCACGTTGCCCTTGGTTAAGATTAATGGTTTTTTATAAATAGGAAGAACACGGACTTCAGGATCGAGGATGTTGACTATGGATTATCTCTTTATTTATCCAGTCTTTGGGAAGTGAAATAATGCCTTACATCGCCATTCATGCCTTACTAATAAAAACATACGTTAGCAAATTTAGTTATTTCGCCTACATCATTCTCCTCCTAAGTTTATTAGTAGGTGAAAACCAGAATAAAAAGGAGTTAGATATTTATGTATATGGTGAGTGATGGTATGAGAAAGAGTGAATATAAAAGAATTGATTCCAAAAATATGCATGCTCATTTTACTAATATTACTAGTCAAAGAGTACAAATTTTAAATACAAACAATACTTAACAAAAAAGAAATTACAACTAGAAAGAAATAAAGCCTAATGATCATAGGGATGAGCTTTCTTGTTGAACCACTGACTTTAGGAGATGCTTCTTGATGTTCTTGCACTTGTCAAAGTAAAGGGTGACCGTTCACCAATAAGATTCCTCCTTTGAAAGTTAATTGTTTGTCGTTGATCAGGTCTTGGACCTTGGCCTCTCTTGAGTTACTCCATGGATTCTTGAGACATGCTTCGAGCTTGTTGGTGAGCATCATGAATTCATATAGTGTATATCAAGTTAGAGAAGGGGGGAGAAATATGAGTTTTGGCTTTATGATATGAAAATGTATCTGCATGTATGCAGATGCATGAAAATGCATGGGTATGCAAAAAAACCTGTGTTTTCTATGTATGCTAAAAGTTTTTTTTAATTATTTATGAAGATGTAATGTATGCAGGACATGATGTTTACAAAATAACCTAACAGAGGGCTCCTACAAAACGTCCTTGGTTTTTTTACCCATTCCCTTCACAAGGTAAGTTCTAGGTTTTTATTTGGTCGTTTGAGAACAAACCCAAGGTCGAGGACCACCGATGAAATCTTATCATGATAGGGCATAGTCGTCCCATGATTAAATTTCAAAGGGTCTCCCTTAAGGAGCCTTCTTATAAATGAAGTCTCATGTTCGAGTTCTAGATATAAGGTTCCCAAAGTCATAGACCAATCTACACTATCAACGACATGAGGGGTTAACCCTGCCATGAGGATAATTCTATAAGGTATATTATGGGTGAGAGTCTTTATATCTCCCACGATATGTGCATCTCGCATATAGATACTACGTGACTACCGTCTAAGCTTATGTTTTTGCTCAAGCGCAGGTGTAGAGCTTACTCTCAAACATAAAAGAAAACCCGTGAATGTTAAACTAAATGTATGAAATAATAAAGAAATAAAATAAATATATAAAATAAATAAAACACACAAACAAAACACATAAACCTTATAACTAAAGGGTAGGTTTGACTATATATGCACAATATCCCCAATAGAGTCACTAGTTGCCACATCTCGAAAAATACGACCTCGCGGGCGCATTGCACCCTCGTGGATGACTAACAGAGTCGCAGTCGTTATTTATTCCTAAGGAAAGGGAAATACCAATAAAACCCTAAGGAAATAAAAAGGATAATATGGTCATCGCAACCAAATATGGGTTCAGGAGTCGGTTTTACAAAAGGAATGTATTAACACCCCTCACAACCGTTGTACTCAACGGTGTCGCATCACGCGAAAAACCGGCGGGAAAACAAGAACAACAGAGCCGCCACCGTGCGTTATTTATCCCAAAAGAGGGAAAGGAAACGCTCGAAGTAAACCTGGAAAAGACATGGTCTCGCGACCAAAGAGAATGGGATCGGGAGTCGGTTATGCGAAGGGAAGGTATTAGCACCCCTACGCATCCGTCGTACTCGACGGGATCCACGCACAATAGGAAGGAAAAATGGTTGCTAAACACTGCTCAAACACACACACACTGGCTGAAAGAGACACAAGAAAACAAAAGAGACTGACTCGGCAGGATATCGCATCCTGCGCCTACTTAGTCTATCAGGCATAGACATCAGAGTCAAAGTAGTTCGGACTGGGGAAACGACACATGCTCGCTAGGATATCGCATCCTATGCATACGTATCTCCTCGGACGAGAGAAGAATCAGAGCATTCGTAGCTCGGCTGACACACACACAAACAAACACTGGCAAAGGCGAACGTGGAGCCTGTATGCCAATCACTGGGCTTACATCAGCATCCGAACCAACAGACGCACACAAAGAGGCAAACGTGGAGCCTGAACGCCAATCACTGGACTTACATCAGCATCCGAACCAACAAACCCACACTGGAACCCAAATGCCACTCGATGGACTTACATCATCTTCCAAGCACACAACAAGACAAAACAAAGACACTGGCGCCCGGAGAGATCAGCTCATCTCCTGCCTACGTACCTCATCTGGTATGAGGATCAGGGCGACGTAGTTCCCCTACAGAGGGATACAGGACTAGCCTAACCAGATAACAGAGGGAGACACAACACTAGGGAGACTACGACTCGAGCCTAGATGTTATCATGCAAAATCACCCCTAAGTTAAGGTTTCTAGCTAACTTGCACAGGAAGCAAGCCTATCCTAATCATGACTTGCACAGGAAGCAAGCCACACACACACTTAACTTGCACAGGAAGCAAGCCAAGCAAAACCTAACTTGCACAGGAAGCAAGTCTAAACTAGCCCTAACTTGCACAGGAAGCAAGTCAAACAAACATACAATCACAGTAGCACACACTATACACAAGCAAGGGGCTCAAACAAGGCTAGGTTTTAGTCGAGGGGTCATATCAACCTCAACAAACAAACCTCTGGAACTGGGTAGTGTTAGCTCTTAACCTTGCCATTGAGGGGCTAAGGTGAAGCAGATGATAGGTGAGTGAAGATAAGACTTCACAGCTCTTATCCCCGGCCTGGGAGAGCTTAAGACAAGAATGTGTGGGTTCAGAAAGTGGGAACCTGTCATACCCCAAAAATTACCCATCATTTTTCCTAAAAAAAAAAAAAAAAAAAAAACGAAAAAAAAAACGAAAAAAAAAAAAAAAAAAAAAAGAAAAAAAAAAAAAAGAAAAAAAATTTAATTAATTAATTAATTAATTAAATAATTAAAATAAATAAATAAATAAAATATAACAAATTATTTTGGACTTGGGTCTCCCTCATTCCAAGCCCATTACCCACGAAATTAGTCTATAAATACTGAAGTTTCAGTAGGGGAGTGACACTTGGAGTTTACACTGGGAGATTTACTGGAGAAAGAAGGAAGAGAAGCAAAACACTCTGAGGTTTCCTTGGAACAAAACCTCAAAAAAAAGAGGAGGAGAACAGAGAAGAACGAATAGAAGTTTTGGCATAGGAACCCTGCCTACCCGGAGAATTCAGAGTAAAGAAACCCTGAAGGCAGCCCATCTGCACCGAAGCCATCGCCGTCCAATTCCCGCTGCCTAACTTATTCCGATACTACAAGTGGTCAATCCCTTCAACCTTGAATTGGCAAACAGGTTTGCGTATCTCTATCGTTTATACTTTCAATTGGCCATATCTACATATATAATGCATCATGATTAAATGTTGATATATAATTTGCTTTCGTATGGGAATTTAAATATGCCTGAATACCCTGAATGTTTGATCATGTTATTCCTGTGATAAAATGCCATAAAATTCAAAGTTCCTAACGTGGGGCTGTTTTCAAATTCAAAATCCGTGGCCTATTCTGTTTTTTTTATGTTTTTATCATAGCCATGCATTATTCATCCTATCCTATTTATTGTTGTGATATTTCTCCGGTGTAATCTTCGATTGCACCCTGATTTGGTGTTCTGACATGTTTCTTTTTTTGAGTTTCGTAAAGGTTCACATATCCCAGGAAAAGGTTATTGGCTAGGTATTCCACTTTATTTGTGGGATACCCTTGTGGAGTTTCACCCTAAATTAATTTTTAATGTATTAATTTCTAATGTATTAATTTTTTAATATATTATTTTTAATAATTTTAATGTGGAGTTTCATCCTAATTATATAATTAATTGTAACACTTTGCCTTTGAATAAGTGATCTTGGACCTCTCTTTGTTGCCTTACGATTACGATATTACGGTCATGTCCCGCGAACGTGGGGATACCCTTAGCAAAGACCCTTCGGTTAAATCATCATAAAATAAATTATAGTCCCTCGGATGTTGCCTTCGAATATACAACTTTGTCCCTCGATGACCCTTCGATGTTGCCTACGGTTAAAAGATGATAGTCCCTTCGAATGCTAAGGTATCCTCGTAACTGTTGCCTTCAATGACCAATCGATGACCCTACGATGACCCTTTTACATCCAAAGGATAAAACTACTTATTTCTCAATAATAAGGACAGTTTTACCCTCATAAGGATAGGAAATACTCATAAAGACCTTGGGTCGGTATAACTCTTAATTGCTGGCTCACAACCTAAAACATTTTTTCACACCTCACACCTTTCAAAATACCTTCAGAAAATCACCACTTGGTATACATTCATACTAGAATCATTACCGAGTTATATTTTTCTAAACAATTTTCAAAACTAAACGAGATAATCACTTTGTATACATTCATACAAGAATCATTACAAAGTTAAATTCTCTTTTCAAAACAATTTTTCTAAACAATTCACAAACACTTTTTTTTAGACAAAAATAATATAAGTGATCGAGCAATTAAGAGCCCATGGATAACCATGGATACAAAGGGTGCAACACCTTCCCTTTGTATAATGTACCTCCCGAACCCAAAATCTAAATTAAGGTTTTTCCTGTTCTTTTCCACCTTTCCTTATTGGATAAAAGAAAAGGCGGTGGCGACTCTTGCTAACCGCGACATTGCGATTAAAACCACAAAAAGTCCAGTTCACCGTATGACAGAACTGGCGACTCTGCTGGGGACCCTAAATATTTAAAAAGAGAGGTTACCTTAAAAACAAGATCACTTATTCAATTTGTCTGATTTATTTTTAAGGGATTGCTTGGGTATGTTATGCTTGAGTGAAAGATCCTACACCCGGATCTAGTGTA